>NC_056750.1:461156134-461507384 GCF_019279795.1 Protopterus annectens
TGCATAGAGGTTTTTACACTCCTAATAAAATTGCTAAATGTAACTCCTCTGAACAGGTGATATGTTGGAGATGCTCTCTAGAATGTAAGGCCGATTGGTCTCGCATCTTTTACGATTGTTCTCACATTAAGAAATTTTGGAATGATATTGAAAATTTTCTCCAAGCCATCTTTACTCATCATCATCATCTTCTTTCGGCTGTTCCCGTTAGGGGTCACTACAGCGGATCATCTGTTTCCATTTCTTCCTATCCACTGCATCTTGCTCTGTCACACCAACCGCCTGCATGTCCTCTCTCACCACATCCATAAACCTTATCTTCGGCCTTCCTCTTTTCCTCTTACCTGGCAGCTCCATCCTTAGCATCCTTTTCTCAATATACCCAGCATCCCTCCTCAGCAAATGTCCAAATCAACGCAATCTCGTTTCTCTTGCTTTGTCTCTAAACTGTCCAACCTGAGCTGACCCTGTAATATACTGATTCCTAATCCTGTCCATCCTAGTCCACCCAGTGCAAATCTTAACATCTTTAACTCTGCCACATCCAGCTCAAACTCCTGCCTTTTTGTCAATGCCACCGTCTCTAACCCGTATAACATAGCTGGTCTCACTACCCTCTTTTTGACCTTTCCTTTCACTCTTACTGGTACCCGTCTGTCACAAATCACTCCTGACACTCTTCTCCACCCATTCCATCCTGCCTGTACTCTCTTCTTCACCTCACTTCCACACTCACCATTACTCTGAACTGTTGATCCCAAGTACTTAAACTCATCCACCTTTACCAACTCTGCTCCCTGCATACTCACCATTCCTCTACCCTCCCTCTCATTTACACACATATATTCTGCCTTAGCCCTGCTGACCTTCATTCTTCTCCTCTCTAGAGCATATCTCCACCTCTCCAGGGTCTGCTCAACCTGGTCCCTACTCCCACTACAGATCACAATGTCATCTGCAAACATCATAGTCCACTGGACCTCCTGTCTGATCTCTTCTGTCAACCTGTCCATCACCACTGCAAATAAGAAAGGGCTCAGAGCTGATCCTTGATGTAATCCCACCTACACCTTAAACATATCTGTCACTCCCAGTGCAGTCCTCACCACTGTCACACCACCCTTGTACATATCCTGTACCACTCTTACATACTTCTCTGCCACTCCCGACTTCCTCATACAATACCACAACTCCTCTCTAGGCACCCTGTTATATGCTTTCTCCAAGTCCACAAAGACACAATGCAACTCCTTATGACCTTCTCTGTATTTTTCCAACAACACTCTCAGAGCAAACATTGCATCTGTAGTGCTCTTTCCTGGCATGAAACCATACTGCTGATCACTAAGCATCACCTCCCTTCTTAACCTAACTTCCACTACTCTTTCCCATAACTTCAAGCTGTGACTGATCAATTTTATCCCTCTGTAGTTACTGCAGCTCTGCACATCACCCTTATTCTTAAAGATAGGTACCAAAACACTTTTTCTCCACTCCTCAGGCATCCTCTGCCTTTCCAAAATTTCATTAAACAATCTGGTTAAAAATTCCACTGCCATTTCTCCTAAGCACCTCCATGCTTCCACTGGTATGTCATCTGGGCCAACAGCCTTTCCATTCTTCATCCTCTTCATAGCTGTTCTTACTTCCTCCTTGCTAATCTGCTTCACTTCCTGATTCACTATCCCCACATCATCCAACCTTCTCTCTCTCTCATTCTCTTCATTCATCAGCCCCTCAAAGTACTCTTTCCATCTACTCAACACACGTTCCTCACTAGTGAGTACGTTTCCCTCACTATCCTTTATCACCCTTACCTGATGCAGGACTTTCCCAGCTCTGTCCCTCTGTCTAGCCAGTCGGTACAGGTCCTTTCTCCCTCTTTACTGTCCACTCTCATACAACTCTCCATATGCCTTATCCTTAGCCTTCGCCACCTCTCTCTTTGCCATGTGCTTCATCTCCTTATACTCATGTCTACTTTCTTCATCTCTTTGATACTCCTACTTCTTCTTCGCCAGCCTCTTTCTCTGTATACCCTCCTGTACTTCCTCATTCCACCACCAGGTCTCCTTGTCCTCCTTCCTCTGTCCAGATGTCACACCAAGCACCTTTCTAGCAGTCTACTTTACTAGCTCTGCTGTAGTTACCCAGCTATTCTGTAACTCTTCACTGCCTTCCAGTGCCTGTCTTAACTCTCCCCTGAACTCAACCTCACAATCACCCTTTTTTAACTTCCACCATTTAATCCTTGGTACTGCTTTCACATTCCTCCTCCTCTTCTTGATCACCAACGTCATCCTACAGACCACCATTCTATGCTGCTTAACTACACTTTCCCCTGTCACCACTTTACTGTCGCCAATCTCCTTCAGACAGGCCCTCCTACATAGGATATAATCCACCTGTGTGCATCTTCCTCCACTCTTGTACGTCACCCTATGCTCCTCCCTCATCTTAAAATAACATATTCACCACAGCCATGTCCATCCTTTTCGCAAAATCCACAATCATCTGACCTTCTGCATTCATCTCCTTAACACCATACCTACCCATCACTTCCTCATCCCCTCTGTTCACTTCACCAACATCCCTGTTGAAGTCCGCTCCAATCACTAGTCTTTCACCCTTGGGTACACTCACCACCACTTCATCCAACTCACTCCAAAATTTTTCTTTCTCATCCATCGCACACCCAACTTGTGGAGCATATGCACTAACAACATTCATCATTACACCATCAATTTCAGGCTTCATAAACATCACTATATCAGACACTCTCTTCACGTCCAAAACTCTCTTGGCATACTGTTCCTTTAAGATAACCCCTACCCCATTTCTCCTGACATCCACACCATGATAGAACAATTTGAACCCGCCTCCTATACACCTGGCCTTACTTCCCTTCCATCTGGTCTCTTGCACGCACAATATATCAACCTTCCTTCTCTCCATCATATCAGCTAGCTCTCTTCCTATACCAGTCATACTGCCAACATTCAAAGTTCCTACCCTCACAACTACACTCCTAACCTTCCTCCTCTCTTCCTGCCTTCGGGCATGCCTTCCCCCGCCTCTTCTCCTTTGGCCAACAGTAGCCCAATTTCTGCCAGCACACTGTTGGCTAACAGTACCGGTGGTGGTCGTTGTTAACCCAGGCCTCAACCAATCCGGTATGGAAATATGAAATGTTTTCCGCATAAGTCATTTGGCAGAGGTTTTACGCCGGATGCCCTTCCTGACGCAACCCTCCCCATTTATCCGGGCTTGGGACTGGCACAAAGAAATGCACTGGCTTGTGCATCCCCAGTGGCTGGGTTTCAAGCCATGTTTACTGATTCCTTTATATTATCAAAACCTGTAATTCTTCTGAATGTAAATGAATCTATTGTATTGAATAACAAAAATAAATATCTTCTTTGGACAATTCTAGCAGTAGCCAAAAAATGTATTACAAGAAGATGGAAGTCATCCTTCATTCCAACCTTACAAGACTTCATGAGTCTTTTGGTTGAAGTAGCATCAATGGAAATAAAAGTTAAAGAATCAAGAATATACCCAAGAAAATGGACTAATAACCCTTGGACAAAGTACTATCTCTTATTCACTTATTGAATTCAGATATGTCTTCATCTAATTAGTCATATTGAAAGTATGAATGAATGAATATTGTACCCTACTTTACAGTTTGTATAACTTGTTGTTCCCTTTATTTTCCTTCTTTTTTTTTCTTATTTTTTTCCCTTGTACACTGCTTGAGGTCTTTGTAAAAGTTGTACATAGTTTTATCATAATTTGTTGTTCAAATGATTGTTATTGAAAAATCAATAAAAAATAAAACAATAATTCATTACCAAATATGGAGCAACTGCAGCTCATGTAGAACCAGCGTAATAATCTGCTATTTAGATAACTCAGTAAGTAATTTGGCTGCAGAGTTCTTCACCATCTGTAGATGTTCGTATTCGGTATCCAGCAGTCATGGGTACAGAGCATTACTTAGTCCGACAAGTAGAGACCAGGGTATTACTGCAGAAGGAAGCTCTACAGGAGATATGAAGTGCTTAATGAGGGAGTTCTTCATTAGATGGTAGGAGGAGGATTTTTTGACTGCTGAAATCTGTACCTGTAAGGTAAGCCTATCATCTCCAAGTAACCCCCCCTGAAGTTGTGCATACTTACACATGATGAAGTTTGTATCTACAGTAAATAGCATTGAGGGACAAAATTCTTGCTAGAGGTTTCCTATGGTTGATGTAAACAAACATAGCAACGGTTATGGATATGCTTATTTTTTACCAGTTATCAGCTATTCAGTGATGAACGCATTCCAAGTCTCCTGCAAATTTATCAATGGCTAATGCAGACTATAGAGAAAAGGAGAGGTACAGCTGCATGTTATTAGTATAGGAGTGGTAATTCATGAAGCAGCAGCTGTCCTACCCTCTTTCTGCAGAGATAAAAACATGCTGCAGCCAGTGTTTTTTTTTTCCTTCCCTCAGACTACTGTCTTTTACCCTTCTGCTGTATCCTAGGAAACCAGTAACTTCCTCATTAAACCCATTACCAAACAATCTTATAGGAGATTTTCTGTCTTCCAAACTAAGCTTCAGTTCCTTTTCTTGTACTCTGACTGCTAGCTCTGATTCCTCCAATAAAAAAAGCATTCACCTCTATTATTTCCACAAAAAAAGAACTAAGAATGTGGCAGTTGCAAAATTTATTGAACCTTCTCATAAATTCAGTGAACTATCTGAAGATGAAGGGACAGCATCTCCACAGCTTCTCCTCCATATAACACAGCATTAGGAGAAATGCTGAAACAGATGTAGGAGTGAAGAATTTTTGGCAGTTATGCCAATTTCCTATTAGAGGTATTTTCATTCTAATAGAGGAATTTATGCGTGTCTGTTAATTCAGCAATCGTCTGAAATAATCCTTTGTACTCTTTCAGTATTGCTGTTGTCTGACACATCAACTTATATTTATGTCCATTACACTGAGCTGCCATGAGGTTATGTGACTGGGGCTTTCTGATCCACAAAGCTCGCTCAGCAGTTTACATTCCCAGACACAAGCTGTCTAATGGATTGAGCAGGGATCTCCTTCTGCCTTATGAATGGCTGTGCATTCCATCCACTGTAGTGACGAGGTTTAAGAAATGAGGTTGGGCAGTAAGTGACCTTTTTGCTTCTTGACCCTGTGCCAAATGCTAAGTTTTTTTCTTTTCTTTTTTATTCGTCACAGTGGCAAGAGAAAGAACACATTGAAATATCTTGGTCTCCCTCTGATGACCATGATTCAGATTTAATTTAGCTTTAATTTATCTATGAACACCATATAGCATTCCACATGTGCATATGTGTTATCACATCCTAGTTTTGCTATGTCACTTTTTCCCCACTGTCCCATGTTTGAGGCAATATTCAGTTGCTCTTATTATTTATCCCACTTAAAAAAATATCAAGCAGCCAGTTCTGTTTCTGAGCTGTTTGTTTGTTTCTGTAACAAGTGAGGTAAGGGCTGGGTGACAGGATTACTCTCTACTGCCATAATGCACAGGAGTTACTTTTTTGTTATGAACCCTTCACAAATCTTGTTACAGTTGGGGATGAAAGTGCAGTATGTCTGAACAGCATATCATAATGCACACAAACACGTACTTTGGGGCTTTCTCCGAAACCATCTCCCAGATTTTATGTAGGTTATTTAAGGCTGTATCCCCTGATCTTTGTCAGAGCTACTTAACAGTCAGGGTAAAGGAATCCCTTCCACCAAGAAGGTAAGCCCTCATGCACCCAAAGTGTTTCTGTGTTGTGGTTGAATCCTCTTCTCTTGCCACACTCTGGCAGTCTTTTTGCAATATCATTAAGGTAAGGTTGACTAGTGTGCACATTAAAGCATTACAGATTTAATTAAATGTATTGAGTGATTTTTGAAGAACTTTTAAGTTTAGAGTTACGGATGAACTACCGCGGCAGGGCTAGCCACCCTGCGGTGTAAATGTTGGCTCGAGATGATTGTCACTTTTGAAGTGACACCCCGACCCCATGTGCAAAAATGGGAAAAAGGGGTTGAGGATGTTGGATGGATTTTTAAGTTTAGAGTTAAGATAAAACGTAGGCAAAGTGCTGTAATGGTTAACAAGCAAAGTAAGCATTCTAGTGTGCCACAGGAATGACATTTTTAAAGCTTCATCAGCAGCTTTAGACTTAAATTTTCTGAACCATTCTTGGACATTCCTTATGGTTTACCTTCATTGTAATATGAAACGTATATTACCTATAATTCATGCTATGGTTTGAGTTCCAACCCCCACCCAGACCACTGCAACTAGTTTGTTGCTCAAACTATTTAAATTGATAGATACGCTCAAACTATTTAAATTGATAGATACTTAATTCTGGTCTTAGTCGAATGGAACTGCATGCCAGAGTTTAAAGTATTATTGCTGAAGTCTAAATAATTTACTGCTGCTGAACATCAACTTTACATAGGATATCTGAGTATCTGTGTTTGACTCAGACTTGTACAGCATTAGAAAAGCACTGCAGGCACTGTCTCACACCAAGAAAAACTGTGCTAAATTAACTGAGCTCCAGACACTGTACTTTATTCTAGTGTTTGTTGGTCTTAACATCCAAGTACACAAGTGACGTTTCTTTCAGAAATTTTGAAAAGTAGGTTGCAGTCAGATAAGCATTCATTCTGCAGTAATCTCTTCTATACCACCTATTATATTTCCTCTGCTGTCTCTCTTGGGTAACCATGTGTGCTGAAAACTAGAAGAGTACAATATCTGAGAGTCAAAATGTGGACAAAATGGCATCCCTGTCATTTGTCTAAAGCATTTTTTAAAAGGAATGAAATAATTTCAGGCTGCTTTAATAGCAAGAAAAGAGTAAAAGCATTTAGGCTATTTTAGGTCTGGCAGAATGAGTAAGTAGCACGAAAACTTGAAAAAGCTAATTAAAAGACCATGTCACAGCAGGTCTTTTCTACTAAGGTGAAAAGAAAATGATTAAAAGCTATTGTCAGAAGTGTATAAATTAGCAAAACTCAAAAGAAAAGGATCAAAGAAATTGAAAGAGACAAAATTAACACTGAATTGATGTAGCTGTGCAAACCACATGTAGCTGATAGTCAAGTAGTTGAACTGAGCTGATGACTGAAGTGTACCACAGCAGTTATATGTGATGCATACCTCATTCAAAAGTGTTAATTGGGGGCAACATTGCAGTAATGTACAAAAGAACTGCTTCTTACAAAAGAACTGCTTCTTACATTGGTATGAGAGAACTGCACTTCAAATCCAAAGGTGAATTACCTCAGTAGGAAAGCAGTCAGACTAAAATTAGACACTGTCCTCTTCCAGATAAAGAATATTGCTAGCTTCCTTTCTTGTCTGTATACCGGGGATCTTCAAATGGAGTGGGCCTTACACTACTAGCTGTGAACCTAGAATGTGAGGGAGTCAACATAATCTACACCACAAAGAACAGTATCATCTCACAGTATCTCACTGATAGCCTGCAGTATGGTACAGACACTCCACATGGTGCTTGCCACCCATCGTATGATAATGATTTCAGACTGCAACACCTTCCAGTTCAGCTTTACTGAAGTCTATTTCCTAATCAGTTGAGAAATGTGCTGCAGCTGGGTCTCACTAGATGGAAGTACATAGTCAAGCAGTCACACAATAGACCTATTCCGAGGGCAACTTGAACTCTTGTTTAGTGCAAAATAATTTGAGTGCATGCAAACAACATATAACATCATTGTATCTTCAGTGATTGTGGTAGTAGCAACATAGTGAATGTGGTTGAGATGCGTAGAGTTGCTGTGTTGCTGAACATATGCAGATGAATTAATTGTGCAGTGTGACAGGGCTACTTATACATACAATAGTGAGGTGTACTGTACTGTAAAGCAGTCTTTGCTGCTCATTTGTGGTATATAATGCAGTACTACTATCATGTAATCTGACTGGGCAGCACAGATGCTACATTGCTGAGAAGATCAGAATGATGTTGCCCCTTACAGATGAGAACTTTGTGGTAGAATGCAGATTTCACAGTAGTTGGTAGAGAAGAGAGACTTTGATTTAGCTATAAATGAGTGATTTTGTAGTGCTCCTCTTGATTCAAGCAGGGCATATACAGAGGAGTGCTGTTATACCTGGTGATGCACTCAGCAGTGTAGTAGTGGGTGGAGTAATGCAGCTCAAGTATGCTCTTTAACTTGTATATGAGGAGCAATACATACAGACACTCTTCTCAGCATCAAAATGGTGGAAAAAGGAAGTGTGGTACAGTAGGAAACGAGTAAATAGAGTGCAGTACAGAGGGTGAGAAGGCAGGCTAATATATTTTTGGGGATACAGCCCACATAGAAAAAGAGAAGGGATATGCGGAATGGGATGTAAGGGGAAGGGAAAACTGGATATGCAGAGAGGGGTAGAAGAGAGTGCTATGGCAACAGACAGACTGGGTTGATTTTGCACACACAAGATTGAGATAACAGTGTATACACATAGAGATACAGAGAGCTGGGATCAATGGTGATGGGGAGGATTGAACCACCCACAAGGTATATTGTGGGAAATAACACAGTAGGAAGGGTTGATACTCGACAGGGGATACGGTGAGGTATTGGAAGCAAGGGATTTCCTGCAGGTATCCCTTGATATGAACCAACCAGCCATCTCTTTCTTGGATTCACCACCAACTGCTGCAGCTGTGGCTGGGAAACCACAGGTGATGCAGCAGGGCTGCCTCTATGAAAGTGGCCTTGACACCCCCCCAGGCAAGATAGGCCCATCTCTGTCACTGTACTCAGCCTCGGCTACACCACCAGGTGACAGGGTTTGGTGCTTGGTTCTCATCCACTTCATCTGGACCTGTATAGTAGAGATACAATGGGAATGTTGGCATAATTATTACACAATATTACATATAAGTAATATACAGTACTCTCTAAATCATATTTCAGTCATAATCACCCTGCTAAGCCATCAGTCTTTGCTGTCTCCTCTGCCAGCCCACCCTGTTCAGCTTTTGTCATTATTTGCTGTAAGATAAAGATGCACTACACCTCAATATAGTTGGACAGGTGAAGGCTGCAACAGTTAAAATAAGGTAGAGGTGTAACTGTTACGAATGAGTAGAATCACTGGTACTGCTGCTTGCCTTTTTCTGTGCAATTACAACAGATTGGCTAGAGTAGTAACAACAGCATATGGTAAATAGTCTCTGGCCATGTGTTATTTGTGCCTATACCCTCAGAATTGTAACATCAAAGATGGGCATGAACAGCTTACATCTATGTCCTTCAGTTGGTTTTAGCTAAAACGTGCACAACGTGTGACTGCAGTACATAGCTCTTCTGATTTGCATATTGCAAATGTACCTAAAAACATATAAGTATACTTCATCACATGCAAGAATAACACTTTTCACACATACTTAACCAGTCTTCTACTGTAGGGAGTACAGCTTGTACAATTGATTTGTATGACGTCAGCATCAATACATCAGTACCTACCCATTGTAGTGATATTGAGCAACTGCTTTGCACTGTTGGAGAAGTTCATGGTGGCGGAACTGCAGAAGATTATGATACCTGCAGTGCACTGCTTACCAGACTGGAGAAGTCATGTAGTTCTTGTCAGAAGTTGGCCTAGGTCATACTAGGCACCAAACAGCCATTCCCCAAAATTCCTGTGAAGGAATTATGGCACAGTTTGTATCCTACACACATTGTGCAGGAGCCCTCCTTTTACCAACACCAGAAGAAGCCATGTCTTTCTTGATGTTCTTGCACAATAGAAGGTGCCACATAAAATAATTAAAATGACAAGACTCATGCTCAGGAATTTATGAATCTCAAGTTGCAATATAAGCAATCAGCACTACTCAGTTGCATGTCACTGTGGCCATGTATGCTTCTTCAGCACAAGCTTATGAAGTAGCACAAGTTAATGCAGTCCCCATGTATGAGCTGCATACAGATTGTCTGATGTCTGGAAGAGTAATTAGACAATTCAGAGACATTCACACTACACAAAATGGTATAAAGATGCATTGTTTGGGAATGCATTGCCATTTTGTTTGCATTTTAGCAGAAATATGCACAATATACTTTTGAAAATTATTTTCTTTGCTACTTATATAGCTAGATTTGGTTGGTGAGCAGTAGAGTTTTCATTGTGACAAGTGTGCTCCAATATCAAAAGGCTGATAGGTATGGTGTAAACTTGGTCTTTTGTATGGGGAAGGATTATTTATGAACATACTGTGTACAGTTATATTTCTTTGATACTTCACATGTAGAGAACATTGCCCTTTTAGCACAGAAATGTACGTCCAACCTGTTCATATAAATGCTATATAGGAAATAACACCTGCATACACCTAAGCCAGACCTTCAATTCCTTGTAGCTGAGGGAAGACTGGAACAAAGTACTTCAACCATTACTGGTAATGGATGCAAAGACAAAAGTCAGGACACATCATCCAGAGTATGTGGAAGCAGACCTTTTTGTTAGAGGAAGCCAAAGCAGTTGCATTTTTGTTTGATATGTAATATGCTGGTTGTGATGGCTACCATATTAGCACTAGTACTTCTCTAAGTATTCTACCCTGTGTACAACTTGCCCTACAGTCCCGTACTCTTCTATGAGCTCTGACTTTCATATCAATCACGCCAGTCATATACAAAGTTTGTACATTGTGGTGTTATTATGCAGCATATCTTACCTGACCTTTTTAAAGGCTATGTGAAAATGTGCCTTTGTGAAACTATTGCATTCACACTGTCTGCATGCCATTCACAATCACAGCAAATATACAGTGCTATATTTAGTGTGCTTATACAAGATACAACATGTGCAGAGGTAGGAAAGCAAATGACGTATTGCTGCAAACCCTAAGGACAACATGGCTTACATCTGTTGAGGAGCAGAAGAACAACAGTTGCAGAACCAGATGTTCGCAGTCCATGCTGCGTAACACAAGTGCTGTGGTGGAGCAGAATAAAACAGTAGGTCATTGTTCCTAGTGCCTCACAGATTTGATTGGCTAGGCCAAAAGCACTGTACACTTGATTGAAAGAGGGAGTGATTTACTTCAGGGTAGCCCTCCATAGTCCACACAACTCAGTGAAATGGAAGAAGCCTTATGTCTCTGTTTAGAGGTGATGCATCCCATATTATCTCTGATTGTGGACTGGATGTTCATAGGTAGGTACTAGGCTATCGGCCTAAGGGCCTAAGTAAGCCTAGCCAACAAGGTTCCTTGGTTTACTCCACCCAAGAAAGTTATTTTCCTGTGCCCCTGTCGAGCAGAGCGACAGAAGTGATCCCCTGGGTGTATTTCCTATTTCCCATCCACTCATCAAGATTTTTCTTGAAGATTGCTAATGAGAAACTTTGCTTGACATAAATGGTTAGCTTGTTCCAGAGTATGGGAAGTCTCTGGGGCAGGAATCTATCCCTCCAGCATGTCCTGTTTATTGTGGTGACAAGGTTTAGGTCCTTAGAGCTTGTAGCTTGGAGGGATTGGGATTTCTTTAGGTGTAACATGTCCAGCAGCTCTGGGTTTGACATAGCTTTATATATTAGGCAGAGATCACCTTGGACTAGGCGATATGCTGCTGAGTAAAGCTGGAGTTTTTTGAGACAGTCAGTGTAGGGCATCTGTTTGAGGCCAGTAATCCTATTTGTGAGGTACTTCTGTGGCCTTTCCAGCTGCTGCAGATGTCTTGTGAGGTACATTCCAAAAGGGGTGTTGTACTCTATAATGGGTCTAATGAGTGTCGAGTAGAGGGGAACAAAGACCTCTTTTTTCTTGGATGAGAACCCTTTTGTGATGAGGTGTGCCACGTAGAAGGATTTCCTGACTACTGTGGCGATGTGATTATCGTAGGAGAGACTACTGTCCACCTGGGTCCCCAGGTCTCTTATCACACATTTGGTGTTAAGTAGTGGTAGTTCATGGGTACAGAGTTTTTACCAAAGGGGATGACAATGCACTTTTTGGCATTAAGCTTGAGGCCATGGCTCTGACACCAGGGATCTGTCTCAGTGAGGCCCTTTTGTAGGATGTCCACATCATTTGGTGACTCGACTATTGCTCCTAGTTTTCAGTCATCTGCGAACTTCGTTAGCCCAAGACCTTCTGTGTTAGCTTGTACTTCAGAGAAGTAGATACCAAACAGGAGAGGTCCCAGGACTGAACCCTACTCTACTTGTCACTGGTTTGAAGTCAGATTTGGAGTCTGCAACTTTTACAGTATGGGTTCTGTCAGTCAGCCAGTTGGCAACCCATCTTGTGACGTAGGGATTTATACCTAGTTTAGTGAGTTTAGCTATAATCCCAGAATGGGGGATGGTATAGAAAGCCTTGACGAGGTCAAGATAGGCTGTGTGAACCACCTTACCCTCGTCTACAGCTTTGGTGACTGCCTCAAAGAAGTCAGTCAAGTTCAGGAGGCATGATCTGCATTTCACAAACCCGAACTGGGTGGGGTCCAGAGTTTGGAGGTTACCAATGTCTTTGTTTATGAGTTTTATGATGATACGTTCCATGGCCTTGCAGACCAGGCTCGTCAAGCTAATAGGGAGATAGTTCCCGGGATCAGTGGTGGCTCCCCCTTTGTGGAGTGGGATAACTGTTGCTGTGTGCTATTCAGTGGGCACAAAGCCTGACGTGAGGCTATGATTGAACATGGTGCTTAGGTGGGGAGCCAGTTCGTTCTGAAGTTCATGTAAAACACAGCCTGGGATGTTGTCCATTCCCATGGATGCTGTGTTTTTGGCTTTAGAGAGTGAAGCTTTTGGTTTGTTGGATGTTGGTGTAAGGATGCCCTTCCTTGTGTTACTGTGGTTAGTAGACCAGGGTGGTACTCTTAGTGGAGGTTTCCCTGTGTTGTCTTTAGATACACCAAGTGTGGGATAATCTAGTTTGCACTACCCACATTTATTTTCATAGTCACTTCAGCCATGAAACAATGTCCTGCCACCACTGAGGGTAAGTTTGGATACAGTGTGACTTACTGCATGAGCACCATTGCTCTGCATGCTACTTGGACACTGTAGTAGCATATATTATGTAGTTTACCGTAGTGTTCTGTATTCATAGGTATCACAAATGTAGGAAATTGTATGAAAATGCCAGTGGCTGAACACAGCAAGTATGCCAACATTACTGAGGATTCTAACAATAACACCAAAATACATGGTCAGGAGTCACAGTCTGAAGAAACAACTGTATTGTCTGTGTCAATTCTGGATACTAAGTCATCCTGCATGAATGATGGTGATGCAGCCAGCATTATGGGTAAACTAACTGTGGAGAGAGAGTACACAGTATCCCCACAGGGAGAAGGAGTCCTCATATATAAAGCTTCCATTTGTCAGAACAGCTGGATTTACATGTATGCACTCACCTCTTCTGGCTTATTTGGGGATACCTAACAGGCCAGTGACACGGGGTGCACATTCGTATCACAGCTCTCATTTGCCCATTGAGATGCAGACAGCACAGCGACTATATTGGCAAATATGCAGGAATAACATCCAGGCACAATCTGTAGCCACACAGTCTGCATTGACTCTGGAGAATGATTCCTGAGTATGCTGTCTAGCACTATTGTGAACCCCATTTGGAGACACTGCTTCAATTAACACCTTTCTGTGTAGGCTTGACATTGCCTCCATAGGTGGCACAATTACCAGGATTGTCCATAGCTGGGGTACATACCTGTGGTGAATAGTACCATTGTCATGAGCTTTTAAAGTCCTGACACTCCCTTGTCATCGACATGGTTGAGGATCTACATTCAGGTTCAGGTGACGTAGTGGCACCCCCTTCCTGTCACAGATTGTTATCGGCCCTGGCAGCAAACTGCATTTAGGTCCTGGTTATGCACTGGCATCCCATCCCTGTCACAAGAGGTCACTAGTCCTGTCATTTATGGTGGTCCCAACCAGTAGGCTGCTCTGATCCCTGTCCTCAACCCCTGTGACATGTTTCCCTCTCACCCCCTGTATATATTGTGGCCTTGTCTCTTTTGGTAAAACTCAAGGCTTGCAAAAACTACAACCGCTGTTTGACCCCCTGCTGGTGAGGAAAGCAGTCTCTTTTTTTGTCTGTGAGTTGCTTAAATTAATAGAGCTGATTTCTGTTTTACCCATTTCATTTGGTTTTCTGTTTTGAGAAATCTGCTTTACCTGATGTTTTTGTTCTTTGTGGTAGATAGACACTTAAATTACTTTGGCTGCACATTTCTCATGTTTTTTTCATTGATTAATTTGTTCTCAAGTGATATTTAAATACACAACAGTATATTTGTGGCCTTGTCTTTTCCTGATAAAAGGCCTGCAAAAACAAGCACTGTTGGTGACTCCCTGCTGATTATTTTTCCCACACACCCTCCAATTCCTTGATTTGCTTTTTAAACTTGGTGATTTTTTTACGCTGTCCAACCTTACTGTAAATTGAGCTTTATAATCTCCTCTCTTTCTACACAGGTATTGATATCTTGAATTATTTGACTTTCCATGTGCTTATTTTGAAAAAAGAAAAGTGCATTTTGCCTCTCGTCTGTTCCACTTGTTTACTTGTCCTGAATTCATTATCTAGCTAGTTGTTGGATAAAGTAGTGTATTTTTACACTCTAGCAAGCTCTTTTCTGTCTTTTTACATCAAGAGGACAGATGATTTTTCCATCTAGTTGTAGTGGGTGGTTGTCTGGTCTGTAAAGATTGGGGAAACACACTAGTGATTCGTGCATGCAGTTGTTTTATTGGCTGGAGGGCTTATTAATCAGTTTACCTTGTTTATAGTGCCTTTATGAATTCTGTACAGTTGTGGCTTTTGGCTCATTTCCGCAAAGCAAAATACTTTTATTGAATAATCATACTTGTTTAAAGTACACCACCATTATCTTGAATTACTAATTGCTTTTCCTTAAGTTTAAGTTTAGAACTCCTTGATGACAAAAATGGGAATTTCCCAAAATAGGATTAATACCTATGTTCAGCTAATGGAATTATTGTTATGAAATAACTTTACAATAAACTCTGTTAACCAGAACTCATGCAACCAACACAAAATATCCAAGAAATACAGTATGATTTTCATGTGTTTTGCTTTGTTTTCTTCCCACAGAAACATACCTTACATTTTTAGAGTTTTAGAGTTTTAAAAAGGAACGATAGGAATAAATTCCCTCTCTGCCCAACCTGAGAACAAGTCAAACCAAACAAATAGTATAGGGTACAGTATTAGTCAGTCTATTTTTAATATTAACTCTCAAGCAACCAGAAACTACAGTTATCCAGCATCTACCAGTCTCCATGGGTCCCGGTTAACTGAGAGTTTACTGTATTTTGAAGGCCAATATTTTTGTCAGGTCACTAGTGTGGCCATGGGTGCAGCATGTGGGCCCTTCTTTGCCAATATAGTCATGGTCGAATGGGAGTCAAAATATATTTTTAATAGTCTCTTTGTTTCCTCCTGGGCATATTATATACAAGGTTTATGGACGATATATGTATTTTTGGATAGATAACCAAGAGAAATTTCAGGTTTCATAGAGTATATCAACAGCACTACAAAGCTTTTATCTTTTTCTTATACTGTTACAGAAACTGAATATTCCTTTTTGGATGCCCTCATTAAGAAAGACGTTAATAGAGCTATGCTTATTTCACGTTTTTACAGGAAACTAATAAATTCTAACTCCTCCTTACATTATTGTAGTTGGCACCCCTTCCATCAGAAACGGCAGTTAAGGGCCAAATGGTTCGGGTGGTCCATATGACCTCTTGGTTTGATGATTTCATTTCTTAATGCCATTTTTTAGCTAATATGTTTAGAAAGACAGGGTATCCAGATAACTTGATTAATAAGGTTATGTATGACGTCATCTCAGAGAGACAAAAAGAGTTCTATGTCCCACTTGTCCTCCAAAACAAAAGAAATGGGGATCGGTTTAGTGAGCATTTACCACCTCATATGATATCTGATCCTGTTAATATTGGAGCCAAACAACATGGGTTTAAAAACAGAGGTGATTTTGGTATAACATTCATTAATACTTTTTCCTCCGATAACCCCTTATTTAATGAAGTTTTAAATAAAAACTGGAGGTTACTAACTGCATATCCAGATACTGCAAAAAAATTGTGTTCCAAACTGTGAACTGTATACAAGAAAGGAATCTCTTTAAAAAAAAAAAAAAAAAAAAACTTCGAGAATTTATCAGATGATTCCAGTAATTAGCACCATATAATGTCTACTTGCGGCTTATTTACATATTGCAAGTATATACATGCTGGAGAATCTTTTCACATGCAGTGTATCATCAAAACTACAGGGAAATTAATTGCAATACCAATGGAGTAGTTTATTTAGCCAACTATCAACACTGTTCAGCCATTTACATAGGGAGAACTGAGAGGAAAATAAAGGAACATGTATGTGAGCATATTTGACATAAAATAAAAACTTTAAATGCCCTTTATAAACATATTGAATTAAATCTCTCACACAGTTTGTTTTTCATGGTTGAACAGGTGTTAAATTTTCCCCAGAGGGGGACCCTGGAGTTTGTTAGAGAACAGGGAGCTTTGGTGGCAACTTTTCCTTAATGCTTCGACACCACCTGGTTTAAACAAACTGATTTCAATTTCTTCTCTATTAAAACTTAGATCGTATTATAGGTAATGTAGATCGTATTATAGGTAATGTCTTTTTAGACACTTTATGCCATAGTCTACTTATTTATTTCTTATTCCTTTATCACATACTGAATATCTTAACTAGTTACGTGCTCATGCATTTGATATTAGATTTCATTAATCTTCTATTTAGTTTTTATATGGTTGGTTGGATATGGTCATGTGTTTAATAAATTTTAGTATTTAAGACTGGTTTTATGATATATTTTTTATTTTGTTGTAAGTCTTGTGATGATTTGGGATGAAAGCACTGAAGTTGTGTGGAATTCATTTGTTGGTCATCTTGTGGTTTCCAAGTTTGTTTGTTTGTGGTAACTTTTTTTTACTGTGTTTTTACATTAAGAGAACTAGGATTATTTATCTAGTGGCAGTAGGTGTTTGCCTTGTCTATCTGAGCCAGGAAGCACATAAAAGGGCTCTAAGTGTTGTCATTCTGTTGGCCAGAGGGCTCAGTAGTCAGTTTTTTGTATTTCCAGTGCTGGTATAAATTTGACACATTTGCAACAATCTACTCGTTGTGCCAGTCCCTTGTACAGAAGCAAACATCTAGAAGCACATTTTCCCTTTAGAACTGCCCATAAAGTGGTAACCTGTAAAGCAGCAAATATAGAGCAAATACCTTGCACATTGCCAAGCCTCAAGCAGCAAGATGCACAATGAGTGACAGTACTGTTAAATGTATTTTACAGCCTAGTTCGCCTCCAACCCACTCTCAGAAAAAGCACTCTTAATAGCCTTCTGTTAACTCCTGTATGCCACACACCCTTGTAGCTCACCAAGTAGGGGACTAAACATCATGGATATGCAATTTCCTAATTTCTCTGCAGGCACCCTGGTGAATATGCTTATCTTAAGACAATGTAGCAGTTGTCTCACGTTTACGGACAACCACTTAATCCTTAAAGTAACATTCACAGTGTGTGAGAGGTGTACATAGGCAATGTTACTGGAGGCTAAACTCTCGCATAAAAGTACACATCAAGTTGTCAAAACCACACACACATCACTCCACACACAGATCAACATATGCCGAGGCACTTAAATGCAGTATTCCTAGACAAAAAAGACCTCCTGCTAGAACACACATCAGCAAAGGCTATCTTCAGCAAACCGGAAAGCACTCAACAAAAGGAACACCTGACAAATTACATACAGCCTCTGTCAGTGGAGCCACAGGTACAAACCCCATAGTACAAGCAAACACATTTCACATAGCTGTAGTCATAGGAGACTCCATTAAAAGACATACTGATGCCCCTCTAACCAGGCTGAACAAGGAGAAGATAATAGTCAGTTGCCTATCTGGAGCCAGAATCCGCTAAATTACGCATGCACTCAATTCACTGCACCACAGGTACCAGTATGATTCCACCATAGTCCACGTAGGTGTAAATGACCTGAGACACCTCCTCAGACTATATGAAGAGAGACATTATAGATTTATCTGACTGTGTCTCAGGCTGGTATGAGCCTAGCATTGAACAGCAATATTACTTTCAGCAAGAATGATGCCACAATTCCAAAAAATATTGACTTTAACAGTTGGCTGAGCTTCAGGTGTCATTCTAAGGGGCTCCAGTATTTGTCAGCATGGTAAGACATGGTTAATAAATGATGTTGCTTTGCCAGGGATGGTCTGCACCTGCCCCTCTAGGCTTCCTAATAATGGCTAAAACTTTATTCTTTTCCATAGAGCCATTTTTAGGCAATTCCAATTTGACAAACAGGTTATACAACAAAAGGAAAAAAATGGCTAAAATCAAGATGTGTAACTCCCATAAAGATAAGAACTGTCTCGTCAAAATAAACATGCAGCTAAGAGGGTTAAGTCCAATAAATCCAATTTTGAGGTCAAGATAGCTTCCAATGCAAAAGACACCCAATAAAGTCTTCTTCAACTATGTCCAAAACCTTGAGGGCAGCACACAGTAGTGTGCTGAACTGGTGGTTAATGGTGCCACATTCACTGAGGCAGGTGATTTAACGAATCTGCTGGTTGACAAATTCAGTAACAACTTTACTCCCCACTCACTCCCTGCCACCTGCAAATAAATGCCTTCAAACATAACCCCTCTAGCTATAAATCGGGATGTGTCTTGACTGTGCTTGCTACTGCCAAGAATGCAGCCTCATTGGGCCCAAATAATATCCCAGGATACCTCATGAATAGCCTAAAACATGACCTGTTAGGACCATTGGATTTACTGTATAACTATAGTCTGGAAACGGGCTTTTTGCTACAAGAATGGAGAGCTACAGCAATCCTACCTCTTCGTAAGGGTGGGCCATCAACAGATCCCAGAAAGTACGGATCCATTACTCTTACTAGTCTTGTATGCAAAGCCATGGAAGGAATTATCATGCAAATGATCAACAAAGATATAGGATACATTCAGTCAGTGCATCCATCCCACTTTGGCTTTGTCAAAGGAAGGTCATGTCTACTGAAACTGGTGAACTTCTTTGAGGTCACCAAGGGAATGGATGAGGGTAAAACAGCCTACCTTGACCTGGCTAAGGTATTTGATACAATACCCCACTCTGGCATTGTTAACAGACTTACAGAATTAGGTCTAAACTTCTGTATAACACATTTGATAGCCATGAATACAACCGCTTTTACTAGAATCATGGATCCGACTCTTGAACTCCTCCCTTTACCCATAATACCAAGCCATTCTGACACTCCGCCACATCATTCAGACATGGATGTTCTGCTGTCAAGCTGGGGTGTTCATTAGGATTCTCTATACTCCTTATTTGTGAGGGTTTTTTTTATTTTTAATATCCTTTTTCTCACTGTATCTCTTCCTCTCTTAGCCTTTAGCTTTAATAGTGAGGTTGATAACGTTACTGTTTTTAGAATTTTTTTTTTTTAGTTATGCCTTTCTACCCTCGTGAGTGTATTCTATGAAGTACCATTGTTGGTATTCTCTCTCTCTCTCTTTCTACCAGACTGTAGGATATTTTTGAAGTACCATTATTGGTATTTTTATCCACTGCTCTGTCTATAAAAAAACAAACAAAAAAAAAAGCAAATCACTTTCTTTCATTCTACTTGTTTTACGATACGGCTATCAAGCCTATGGGCTTTAGGAAATGCATTTCCTGTGGGCATAAGATCCCTAATTCTGATGCCCACAAGGAGTGCATTTATTGTTTGAGTAGCAGTTGACTGTTCTGTCTGTTTGGGATTCAACTCCTGTGCTTTGAGTGATGAGCGAAACAAGATCCTGTGCTTTGAGTGACAGGAGAAACATGCTAGTGTTAAAAGGCTTGCTACCTTCTGTTTTTGCTTCTTTATTGACTGGGGCTCAACCCCCCTCCAAAGAACGATAAAGGGAAAACATGGATCTGTTCCTAAAGAAAAGTAGTCCAGAAAATGGTCCCCTGACCATTCTCCTCTTTCGGCTCTGGTACCTGAACGTCTGGCTAAAGTCTCTTAAACTGAAACTGACAGCAGCCTTGCTACCTAACACTTCTAGCACCACATTTCCTCAATTCTGATCTCCACATTTTAACCCGGGCCAATATCTCCTAGGATCCATTCACTTTTGTTATAAGAGACACTAAGGAAACCCTCCAGACTACTTTCCACAAGTTCAGTCCATAGGTTCTCCAGGAGCTTATCTGAAGCAGAGATAGATAGAATGATGAAGTTTCTCAGTGCTGAGATCCAGATGAGGATGATTCTGTCTCCATCTCCCATCGATCTCCCATTGATCCTGTGACCCTCCCCTCCTCTCTATTTCAAGTTATATCTTCTTCTCTGATCTGACTTGTGGTTTCAGACCCCTTGGATTAGAGATCTTCAAGAATGTCCTAGTCTGATCTTAAGATAGGCCGTTCTTCCACTCCAACCATGTTTCTGAGTCACCTGGCTCAGATCTCTTCTGAGCAGGATGGCTCTTGAATCCGAAGCTTCAGCTGCAGTGGGTTGGGATCATCTCAGAAGCTGTCAGAGCCATCATTGGCCCTCAAGGCCTCGGCATTAGACAGCTTGGTTCGGACTCCCTCCTCGAGGCAGGGGTTTACAGTGATTCAGAATTCATTCATGCAGGTAGCTTTATCGCTGGTGTGACCGGCTGTTGTTTCTCATGGACTTACTGACTTTGAGAGTGGAGAGAGCTTTCTCTGTGTCTAGAGAGAGGATATTCTTGCACTCTGTGGATCCAGTCCTCCCCTCCATCGAATTTAGGCTCTGAGCAACCCATGTCCATTCCACTGCCACAGCCACCTGTTATTAGCCTTCAGAGTCCTCACACAGGACTCTCCACCCCCTTTCAATCCTTGACCAGATCACCCCACTATTGAGGTCCCTAGGAAGAGGATATGTAAATGGAGACACCTACATTTCCCCTCAGGAATCTGTTACCAAAGACATGGGCTTCGAGGAAAGTATCCACCTAACGATATCTCCTTTGGATAGATCATAGAACTTCTTAAACAGGTGGATGGTCTTCAGAAACCCCTTCCCAAGAGGAGTTGGTGTTTCTGGAAGCTTTCAGGGCTAGCCTGGCTATGTCTTAGGTGGTCCCTCTGGCTGATGAGTTGACTGACCTTATCTCATAAAGAGCATGGAAGTAGCTGAATACTACTGAGCTCATACTTAAGAGGCTTGGTATGTTTTTAGGTCTATCCAAGGATAGGGTCCACTGGAGCAAGGAGGTTCCCAATATATTCCATGTTGATGGTAGCAGCCACTAAGAGGGTGCTTGCAGAACAGAGCTCATCTGTCCATCCCCGTAATAAGGAATCTAGGGCCTTGGATAGATTTGGCAAGCACATTTATGCCTCAGGGACCTTTATCCTTTGGTCACTAAATTATATGGCACACTTCACCAGGTTACAAAGGGATTTGACCGAATAGTTTTCCAAATCTCTTTCAGGGTTCATGTCTGTGGAGGACCAGAAAAACATTTCTTCACAACTGGCCACCCTTCAGTCTATTTTTAACATGTCCATGAGTCTGATTTCTCATGCAGCTGAGGGTAATTCTAGGACTGCGGGTTCAGCCATTGCGGTCATGAGGCAAGAGTGGCTACATCTGTGTTATTTTGCGGAGCTCTTCAAGTCTTCATTCATCAATGCATTTTGATGGATCATCCCTGTTCAGCCTCTAAATTAAGGAAACAAACACACTCCAGAAGTAAGCAAGATGGAAAAATCCTGTCTGCTGTCGGGATCCATTTTTCTAACTCTTAGAGGTTTTTCTGCTGGAATCAGTGAGGTGGTAAAAAGGTGTGGTTTCATAAATCACAAAGTCCTTTCCAGAACTCATGAGGAGATAGTTCTTCCTAGGGTAGAGGGGGCAACTCTAATGGAGGATGCCGCTCTCCTAGTACAGGTGGTCCGCAGAACCACTGCTCCTGAAGGGTTGCCCAACTGCTGTACTCTGGAGGCATTCGGGGGATGCTTATCTCTGCATCCAGAAGGCTGGGAATCCATCACAAAGACACCTGGGAGTAGAAGATCATATCCAGAGGGTATTTCATACCATTTTCTTAAATTCCTCCAACAAAAATGAAAAAGATCCCCAATGTACTACCCAAGCAGAGACAGGCAGCAGCCCTATAATTAGTAAAGCTGCTAGGAAAGAGAGTCATCCAAAAAATACCCCCATTCCAACAAGGATCTAGAACTTACTCAGGATTCTTTTTAGTTACAAAAAAAGACAGGGGACTTGAGACCAGTCCTGGATCTCTGCAAACTAAACCAGTATGTAAAATATTTAAAGTTCTGGATGGTCAGCGTTCAGTCTATTTTAACTCTGCTGAAAAAGGACTATTGGATGTCCTTGATAGACCTTCAGGATGCATACTATCATATTAAAATGAACAGGTGCTGCATAGGACACACGTACATCTGGCTAGGAGCCAGTCATTACCAGTTCAAAGCACTGCCCTTTGGCCTCACTACAGCCCCCAGGGTGTTCACTAAATGCATGGCGGTGGTAGCGGCTCACCTGAGACTTCTGGGATTCCGTTTGTTTCTGTACTTAGACTAGCTACTGTCCGCTTCTTCTAGGCATCTACTTACACAAGCAAGGGACTACTTGCTTCAGTTACGGCTTCATGGTCAACTACGCCAAATCACAGCTTACACTTGCACAGACTCTGGAGTTCAGGGGTACTCTTCTAGACATGATCAACCAGCTAGCTTTGCTACCTCTAGCAAGAGTTCATTCTGTCAGACTACAGGTCATGGAAGTGATCTCCCACTCTTATCCTCCCGCAAAGCTAGTGTTACAAGCCTTAGGATCAATGGCAGCATCAATACCTCTGGTCTCGTTAGCCAGATTTCATATGCAGGTCCTGCAGTTGACTTTTTCTTTGCAGTGGTCTGTTCTTCAGCATCCCTTGAACATTACAGTCAAAATCTCCAAGGTTTGTAAGGAATTTCTTCTTTGGTGGATTCATTCAGAAAAAGTTGTCAGTGCTGTCCCTTTTGTTCTGCCACAGCTAGTAGTCACAGTCATCATGGACGCCTCCCAAATTGGGTGTGGGGCATTTCTTGGGATGAACAGTTCAAGGTACATCATCCTCGGAGGAGGCCTGGATGTGAGAGTGGTCCTACTAGCATTGTGGGCTTTTCAAGATGTTCTCCCATCACAACTGTGATATAGCATGTCAGTAGTCTGGCCCATCAACAAATGGGGGGAGCCAGTTCTTACTCAATGTGTCAAGAGGCAATGAGAGTGTGGCAAGTGACAATCTATTCCGGTCATTTTCTTATGGCAGCACACATATCTGGGAAGACTAACATGCTTGCAGACAAATTAAGCATGTTCATTGTGATGCCCCACAAGTGACCTCTTAATCAGAGTGGCAGAAAAGATCTTCCATCAATTGGGGCACCCATGCTGCAGTCTTTTTGCTTCTCCTCTCAACAGCAAGTGGAGAAGGTTCTTTGCCCTGGTCCCTCCACTGAGGAGTCCCCAAGAGGTGCTCTAGTTCATGATTGGCCCACTGGTCTCCTTTATGCATACCATCTGTTACCTTTAATGCCCAAATTTCTACAGAAAGCATCCTGGTTGAAGAGCACAATCATACTCATTGTGCCTTTTTGGCCTCATCAAGTTTGATTCCCCTTTCTGTGACCTCATATTCTGTATTCACCTTTGATACTGGACCCAAGTCCAGATCTTCCCTCTCATCCAGCAGGGATGAAACACTGGGACATCAATGGTCTCAAGTTGAATTCATGTTTTCTCCAGTTCCAGTGATGGTTAGACAGTCCAGGCATTCTTCCCCAGTATGACATATTCTTTTATCTTCTCAGAAGCTTTCTGTAAGAAAATTTACTAAAGTGAATGGAAAGATTTTCAGTTTGGGCCCTTTAGAAAGACCTGGATGCCTTCTCTGCCAGAGTCTCAGCAGTTCTCGATTTTTTGGCTTCCATTTTTAACAACGGAGCAACATATTCTACTATTAAAGTTAAATTAGTGGTCATGTCTGATTTTCACTAAGGTGAGAATCCTTTGTTTTTGGTTTCTTTGAAGTTGTGCAAGGCCTTTCTGGAGGATACCTTTTTACTTGGGCCCCCAGTTAGAGACCCTACCCCCTACTTGGAATTTGACTATTCTACTGCAAGCTGTTACCCAACCTCCATCTGAACCTTCGGCTAAGACTGACCTTAAGTTCTTGTCATGGAAAACAATTTTCTACTCTCCATCACTTCTGCTAGACAAGTATCTGAACTCCAGGCCCTCTTAGCAAGATCTTCTTACTTGATCTTCCATAAGGATAGGGTTTCATTACGCACAAGCCCATCCTTTTTTTTTTTTAATAATCTAAGGTGCTTCTGAATCCAACATAAATCAGTTCATCAGTTTACCTGTGTTCTTTCCAAAAATATCAAAGGCAACTACATACTGTATCTTTTGGGTGTTCACTGGCAGTTTAAATTTTATCTGCACAGAACCTAAGATTTCAGGAAAACTGACTGAGTACTTGTATCCTTCTCCAAGAAAAAAATTGGGGAAAGCAGTGTCTAAAGTGACTTTAGCTAAATGTTTGACTGATTGCAGATCCTTTGTTTATAAAGATAGAGGTTTATCTTTACCTAAGCCTCCCAAAGCACATTCAGTGAGGTCCATAGCCACTTCATCTGCTTTTTGGTAAAGAGCGTCTGTATGTGATATTTGTGTAGCTTCCAATTGGTCTAGTGCTCATACTTTTATTGCTCATTACAAGTTTGACATACTATCCAGAAATAGGCAGCATTTGGTTCCCCTGCATTCCAGAATAGCCTTCCATGAGGACCACTCAAGGTTCATCTAGCTGGGGACTCTTTTCCATCAGTTGAGGAATGAAAGAAAATGACAACATCAGATGCATCACACAAAAATTATGTACTCACAGTAGTGATGGATCTATGTTGTCCATTTTTATTCTTCCTCATCTTCCCACCTTCTAACCCCCTTCGTTGTCTTCCTAGCAAGGCCTAAGGGATGTCCCTTTGGGAACCTGCCTGTTCCCTTTTTAGGCTCCAGCCTTTCTGTGTATGCCTTTATATTGCCTTTTGTAATGATATGTTGTCATGTTTATGTTAGTGTTAGAGCAGCAAATGCAGTCTGAAGTATGCCAGGATGGTGGGCAATTATGGGTAAGGGAAGGTGCTCAAGAGCTAGATCCGTGAGTCTAGTAAAAGTGGTCAAGCTTGGATCTGAGACTCATTAGTTGAGGAAAAATGAAAATGGACAAAACCGATGCAGTGTTATGGCTAGTACATAAACTTTTTTTTTTTTTTTTTTGCGGGTGGGAGGCTGTCTGCACCTCCATACTTTAAGAACTTATTTTTCCAAGATGGTTGTACTCTGATCAGCAGCTTAATTTCAGCTCTCCCAGTGTGAAAAAAGAAACTGATAGATAAGGGCCATGGGCCAGGGTAATTCTGTAGTTTTAGTAAAATTCAATTACTGGGTATTAAGTACACTGCCTGGATGCCAGGAAAGAAGAAACTTAGAAAGCCTGAATTAAAATTAACTAGAAAAGGTGAGGGGAAAACACTGACTTGGAAGAATTCTGCAACTGTCAGCAAAATTCAGTTTAAACTCCAGCTTTGGTACAAGAGATAGCTTCCAGTAATTTATATAAAAAACTACATCTGATGTGCCTATAGCTGATTAAAATAAATGAAACATTGAAGGAGCATATCAACTCAAATAAGAAAAGGCTTAAAAAAATGGAAGAAGCTTTAAACATCTGTTCAGATGAACTGATGAAACTGCAAAAATCAGAGGTCAAAATGAAAAAAGGCAGGCCGAGAATGAGACTGCTCAAGAAGAGTGGTTTAAAAAAAAATGGTAGAGATAAAAGACAGCACACAGAAAACCTGAGATTTTCTGCCTTACCAGTGAAACTGGAAGGAACAGACTGCATTAATTTTATGTAGAGATGAGATGTTTTCTTTTACATTTGTATAGGTGGATATCTAGATTAATGCTCTTGGCTTAATCTAATGACAGTTTATTTTGTGCAAGCAAGTGGGCTTTAAAAATAAGAGACCACTGTGAATGTAGTGAATATGTTTTCCATTAGCAAATGTTCAGTATGAGTTGAGAAGTCTGCAGCTTGGAGCATTTGTACATTCTGTTCTCTTCTTTCCATAAGCTTATACATCTCAAGAAGTCTGGACATGGTCTGCTGAGAGAAATGTATAATTAAAAGGTACAAGGGCAAGTAGAGTAGTAAAAAATAGTTTGAAATTATTGGAAGTGAATAAGATAGATCTACTTTTCTGGTACCTAAGTGTTTTAATACATTTACTAAAGTAGCATATAATTTAGTTTTATTTAAAGATAGCCAGTGCACTTTTTCTTTAGGCTAAAAGTTAATATTTTTTTGAAAGCAAAGGTTTTTTTTTTACATCTTGGTGGGAATAAAGATAAGACAACTAACAGACAGTTGTTAGTGTAAGTAGGAATGCAGGCTGTAACAAGTGACTTAGCATGAATAATGCTAATTTTTAATTAGGTAATGCTTATGGGTGCAGCTATTGATTTGGGACAGTTGTTCCTATTGGGAAGGTTAAACTTCATTTTTGAAAATGTACATAGTTGTTTGTATTTGTTTTAAGTTAATGTGTTCTGGGGAGGTGTTTTTTGTTTGTGGGTTTTCATTAGAAACAAAAAGTCTTACAAAATGTGACATAGGTTCAAATGGAAATGACAAGAAACAACTGTATAAAGGATCAATCTGCCAAACATTACTGGGTGAATGTAACATAAATGCTTGAAATAGCCATTTAAAAAGCTTTTCATATATAATAGGTGGGGATAATAACTTCTTATCATAATGGCTATACTATCCTTATTATTATTGGAACGTGAATGGCCTTACAGGTATAGACAAAAATGTAAGAATATTGACTTATATTAAGAAATGCAAAGTGCAAATAGCAATGCTGCAGGAGACTCATTTGGAAAGAAGTGAGCATGTTAATTTAAAGGATTTCAGGATGGATATTCAGCAGAATATCATCAGCAAAAGGAAAGGGGAATATTTCTAATTGCTAGATGAGCTCCAGTAGTGATAGAAGAGGGATACAAAGATGATGGTAGATTTATGGTAGTAAGGGGCTACTGGCAAGGAAGGGGGTTATGCTGTTATGTATTTATACACTACCTACAATTGTTATTATAGAGCTTAAGAACAGTTTTTGAGAGAAATAATCAGCTTTCAGCAGGGAATATTACTTATAGATGGGGACTGGAACTTGATACGCAACAGTAAGGATGTGCCTGGGGACCTAGAATGGAAAATATAACAAAAGAAGGTAGATTTCTGAAGAAATTTATGAAAATATGAAATATGTTAATTCAGTAGTAGGAACTCTGAGATAATTTACATATTATTCCCCAAGGTACAATAACTGGGATAGACTAAATAGAAATTATATTTCCCAGGAACATATGCATTTAACTGAAAGCTTTGACACACATCCATTATCTATTTCAGATCATGTGCCAATAACAACTAAGATAAAAATGCAGGGTAATTAAGCAAAAATGAGATACTGGCCCTTCCCCACCTACCTGTTAAAAAAAGAGAGGAATTTAAGGAATGGGTAGTGGAAATTGAATGAGTTATTAGGGAAAACGGAACTTTCTTTAGAAGTTATAGGTAGTGAGTAGGATAAATTAAAAACTGAGTTTAAACTAGGGCAGAAATAACGAGATATGGTTAAGAAGTAACCAGACTTATTTAAAGGTGCTGATAAAGTTTTAAGTATTGCAGAATCAGGGGAATCTCACAGAACAAGAAAAGGTGCAACTGCAGAGTGCTAAATAGATAACAGGGGAATATCTTTATAATATGCATGGGTTTTGAAGGACTGCTGTTAAGCAACTGTTTTTTGATAACTCCAAAGCACATACTGTAAGAACTTATATACACAACTGCTCAGTCACATGGCTTTGGGGAGTGTAGAAAGCTTTCACTAACAGTGAACAGCAGTATCACTAATAGTGCATTTTTAACAGACTTTGCTGAAGGAATTTGATCAAAAGCAAATAGCAGAAACACATGACCAAGTGTAGGACAATCATGCCAGATTCCATCTGTCTGTATAGTCAGTCTGGCTTGAATGTGTAAAAATCAGCTACCAGGGAAGAAACTTCAAAATTACAAAAATATTCTATAACTGCAGGCATAAAGTAGTAGTAATTTCCATACTGTTGAAGAGCAGAAAATCCTGTTTTCATGATGAATACCCTCAGAAGTAAACAACAAATAAATCCATCTACAGAAATAAGGATAATATGTGGATGAGACATAGAAGCTGAAATGATGAATGCGTTAAAAGGAGGTCCAGTAGGACTGGCAACACAAGCATTAGAACCACTTAGCTGATAAAATCATGGGGGAATGTTTTTTTATTTAATTGATGGGTTTCTCATTGAATCCTGATGCATTTGGCTGCTAACTTGTTGAACATGCTACTAATGTGAATGATGACATTTGAAAAATTTTGGATCTGAGATCACAGTTAGAATATGTAGAGTTTTAGGAGTTGAAAGGGGGGCTTGCCCCACCTGCAGAAATATTTTTAGGAATTTTGTTTTTGTTTTCTTTTGGCATTGTGAAACAGATCTGTTTTGACCAGCCAGAGTTCAATGTCAGTAGACTTGATGTATAACAGTGGATTCATAAAACTGTACCATGTTCAGTGGTTTAAGTATAGTGTTCAGGCCTGAAGGCTATAGAGAAACACACTGACTCTGCTAAGATCATATTTAAGACTCGCAGTTATCAAGGCTATTTTTAAATTGGCTTATATTATTCGAGACACAAATGAAACATACTAGTTTAGTCCACATATTACTCTTCATTGAATTTTATGCCTGAAAGCGATAGAGTTTATATAAATGACCATATCTAAACTGCTTTGCAAGAAGTGAGCACTGAAAACTATGTATGCAAAAATTGTTAGCTTTGCGGCATGCAAGGATAAAGCTCTTACTAGGACCCAGGAGATCTGGGGTCGAAGTATTGGTCCAAGTGCTGGAGGAGGACCTGATTGGGGAGAGAGAAGGATGGAGTAGTGCCTGCTCATCTCTTTCTCTCTCGGAGATTTTAGGTGTTTAAGTACTGCTAGGTTCCCCTGGTGAAGACTGGAGGACCTAACAGTAAGCATAAATGAGGCTAGGGATTTCTGTGGGCTTACATCGTTTATGAAAGTGAATGACAGCCTGATGCTTAAGCACTACTGAGTGTGTGCGTGGGAGATGTAATAATTGAAGTAAAACCCACTGATGCCATTCTTAATGATGGCCCCACCATTTTATTTCTCTGAGAAGCATAGTGGATGAACGGTATTAATGTGCAGAAAGGAATATAAGCAGAAGATGAAGCAATAAATAAAAACTTTCTCAGGTTTTGTGCTTATCCCCTATAATGCATGTCAGTAGCATGTCTTCTCAACTTTTTTCTGGTGTGACAATTCAAAGTTCAAGAGAAACAACCACATGCTGCCATTGTGGAAAAAACAGTATTTTCCCATACAGGTTTGCCCTCCCGACACTGTGATGTCTGTTTCTTTTTATTATATAGTTCACACTTCTTTTTGAGCACTTTTTCATAATTTTCATAAAACCTTCCTGTCAACCCCCTCATTTCACTTTAGGCCCAGGCCCAAGCCCATTTTTCCTCCTCCCCTCTTTTTTTTTGAAATACACCTCAAAGTTCACTTATGGCAGGCAAATTTCCCTTGCACCAGACATACTAAATGCTTGTACTGCTTTTGGCCTGAGCACAGTTCCATATTTATTACAATTAGAATGTATTAAGAGTAATGTCCCTAGATAGAGCAGTTACTCACTTCAGTTACCTTTCTTAAAAATACTAAATGATTTAGCACCAGTTAGGACAAGAAGGGTAAAATCGAAAACAGTGCCATGGCTGACAAAAGAGACCAAACAGGGCATGCTGCAAAAAAAAAAAAAAAATGGAAAGCATGGTATAATAATAAAACACAACATGTCTACCATAGTTTTAGATATCTCAGAAACTGTACCAAGATCCTTGTTAAATCTGACAACAAGTCGTACTACAGTAATCTCCCAAAAAAAAAACACAAAACAATGCTAAGCTTTTTTAGTCCTCTCAAAATAAACGGCTACATCCCAGCTGTACCACTACACCCTGCCCTTCTACTTTAAACAAAAAAAGAGTCTATGTCCACTCAGTTCAACACTCATTTTATCCATTCAGTTCTATCAGTAATCAATGACCACCTCACTTCAAACCTCCAACTTTCATCTGTTCTTGAAAGCAACACACTGTGTTTTAGTTTTCAGCTTGTTCCAACATTAACCATAAAAAATGACGGTACTTGCGTGTTATCGCAACCACATTTTCCCGCTAATGCTAGTTGCTTTTCCTTGTAATGAAGTATGACAAAACTTCACAGACATGTTATCTTTATTATGTGTTCTTGTTTTTAGGAAGGTTTCTCACTTCAGTGGCTGAAAAAATAAGGTTTGAAAAATAGGTTTCCCCATTTACTGCCAGCATCTCAAGATGTTAGTTAAGCAAGCCCCCCCATTTCACTTAAAATGCATTCCATGTTCCTTTTTCTCAGCCTTTGCCCTGAGAACAGAAAGCATCAGGAGAGAAAAGCAAAGCAGTACCCTGTCTAAACTCCTTACAAAGTAATCGGGAAGGGTAGACTATTAAAACACTATCTTGGTGATGGGTTTGTAAAACGAGTAAGGGTTTGCACATGTTAGGATTTGTGGCTAACGTGCTCGAAAGCAGATAATCCATTGGAAGTGTGTGTGTGTGCCTGTCTAATATACGCTATGACTACCCACACTCCTTTCAGGTCAACGTACATATATACACGCAGTCACTGTGATCGCTCGCTGAATTCAATGCTTGACGTCGTTCAAGCACGCTAGCCACAAATCCTCAAATTTGAACCCTTGCTCATTTTACAAAGCCACCACCAACATCCCAGAAAAGTTGTTCACAGTCTACCCTTCCTGATTACACTCCCTTCTTATTGTTTGAGTAAAAGACAAGAAAGTCCAGCACGTCGGAAATTGTGGTTGTGATAACATGTAAGTACCAAAATTAGTAGCCAAATTAGAAGCAGCAACCTCAGCTGCCAATAACCTTCTCACTGAGATCCTCAAAATATGTGCAGGAACACTAGCCTTCCCTGTCTCCATTCTAATCAACTGGTCAAAAACTGACAAATCTGTCCCATCCATCTTGAAAAATCCATTATTATACCCCTTTACAAAGGAGGTACTCCAGCAGAGTTAAACTATAGATGTTAAGTTGTCAATCTCGCCTTCATTCTTGCTTGATGGGTTCGGAGCCGATCCTCGGCTCCGACTCGGCACTTGCTAAGCTCGAGAGTCACTTTTACCAGCTCGAGGCAGCCCCATATCCCATGATGCAAGGCGGTAAGTACCCAGATCTCATTTGCCGCTTCGCTGATGAGGTCCTCCTTTTACCAGCTCCTGGTAAGTGTTTATATTTAAACTTCTAGTCGCCCCAATCAGAAAAAATCTACTTTTCTGTAAAATTCTATCATTTTTAGTTAATTGTAGGACCTTTTCTGACTAACTTTATTTTTCCTTCTTCATATTTTTAGTCGGGCCTTTCTTTCCCTCTCATCCCCCCCCGTCACGGTGTGTGTGTGTGTGTGAGGTTTTTACTGCTTATTCCTTAACAGCAGTTGTCTGATTGGGACTGTGTGTGTACTGTTTGTGGATACAATAATGTCCAATGAGCAGAGGGTCTCAGGCTTCAAGAAGTGGTGACTCGTGCTGTCAGAAGATGTCTCTGACAGACGGTCACACTTCTTGTTTATACTGCCTGGGACCTCTCCACCTGCAGGACTCCTGTGCAATTTGTCACTCTTTTAGCCAGAGAGTCCTGCAGGAAAGGAGAAATAAGCTTATTTTAAGGGGTCTCCTTAAACCGGAGGGCTCCACGGCCAAATCGGCTCCGGGAAAGCCTTCTAAGACTACTAAGGCCCAGGCTTCTGTGTCTAAGCCTTCGGCCTTGGTTCCGACTCCGTCGGAGTCGAGATCGGCTCCGGCTGGAGCCGATCCGATCTTGTCTAAGTCCTCGGCACCGATGGCTATCGGTGCCGATACTGTCACTGTCACTTTGGTGTCGGCTCCGACTGGCTCCGACCACCATGTGGCTCAGGCTTCAGTGTCGGCTCCAACTGGCTCCGACACCATTGTTTCTTTGCCTGTATCGGCTCCGGCTGGAGCCGATAAATCTGGACCTACACTCGGAGCCGAAAAGTTATCGGCTCCGTCTGGTTCCGTGGGGTCTTCGGCTCCGATGGTTCCTTCGAGGAAGCGGTCCAGGTCTCCTTCTTTGGAACCGATACTGTCGGCTCCGGCCTCACCTCTTCTTTCGGAGCGGAGCCATCGGAGCCGATCATCGAGGTCTTCCAGGTTGTCAGACCATGATTTAGAGAGGGTGGTAAGCAGATTATTAAAATCACAGGCACTAGCCCAAATGCTTCATAGTTCGTCTCAACAGACGACTATTAGTCCACACCCTCTTCAAATTCCTCCTTCGACTCTACCCCAGAGTTTGGAGCTGGAGTCTACAGGAATAGTTACTGCTATGGCTGAAGGCCAGATACCCCCCCCCCCTTCTGCGCCTTCAGCATCTACTCTTATCTCCTCCTCGAGACCTTCCTTGGAGGGATTCGGTGGCCGGGCTTCCCTGGTCTGCTCCGAGGGGGTGAGTGGCATCGGACCCTTGTCCGATCCCACTCTTCCCCTTGGAGCTTTGGCCTTGGTGAGCTCGGCTCTGACATCTTCCTCGGAGCCTTCCCTTTCGGTGGGCCCGGGAGTCCCAGTTTCTTCGGAACGGGTTCTCTCGGATCTCCCTGGGAGGAGAGCCTTCGAGGTGATGAGGAGTGTGCTGGCCCCTGGGCTCAGTCAGCAGTCTATTCCTTTAGCTCCTCCCTCTACGGTGCCTGTTGATATCTCTTCCCACTCTCTTGCATCCGGACCGAGAGATCCACCGCCTCAGGTTTCCCCACTGGGAGGAACCCCCTCTTCCGAGGATTCTCCTGATCCATCAGCAGATCCTCCGCGCAAGAGGACTTGTAAGAGGAAGCACCTAGACTCCCCTGAGTCTATTACTTCGGATACCGACTTAGATGAGTCGGAGGGGTCCCAAGATCCCCCTCTGAGGATGTCTCCTTTTCAGACATCCTAGAACCCCTGAAACAGAGGGGAAACTGGCCCACCATAAATCCCTCCGATGATGAGACGGTATACCTAGAGGCGTTTGGTTCTCGACCCTCCACCTCCTGGGTGTCTCCGCCTTTTGACCCCCTCATGCAGGTTATCGCTTGAAAGGCTTGGGCTTCTCCTGACTCCATAGAGCCAGTTCCCAGGAAGCCTTCTAAATTTATTACAGCCCCTTCCGAACAGCAATTCCTTACAAAAGGTGTCCCGGTTGATGCCATGCTGGTGGCGGCCGCCACTAAAAAGGAACTTGCAGATCCTTCCGTACCAGTCCATCCTCCTAACAAGGATTCCAGGACCATGGACAGGTATGGTAAGCGGATGTTTTCCTCAGCGACCTTTGCCATGCGTTCGCTGAACTATTTGTGTCACTTCACCAGACTCCAAAGGGACATCCTTAAGGAACTAGGTGAAGTAGTACAGGATCCTATAGCTCTGGGGGCACAAGACAAGATTGCTTCTCAGCTAGGAATCAACTCCTCCATGCGGCTGATTTCGTATGCAGCAGATGGAGTGAGTAGAGCCGCAGGCACAGGAGTGGCTCTGAGACGTCAATCCTGGATGCGGCTCTGTAATTTTGCTGATCCCTTCAAGGCGTCCTTCACAAACTCTCCCTTTGATGGGTCAACTTTGTTTGGTCCTCAAGTGAAGGATACATTGACCAGGTGTGAGCAGGACGGCAAGACTCTTTCTGCCGTAGGGGTCCGTTTTTCCACCCCTTCTAGACCTTACCCCAAAGGACAGAAGGCTGGAAAGATGTGGTTCCGCAAATCCCAAGGAGTCACGCTGGATACACGTGGTCAGTTTACCCCTAGAGGCAGAGGGGGTAATAATAACAGACGCCGCCCTAGAGGCAGAGGGGGTCCACAAAACCAGGGAAGCAGAGAGTCTCTCTGACAAGCCCTTCCAGCATCCCTGAGGTGTTGCCCGACTGTCCATCCTTGGAGGCAGTCGGGGGAAGATTATCGCTGTACCCACAAGCCTGGCTTTCCCTCTCACAAGACAGATGGGTACAGTCGATCATATCCGAGGGTTACAAAATTCCTTTCGAGGAAAGTCCCTTCAATCACAAAAATTCCCTTCCAGATGTGCCACCCGGTCTAAGGGAAATCGCAAAGTTAGAAGCATCAAAGCTTCTGCACAAAAGGGCCATTCAGCCAGTTACAACAGACCATTCAGAGCCCGGAATCTACTCAAGGTTCTTTTTGGTCCCCAAAAAGACGGGAGATTGGAGACCAATATTGGATCTCAGCAGACTCAACAAGTCTGTGAAAAAGACAAGATTTCGAATGGTCACACTTCAATCAATTTTGCCCTTCCTGGGCAAAGACAACTGGATGTGCTCAATAGACCTTCAGGATGCGTACTATCATATAAAAATTCACAGATGTTCCAGAAGGTTTCTCCGCTTTCGGCTGGGGTCCAGTCTTTTTCAATTCAGAGCCCTGCCCTTTGGTCTCACTACAGCCCCCAGAGTGTTCACCAAATGTATGGCAGTGGTCACGGCTCACCTGAGACGTCAAGGATTCCAGGTGTTTCCGTATCTTGACGACTGGCTCCTTTCAGCCACCACCAGGCATCAACTTCTCCAAGCCAGGGATTACACCATAAATCTCTGCACTCAGTTAGGAATTTCGATCAACTACGAAAAATCCTCCTTGTTGCCCTGCCAGTCTATTACTTTTATAGGCGCAGATTTAGACACTGTTCGGCTGTCAGCAACCCTCACAGACCAAAGAATTTCAGATATCCAAAGTCACGTGCGGATCATCCTCGCCAGCAAAAAGGTACAAGCCAGACTGGTCCTGAAAGTGTTGGGCCTCATGGCAGCGACCATTACCCTTCTTCCCTTGGCCCGCTTCTACATGCGTCTTCTTCAATGGATGTTGTTCACCCAGTGGTCTTACCAACAACTTCCCATGCGTCACCAAATCCTGGTGACACAAGCTTGCAAAAACCACCTATCCTGGTGGATTTCTTCTCCACAGATTCATCAGGGCAGACCCTTTGTATCCCCGGCCCCGGTAGCCACAGTCTCTACGGACGCCTCCCTGATCGGGTGGGGGGGTCATTATCAGGACAGGATGGTTCATGGGACGTGGCAACCGTTCGAATACCACCTGCACATAAATGTCCTAGAGATGAGAGCAGTGCTTTTAACGTTGCAAGCCCTCAATGACTTTCTTCCCTTGGGAACAATTGCAGTTCACACAGACAACATGTCTGTAGTATGGTATATCAACAAACAGGGCGGAACCAAGTCCTACCCCTTGTGTCGAGAAGCTCTCAGACTTTGGCAATGGGCGATCTCCTCTCATCGGTGTCTAGTAGCAACACATATCCCTGGGAAAACCAACATTTTAGCGGACAGATTGAGCAGCGCTATTCTCATGCCTCACGAGTGGTCTCTCAAACAATCTATAGTGGAGGAGATTTTTCTAGAATGGGGCCGCCCATGTTGCGATCTTTTTGCTACTCCTCAAAACAGCAAATGCCCAGACTTCTTCTCTCTCTTCCCACTGCCAGGCCATCCCCCCAGAGACGCCCTTACCCAGGATTGGCCCCAGGGACTTCTTTATGCCTTCCCTCCTTTTCCATTGATTCCACAAGTACTCCAGAAAGCCACCGTTTTGAGAGCCAAAATGATTCTCATTGCCCCCTATTGGCCTCGACAAATTTGGTTTCCGTTCCTCCATCGTCACCTATTGGTGCAGCCGTGGCATCTGGACCCAGTGCCAGACCTTCTGATCCACCAATCGGGTCACCTGCATCGGTCTATTCCTTCTCTCAACCTCACAGCTTGGTTGCTCCACTTCCTTCCTTAGCCAGGCTTCCTATGATCTCTAACCCGGTTAGGGATATTATAGTGGCTTCTCTTAAATCCTCTACTAGAAGGATTTATACCAGCAAGTGGAAACGCTTCTCTTGTTGGGCAAAATCAAAGAATATAGATCCCTTTACTGCCCCTGTTCATGCAGTTTTGGATTTTTTAGTGGAAATCTTTCACTCGGGCTCTTCATCTTCCACGGTTAAAGTTCAGTTGGCTGCTATCTCGAACTTTCATGTCGGGTTTGCAGATCACAACATTATGTCCCACAGGCTTTGTAGAGCCTTTCTAAAAGGGATTTTTCTCCTTAAACCTCCTGTCAGGAGTCCTCCTCCTCAGTGGGACCTAAATCTAGTGCTGACATCCTTAATTCTTCCTCCCTTTGAGCCAGCTGTTTCATGTTCTCTGAAGTTTCTTTCATGGAAAACACTCTTCCTTGTCGCTATTACCTCGGCCAGGAGAGTGTCAGAACTTTATGCCCTTTCTGTTCGTCCCCCTTATCTGGTCTTCCACAAGGACAGGGTATCCTTGAGAACTAATCCATCCTTTTTGCCTAAGGTGGCTTCGAAAACTAATTTGAACCAATCTATTTATCTCCCTGTATTTTTCCCTAATTACTCCAACAGATCGGAACAAAAATTACATTATCTTGATGTTCACCGCCAACTCAGATATTATTTGGACAGAACAAAACAATTCAGGAAATCCGATCAGCTCTTTCTTTCTTATGCTGAAAATAAGAAAGGCCTTCCTGTTTCCAAAGTGACCTTATCTAGATGGCTTTCTTCCACCATCTCCGAAATCTATCAGCTCAGGGGCAAACAGCTGTGCTCAAAACCAAAAGCGCATTCCACCAGAAGTTTAGCCACTTCCACAGCCTTTCAGGCTAGACTCCCTTTAGACACTATTTGTGCAGCAGCCACTTGGGCCACTCCTCATACCTTTGTTTCTCATTACAAATTGGATTTGGCCTCCAGGGATAGAGCCAGTTTTGGTTCTATGGTTCTCAAGAGTCTGTTCCATTGAGCCACCCAGGATAGAGGTGCTAGGGACGCGGTCCCATCAAGCAAGAATGAAGGCGAGATTGACAACTTAACATTGAGAAGTTATGTACCTACCATAACGTTCCATGTTAGTTGTCTTCTCTCGCCTTCTTTCTTGCGGACCTCCCTCCTACCCCCTTGCCTGGACAAACCTTGTTCTTCCTTGTCTGGAAGATTGCTTCTTTAGGCACCAGTTAGTTACCTGGTTCCCATTTCAGCCCTTCCTTAGGCTAATTGCTTTCTTTCCTCAGTGGAAAGTTTTTTGGGCTAGGTGTGTTTCCCTATACGTACAAACGAGATCTGGGTACTTACCACCTTGCATCATGGGATATGGGGCTGCCTCGAGCTGGTAAAAGTGACTCTCGAGCTTAGCAAGTGCCGAGTCGGAGCCGAGGATCGGCTCCGAACCCATCAAGCAAGAAAGAAGGCGAGAGAAGACAACTAACATGGAACGTTATGGTAGGTACATAACTTCTCATTTTCCAACTCCTGGGGACCATGGCAGCAACAATTATGTTGGTCCCTCTAGCGAGATTGCACATGAGACTTCTCAAATGGCTTCTCTTTGTTCAATGGTCTCTCCAAAAATTTCCACTTTCTCACCCCATTTTGCTCACGGACAGATGCAAACAGGACCTCAGTTGGTGGCTTTGCACCAACAATTTGGATGGGGCAAGGCTCTTCGTTCCACCCATCCTGGTTGCCACAGTGACCACGGATGCCTCCCAGATGGGATGGGGGGCATTATCATGGCAGGACAGTCCAAGGCACGTGGCAAGATCATGAGATACATCTGCATATCAACGTCCTAGAGATGAGAGCAGTGCTAATTGCGTTGCAGGCACTTCAGAGCTTTCTATCTCTAGGGACGATTGCAATACACTCAGACAACATGTCAGTAGTGTGGTATCTAAACAAGCAAGGGGGAACCAGGTCTTACCCCCCCGTGCAGAGAGGCCATGCGAGTGTGGCAATGGGCAGTAACTTCCCAACGTTTTCTGGTGGCAACGCACATTCCGGGGAAGTCCAACGTGATTGCGGACAGGCTAAGCAGAGCTAGTCTGATGCCTTACGAGTGGTACCTGAATCATCTAATTGCAGAACGAATTTTCAGCAGGTGGGGTCAGCCTAGCTGCGACCTTTTTGCCAGCTCCCTCAATGTCAAATGCAGCAACTACTTCACACTGATCCCCCCACAGGGGGAGTCACTCAGGGATGCTCTGGTTCACGATTGGCCCTCCGGTCTGCTTTATGCTTTCCCTCCGTTTCCCTTGCTGTCAAAGGTTATTCAGAAAGCGCAATCCTTGGGAAGCAGAATGACTCTGATTGCTCCACACTGGCCTCGTCAAGTCCGGTTCCCTTTTCTTCAGCCATACATTGTGGACACTCCTTGGATTCTGGACCCCCAACCAGATTTACTGACACACATGTCGGGACAGTTCCACCCCTCTCTGATGACCCTCCGGTTGACAGCCTGGCTACTCCACTTCCGTCGTTAGTTAGGCTTCATAAATTTTCACCGGAAGTGGTTCACATTTTATCTTCCTCTCATAAGCCATCTACTAGGAAGATTTATTCCAACAAATGGAAGAGGTTTTCTATTTGGGCGCATACCCAAGGAATTGATCCTTACACAGCTCCAGTTGCTTCAGTCTTGGACTGTTTGTCTATGCTTTTCCATCAGGGTTCCGCATCAGCTACCATCAAAGTTCAATTGGCTGTGATCTCTAATTTTCATGTGGCTAATGAGCCTGGTCTCATGGCTCATAGACTCTGCAAGGCTTTCCTGAAGGGTACTCTGTTACTCCGTCCCCCGGTCTTCGAACCTGTCATGCCCTGGGATCTCAATTTTGTTCTACAAGCCCTTACTTCACCACCTTTCGAGCCTGCAGCTACCTGTGAATTGAAATTCTTGACCTGGAAAACAGCCTTCTTAACAGCAATCACTTCAGCAAGGCGAGTTTCAGAAATTCAAGCCCTCTCTATCAAAACCCCATACTTAATCTTCCATAAGGGCAGGGCTTCTCTTAAACCAAACCCTTCCTTTCTTCCTAAAGTGGCTTCCGTGTCTGATCTTAATCAATCCAGTGAGTTGCCTGTATTCTTTCCTCAATTTTCAAACAAGGCAGAATTTAAATTTCATCAATTGGATGTACACAGACAATCACGTTTCTGTCTGCACCGAACAAAAGATATCCGGAAGTCAGATCAACTATTTGTCTCCTTTTCGGAAAACAAAATTGGGTCCCCAGTCTCCAAGGCCACCATATCCAGATGGATATCTAGTTGCATCTCGTTCGCCTACCAAGCGGGAGGAAAAGATCTGCCATTTCCGGTCAAGGCTCACTCTACTCGGGCTGTTTCTACATCTACAGCCTACCAGGCCAGATTGTCAATGGATGATATATGTGCTGCAGCTACTTGGGCTTCTCCTCACACATTTGTTTCTCATTACAAATTGGACGTGGTTTCTAGGGGCAGGTCGTCCTTTGGCTCCACAGTACTCAGGAGTATTTTCCTATGAGCCACCCAGGATGTAGGTGCTAGGGACGCTGTCCCACGGGTAAGAATGTAGGCGAGATAGGACTACATAACATCTGGAAGTTATGTACTCACCATAACATTTGATGTATGTAGTCCATCTCGCCTCACATTCTTACTTACCCTCCCACCTTCCCCCTTCCTGGAGGATCTGGAGGTTAGGGTTTGATTTACAGAGTTCCCTTTACTTTAGCTTATTCTTTTTATCTGGATGTTGTGTATGCATGGGGTATGAATAAGTATTGCAGCAAACTAGATCTGGGGATATGGAGCAGTGCACCATGGGATACCTGCTTAGCCCAGCCAATAGAAGACTTCGAGCTAGAAAAGTTTGGCCGAGTCGGAGCCGATATTCGGCTCCGAACCCACGGGTAAGAATGTGAGGCGAGATGGACTAAATACATTGAACGTTATGGTGAGTACATAACTTCCTGTTTTCTCTGTGTGCTCTGTCTTCTAACTCTGCCATTTTTGAAACTGCTCTTCTTGAGAAGCCTCATACTCAGCCAGCTCTTTCCTCATTTGTCCCTGTGATTTCTGCAGTTTTATCTGTTCATCTTAATAGCTATTTCAAGCTTCTATTTTTCCAGTCTTTTGCTGTTTGAGATAATATACTCCTTCAGTGTTTCATTTATTTTAATCAGTCAGTTCTGAGTACATTTGCTATATTTTTTTTCATCAAAATTATTGGAAGCCATCTCTTGCATCAAAGCTGGAGCTTCAACTTTTTGCTGAACAGCTGCAAGATTCTACCCAGTTAGTGTTTCCTCTTCATCTTTTATACTTTATTTTCTTTCAGGTTCCTTAAGTTTCTTCTTTACTGGCATTCTGGTAGTGTACTTATTAGCCAGTAATTGAATTTACTCAAGCTGACAGAATTACTATATCGTATTTGTCAGTTTCTTTTTTTCACACTGGGAGAGCTGAAATTAAGGTGTTGGTCAGGGTGTAGCCATCTTATAAGTCCATGACTGTTGTTTTCTTGGTATTAATTTCAAGTTATTTATTAATAGCTAGTTCCATATGTGTTCAAAATTGTTGTTTAATGTTTTGCCTATTACTCTAATGGAGGAGTCTGATCTCGATAGAACAAGGTCACGTGGTTATAATTAACAGTTAAGGTTGTGTAGGTTCCAAGAAAAGTGATTGAAAGAGGGAAAATAGTAAGGGACCTAATACCAAACTTTAGAGTTGTTACCCCATTTAGATTAAGAGGGGAGATGGATGCCACTGTAATTTTTTTTTTTATGAAGGAAGTTAGAAAACCAAGACCAAACCACCCTCAGAGAAGCCACACGTTTTAAGTTTGGCAGTGGATAAACTATGACCAGAAAATGTTCAAAGGCTCTCATCAGATCTTTACATATTTCACAATTGAGTTTTCCCCTCTTCCATGTTAGTGTAAGTATAGTTAGTGAGGGAGATGATGACATTAGTGCTGTATTTAAGTCTGAAGCTGTGGTATCTGTCTGGATATTTTACTTTGGTAAGTGTTGCAGTATTTGATTGTAAGTTCATTTTTCTAAAACTTTAGCGACTGTTTGAATAATAGCAATAGGATGATAATCACTAAAAACAGGTAACAGCTTGGGAATGTTTTTATATGCTGAGCAGCCCTGTTGCCTGCAGCATCAGGCCTGGAGGTTACCAAAGATAAAACAGATTCATACAGCTCTATCATTAAGATAAGTCTATAACTTTTGTTAATATTTTACTGTATAATGTACCCATGTCTATTGTTTATTGTATCAAATTAAATTTTAGTTTTAGTGCATTACTTCTGTTTTGTTTTTTTGTTTTTTTTGTCTTTAATAGCTGTATCAGGTCTACCTGTGTATCGGCTATCACGTGGCCAGTCTTATCATGAACACACTATTTGGATTCCCAAGTTCTGCGTGGTTTCAGATAACCAGATGTTGTTACTAGACAATGAAGAGGTATGTTATGGTACAGTTTGTCAGCCCTTTAAGACCGTAATACTCCCTTTTTGTTGGCAAAATGGTTTTCATAATGTTTAATTTGCTTTCTGTAAGCATGAAATCATATCCCAAATATTTGAAGTACTGTATGCATGTGTGTCTCACATGGGGAGGTGGGGTAGTTATCTCTGGTGAGTAGCTGTTATGTGTCTCATGGCTTTAGCTTTTGATACAGTGAATGTGGCTAAATCTGATTGAATACCTGAAAATGAGTATAAAATTATAACAACAAACTAGACAGAAAATATGAATGCTGAAGTGGGTAAACAGAATTCTTCAGTTACTATATTGCTCAAATACCTATAGTTAACAGCAGTCAGACTTCAATATATTGCCAGATTGTATCATTTTTGCCCATTTTTGTTCTTCACATCTCTTGCATCTGATGTTGTCAATTTTCATTCTATTCTCAACTCTTGGGTTTAGATCCGATCCTCAGATCTGACTCAGCTGTTACTAAAGCTTGTGGTAACCAAAAAGCTGTTGAGCTTCTCCCTTACCCGTAATAAACCAACCCCTAACATACCGCATATCTCGTTTGCCTCTTTTTTCGAAAAGACATGGTCAGCCTTAGCTATCGAGTTTGCTTAAAGATAAGTGTAGTTTTTCTCTTTAATCATTCTCATATATATATATATATATTTTTTTTTTTTTTTTTTTCCCCTCACCCTCCTACATTATTGTAATTCTTGTTTAGCATTGTTGCTAATCCGTTTTCCTCTTTTTCTGTCTGTCATACATGCTAGTGTAGTTCTAATAACATTGTTGGTATTCTGTTTTTTTTTTCCTGTAGTGGTGAAGGTTGTGTGTCAGGCTTGGCAAGTCACAAGAGTCAGCCACTTTGGATACTGATTTCAGTGAAGGAGAAGGGTCCCCACGATCACCTCCAGAAGATATCTCATTTGGAGACATCCTTGAGGTCCTGAAGCAGAAAGGTGGTTGGACCTCCAGCAACCCTTCACTGGAGGAATCAGTATTTCTGGAGGCCTTTGGAGCTGGCCCATCTATCTCCTGGGTTACTCTGCCCACCAACGAGCTTATTGATTTAGTCTCTTGGCAGATGTGGAAAGACCCTGACTTAGTTGAGCCAGTCCCTAAGAGGCGATTTCAGATTATGGCTCCACCTGTCAGGAAGGAATTTTGTAGTAAGGCTGGTGTCCATGGATGCCATGGTCATGGTGGCGGCGATCAAAAAAAAGCTTGCTGAACAAAGTTCCTCTGTTCATCTTCCTGACAGGGAATGTAGGGCGCTGAACTATTTGACATATTTTACTAATTTACAAAGGGACTTGATCAAGGAACCTTCAAATTCCCTTTCAGGAACTGTTACTGCTGAGGCCCAGTCTTCTGTGGCTTCCCAACTGGCTACCCTGCAATCCAGTTTGAATTCATCTGTGAGGCTTATTTCACATGCAGCCGAAGGTGCCTCAGGGGCAGCGCCCGTTCAGCCATATCCATTTGGAGGCATGCCTGGATGTGCTCATGTGATTTTGCAGAGCCTTTTAAGTCCTTTTTCATCAGTGCACTGTTTGACGACTATTCATTGTTTGGCCCAAAAATGAAGGACACATTATCCAAGTGTGAGAAGGATGGAAAGACCCTGTTTGTAGTGGGCATATGTTTTTCGACCCCTCAAAGATCCTTTTCTATGAATCAATGAGATGGTCAGAAAATGTGGTTCATGAAGGCCTAGGGTCCTTTCCAGGACACATGGAGAAAGTTCCCCTTGGGGCAAAGGGAGGATACTAATAGATGACAACCCCTCTGCAGCAGAAGAGGCCCACAAAACCAGGGGTCCAGAGATTCTTTGTCATATAGACCCTACCACCACTTCTGAAAGGAGGCCTGATTGTCCACCTCTGGAGGCAATCAGGAGAAAACTATTCCTGCACCAGAGAGCCTGGCTAGGTATAAAAAGAGATACTTGGGTGCAGAAGGTTATTTCCAGAGGTTATGTAATTCCCTTTCCCTTCCAACCCCAACTGTATTGCAAAATTCTTGACGTTCCACCCAGTCAGTGGAAAGCAGCAACACTAAAAATACTAAAGCTTCTATAAAAAGAAGTCATCCAAGAGGTCCTGCCAGACCGGATAGAATCTGGAACTTACTCAAAATTCTTTTTAGTGCCAAAGAAAACAGGGGACTGGAGACCAATTTTGGATCTCAGCATTTTGAACAAGTCAGTCAGCATATAAAGTTTTGGATGGTCATGATTCAATCCATTCTACCCTTCCAGAGCAAGGAAAACTGGATGTGCTCGATAGACCTTCAGAATGCATACCATCACATAAAGATGAACGGCCAATCCAAAAGGTATTTACACTTCTGGCTGGGTGCCAGTCACTGTTAGTTCAGAACACTGTCCTTTGACCTCACCACAGCCTCCAGTGTGTTTACCAAATGCATGGCAGTGATAGCAGTTTACCTGAAATTGCAGGGATTCCGCGTGTTTCCATATATATATATATATATATATATATATATATATATATATATATGACTGGCTCATTACCGCCCCGACCAGGCATCGCTTAACAAGAGCACGGGATCAGTTACTTCAGATTTGTTCTTATCTGGGTATAACCATAAATTACAAGTTTCAGCTACAACCAACTCAAGCCTTAGAATTCATAAGAGCAGTCTTCAGCATATCAGTGACAGCTTCTCATCCTCTCTGAAGAGTACAGACTATCAGATTCCAGGTCAGGAAAATGATTTGCGGTGCCAACATATCAGCCCATTTGATCTTTCAAGCCTTGGGGTCATTGTCAGATGCCATAATCTTAGTTCCTCTGGCAAGATTTCATATGAGAATTCTTCAATGGATGCTAACAACACAATGGTCAGTTCTTTACCAGTGCATGTCAGCACAAATAAGAATCACTCAGGCATGCAAGAGATAGCTCTGGCAGTGGATTTACTTGGATCAAGTTCTACAAGGCTGTCCTTTCATTCTCCCTCAGCCCAAGGCCGTTGTGACTACAGATGTTTCCTAGATTGGGTAGAAGGGCACTTTCTGGAGAGAACAGCCCAAGGCACTTGGTCCCTGAAGAGACCAACTTGCATATCATTGTCCTAGAGATCAGAGCAGTGCTCTTAACATTGCAGGCCTGCCAAGATCCACTCCCTTTAGGGACAATTGTGATTCAAACAGACAATATGTCAGTAGTTTGGTACATTAACAAACAAAGCGGGACCAGATCTTACTCCTTGTGTTGGGAAGCCCTTAGAGTGTGGCAGTGGACGATCTTATCCAACCATCTCCTCACAGTAATGCATTTCTGGGGAAGTCCAACGTGATAGCAGACAAATTGAGCAGGTCCATTCGTCTACCTCAGTAGTGGTCTCTCAACATGGCAGTGGCAGAAATGATTTTCCATCAATGGGGCCAGCCTTGCTACAGTCTTTTTACTTCTCTCCTAAACAACAAATGCAGCAGCTACTTTGCCCTAATCCCCCCTCAGGGAGAATCACTGAGGGAAGTGCTGTATTTCATGATTGTCCCCCAGGTCATCTTTATGCCTACCCGGCAATTCCCCGATTCTGAAATTTCTGTGGGAAGCTACCAGGTTGAAGAGCAAAGTCATCCTTGTTGGACCTTACTAGCCTCGTCAAATTTGGTTCCCCTTCCTATGTCCTCCTCTAATTTGCCAACCTTGCATTCTGGATCTGATTCCAGATCTCCTGTCACATCTGACAGATAAGGTTCATCCGGATATCTCAAACCTCAAGTTTAACAGCATGGTTTCCCCAATTCCGTTAAGAGCCAGACAACCGATGCTCTCTTCCCTTGTCCATCATATTCTTTTATCTTCCCATAAACCATCTACAAGAAAGCTTTATACAAGTAAGTGGAAAAGGTTTGTTTACTGGGCACAACAAAAACACATTGATCCCTTTTCAGCTCCGATACATAACATACTTGAATTTTTGGCATTAATCTTTAATGAAGGGCAAGCTGCTCTATCATTTAAGTTCACTTAGCAGCAATATCTAATTTTCATATTGGGTTTGAAAGTTCTTCTGTAGCCTGTTCTAAACTTTGTAAATCATTCTTGAGAAATCCTCTTCTATTGAGACACCTGTATTAAGATCCTACTCCACCATGTGATTTGAACTCATTCCCCCTTTGAACCAGCAGCTAAATGTGATCTTAAGCTTCTGACCTGGACACTATCTTTCTAGTGACCATTACCTCTGCCAGAAGAATTTCAGAACTTTATGCATTGTCATCAAAACCTTCCTACTTGATGTTTCATTAGGATAGAGTTACATTACGTACAATTGTGCCTTTCTTTCTCAAGGTGGTGTCAGAATCCAGTATCAATCAGTCCATTAATTTGCCAGTATTCTTTCATAAATTTGCAAACAAAAGTGAATATATGTTGCATTTATTGGATGTTCACAGACAATTATGTTTTTACTTACATAGGACAAAAGAAATCAGGAAGACAAATCAATTGTTTGTCTCCTTTGCAGATTTGAAATTGGACAAACCAGTTACAAAAGTAATGGCTGACGGATTGTATTTCTTTTACCTATAAAATGTTGCTAACCTTACCTAAATCTGAAAGAGCCCATTCAACTAGGTCCATAGCAACTTCTTCAGTATTTCTGTCCAGGGCTTCCATGGATGACATACGAGTGGCTGCAGTCTGGGTCAACCCTCATACCTTCAACACTCATTACAGAATGGATCTGGTCTCGAGGGGTAGAGCAATCTTTGGCTCAATTGTGCTCAGGACTATCCTTCCTTAAAGTCCACCCGGTATTTTAGGTAGCTGGGGACTCTGTCCCAACAGTTGAGGATAGAGTGAAAATTGACAACATCCACAAGCTTTAGTAATGGCCGAGTCGGATCTGAGGTTTGGATCCAAACCCAACAGTTGAGGAATGAAAATGGACGACACAGATGGAATGTTATGGTGAGTACATAACTTCGTTTCAATAACATGTTGAATTACTTAGTAATTTTTACTTCATTACTCTGTGAAAAGTAATCCATTACTTTGGCTTAGCTGGTATTAAAGCCACAGTGAAACTTGAGTGACAGCGCTTTGCGGGTCTACTTCACGTTGTTGAAGGCCGACAATATCGAAGCTGATATCGTCGGCACCAGATTAGTGAAAGCAAAAAACATTGAACGTTTAAACGGAAAGCTCCGTAAGGGGGCAATTTCCATTTAGTTCAATGTAGTGCGTCTTGGAGTTGGTATATTTAAGTTGGGGGGGTGTGGGGGGTGCAGCCCAACACATGGGGGTTGCAGGGGGGCTTGTCCCCCTGCTTGCAAAGCTAAGTTTTTATTTATTTTTGTTTTTAGGCATTTTTTTTCTTTCGATGTTTCAGAATTCGATGATATGGTGTCGACCATATCAGATTCGATATTCTGAAAGTTTGATAAGATAATATAGATGCTGCTTAGCTATACATAAAATAAGCTGTTTTCATGGTCATTATCTTTTCTCAAATATGAGTTTGATTGTCAGACCTGATATTGGAAACACTAGCCTTGCTTCATTAGCAAGTTGCTAAATACACTGTGTGAACATGTGCAGGAATCAGCAGTTCACAGTAGGCATGGGCAGATAGCATTTCACAATTCTATTTAGTGCAGTGAGCCAGAATTTGCAGTAGAAAATGTATGAAACTAACCAGATAGTAACATTCAAATGAAACAGTAGTAAAATGAGGTCCTAAGGATATTAAAATGTATGCCTTTGAAAGTAAATGGGCAAAATATGTGAAAGATTTTTCATTCCATTGAGCAAGAATATTTGGAATGACAGCAACCATTGCACAGCATTAAGTGTACTGTACCCCTTAGCATCAGTGGTGTTCATTATATTGATCACTGCTGCAGTAGCCTTAACTATATGGGTTATATTCTTTGAAGGATATAACAGCCATCCAGCTTGCAAAGCTTCAGGGCATCTTCCATGCTCTAAAATTGTCAGGTGGCTCAAGCTGAGCCAACTAAAAGACAAGTTTGGGTGCCAAGTCCCCCAGAGCTTTACTGACATTGAAGAGTGTACTTCTCCTAAGAATTTTGAGGATCAGCACTCGGCTTGGGTGGAGTTCTTTTTCTGGATAGATAAGTTCCCTTTGAGGAAAAAAAACTGCCAGTTTGCTGTCCCTGTGAGAGGTCTGGTTGAGATACTCAGTGCGGGATCTGCAAGGTTTTGGATCCAAAGGGGAAGATACCGTCTGTGCTGCTGAAGCAGACATATCCTTCTCCAAAGCCTTGAAACCTGACTGATACCGAGAAGTGAAGGATCCCTTATCCAGAAGGTCATGCCTACGGATCTGGACACCCTTCAATCCAGATGTCAGAGCTCCCAAGGCCGAGGTATAGACTAATCCAAGTCAACGACAGGGGCAGCTCCGAAAACTTCTGACTTGACAGGGCCACCACAACCCCGAGAGCTCCCTGGCTCCAACTGGCCCAAGGAACTCAGAGCTGAGGTCTGAGCCGAGGAAGGAAAGGTCCTCGGCTCTGATGTAGACAATACCAGATGGATTGGATCCAACGGTTCCAAAACTTCCAGGGAGGTCAGAGGAGGAATCTGAACCAGGAATGATGAGGTTCGAAACTCCTGTATGTTAAGACAAAATGAAAATGGACAACACAGATGGAACGTTATGGTGAGTACATAACTATTTTTTTTTCTAAATATGTACGTTTTCAGTAAAGTTATTTTAAAGGTAGGAGTTTTTTATTTCAACAGTGTCATGAGAGCCCTTGTTTTTCCTGTCAGTTTAAAAGTTGTGTAAAGTAACTAAAAAACATGTTTTTTTTCCTGTGGCGAAACTGTGTTTAATCTGATGTTGGCATTTTCATTCAATCCTCAACTGATGAGTTTGGATCTGATATCTGATTTGACTCGGCCACTTCTTCCAGATCGTAAGATCTTAGAACACTCAAGCTCCTCCCCTTATCCATAATGCCCCACCAAACTACCTACCTCAGAGTTCTTTTGCTGCCATTGCAAATAGACATAGATTTCAAACTCTTAATCACTTGTCTTTAGTCCTTTTTTGTGGTTAAATGAGTATAGTTTTTTCTTATTACCTTAAATATATTGCATTGTATAATGTTAAGTTGTCAATCTCGCCTTCATTCTTGCTGGATTGGTTCGGAGCCGATCCTCGGCTCCGACTCGGCACTTGCTTAGCTTGAGAACTCCTTTTACCAGCTCGAGGCAACCCTATATCCCATGATGCAAGGCGAGACTACCTCAGATCTCGTTTGCCGCTTTGCGAAGAGGTCTCTTTTTTGCCAGCTCAGGTGAGTTTGAATTTTCAAACAGTTTAGTCAGGGTTTTTTCTCTCCCTTTCTCTTTTCATAGTCAAATAGTGTGTAGTGTTTCTACAGCCCACCCTATTTCCCCTTTGTTTAAAACTTTCTAGTTAATTAGTTAAGTTTAATTTTTCAGTTAGGCCTAGGCCTCTTTATTAATCCCTTCCTGTGTGTGTGTTTTTTTTTGGGATTAATAGTGTGACTGTTTAGAGTGTGAGTAGTGTTTTTACTTGGACTATGTCTAAGGAAGGAAAGGTCTCAGGCTTCAAGAAGTGTGACTCGTGCTGTCAGAAAATGTCTCTGACAGACGGTCACACTTCTTGTGTTTACTGCCTGGGGCCTTTACACCTGCAGGACTCCTGTGCCATATGTCATTCTTTTAGCCAGAGAGTCCTGCAGGAGAGGAGGAACAAATTGATCCTCCGTGGCTTATTAAAGCCAGAAGGTTCACCCACTAAGACTGGGTCGAGTAAACCTTCAAAGCCACCTAAGGTTCAGGCTACAGTTGTTAAGCCTTCTCCGGTGGCTCCGACTCCTTCTGAGTCGAGATCGGCTCCGGCTGGAGCCAATCGTTCTACCTCTGATGTGATAGTGTCGGTTCCTACCGGCTCCAACACTCAATCTACAGTTGCCTTGTCGGCTCCGGCTGGAGCCGACGTGTTATCCAGTATTGGAGCCGAAAAGCCTTCGGCTCCATCTGGAACCCAGAGGACGTCGGCTCCGATGGCTTCGTCCAAGAAGAGATCTCGGTCCCCTTCTTTGGAATCGATCCACTCGGCTCCGAGGTCTCCTCTTTTGTCGGAACGGAGTCATCGGAGCCGATCTTCGAGATCTTCCAGGCTGTCTGACCACGATTTAGAGAGGGTGGTAAGCAGGCTGTTGAAGTCACAGGCACCAGCCCAAATGCTCCATAGCCCATCTCAGCAGACTTTGGCTATTGCTCTTCCCCTTGAACTTCCTCCTCCGACTCCCCAGAGTTCGGAGCCGGAGCTTCTCGGGACAGCGACCGTGTCGGCGCCGGAACCGATACATCCCCTTTCGGCTCCGTCGTCTTCGGCTCCGATCTCCTCCATGAGACCTTCCTTGGAGGGATCCGGTCGTCGGGTTTCCCTGGTCGGCTCCGAGGGGGCTAGTGGCATCAGACCCTTGTCCGACCCCGCTCTCCCTCTCGGGGCTTTGGCTTTGGTACGCTCGGCACCGACATCGGCCTCGGAGCCTTCTCTCTCGGTGGAGCCGGGATTTCCTATTTCTTCGGAACGGGAATATTCTGGCCTCCCTGGGAGAGGAGCCTTTGAGGTGATGAGGAGTGTCCTGGCACCTGAGCCAGGTCAACAGTCCATCCCTTTAGCTCCTCCCTCTTCGGTGCCTGTTGATGTCTGTTGCCAGCCTCTTGCTCTCAGGCCCAGGGATCCATCGCCCCAGGTTTCCCCATTGGGAATAACTTCCTCTTCCGAGGTTTCTCCTGATCCCGCAGGGGAACCCCCTCGGAAGAGGACGTGTAAGAGGAAACACACAGACTCCCCTGAGTCTACAACATCTGATACCGACTTAGATGAGTCGGAGGGTTCCCCACGGTCCCCCTCTGAGGATGTCTCCTTTTCAGACATCCTTGAACTCCTCAAACAGAGGGGGAACTGGCCCTCCATTGACCCCTCCGAGGATGAGTCGGTATACCTGGAGGCTTTTGGATCCCGACCCTCCACCTCCTGGGTGTCTCCGCCTTTCGACCCACTTATGCAGGTAGTGGCTCGGAAGGCGTGGGCAGCTCCAGATTCTGTGGAACCTGCCCCCAGGAGGCCATCCAAATTTATTACGGCCCCTTCAGATAAGCAGTTTCTCTCTAAGGGCATCTCTGTGGATGCTATGGTGGTGGCGGCGGCCACCAAGAAGGAACTTGCGGATCCTTCAGTGCCTGTCCATCCTCCTAACAAAGATTCTAGGACCATGGACAGGTTTGGCAAGCGGATGTTTTCTTCAGCGACCTTTGCCATGCGTTCGCTGAACTACCTTTGTCATTTCACCAGACTCCAAAGAGATATTCTCAAGGAACTAGGTGAAGTGGTTCAGGATCCTTCAGCTGCTGGGGCTCAGGACAAGATTGCCTCACAGCTAGCAATCCTAAATTCTTTATCCAACTCCTCCATGCGGCTCATATCCTATGCAGCCGATGGAGCGAGCAGAGCCGCAGGCACAGGAGTGGCTCTTAGACGTCAAGCCTGGATGCGGCTTTGTAATTTCGTGGACCCCTTTAAGGCGTCCTTCACCAATACCCCCTTTGACGGTTCGGCTTTGTTCGGACCTCAGGTGAAGGAAACCTTGACCAGGTGTGAGCAAGACGGCAAAACTCTTTCTGCCATTGGAGTCCATTTTTCCACCCCTTCTAGACCCTATCCCAAGGGTCAGAAAGGAGGAAAGATGTGGTTCCGTAAAGCCCAAGGAGCAGCGCAGGACACGCGTGGTTAGTTTACCCCCAGAGGCAGAGGGGGTAACAATAATAGATGCCGCCCTAGAGGCGGGGGGGGTCCTCAGAATCAGGGCAACAGAGAGTCTCTTCCTGAGAAGCCCTTTCAACATCTCTGAGGTGTTGCCCGACTGTCCACCCTTGGAGGCAGTCGGGGGAAGGATATCGCTGTACCCAGTAGCCTGGCATTCCCTTTCACAAGATATGTGGGTACAGTCGATCATATCCGAGGGTTACAAAATCCCCTTCGAAAGGTATCCCGTACCTCACCAATCCTTTCCAGACATCTCACCCGGTCAAAGGGATTTGGCAAAACAGGAGGTTTCAAAGCTCCTAGAAAAAAGAGCCGTCCAGACTGTTCCAGCAGACCAAGTAGGATCCGGCATCTACTCGAGATTCTTTTTGGTCCCCAAAAGGACGGGAGATTGGAGACCTATTTTAGACCTGAGCAATCTAAACAGATTTGTCAAGAAGGCAAGATTCTGGATGGTCAAGCTTCAGTCCATTCTGCCCTTTCTGGGCAAGGACAACTGGATGTGCTCGATAGACCTTCAGGACGCGTACTATCACATAAAGATACACAGGCGCTCCAGGAGGTTTCTCCGCTCGCTAGGGACCAGTCATTATCAATTCAGAGCCCTGCCCTTTGGCCTCACTTCAGCCCCCAGAGTGTTTACCAAATGCATGGCAGTGGTCACAGCTCATCTGAGACGTCAAGGATTCCAGGTGTTTCCTTATTTAGATGACTGGCTCCTCTCCGCCACCACCAAGCATCAGCTTCTTCAGAGAAGAGACTACACTCTGCAGCTTTGCAAAAGTTTGGGGATATCGGTGAATTTCAAAAAATCTTCTCTGCTGCCTTGCCAATCTATCACCTTTATAGGCGCAGAATTAAACACCGTCAATTTGTTAGCCAGACTAACAGATCAGAGAATTCTGGACATCCAAAAATACGTTCGGATTTTATTGCAGAGCAGCAAAGTCAAAGCCAGATTGGTTCTGAAAGTTCTAGGTCTTATGGCTGCGGCCATTGTACTTCTACCATTAGCTCGCTTCCACATGCGTCTTCTGCAGTGGATGTTATTCACTCAGTGGTCATTCCAGAACCTTCCTATGAGGCACGAAATCTTAGTTACACAATCGTGCAGGACTCATCTAACCTGGTGGATATCTTCCCCTCTACTTCATCAGGGCCGACCATTTGTTCCCCCTCCTCCAGTTGCCACAGTCACTACGGATGCCTCTCTGATCAGGTGGGGGGGGGCATTATCAGGGCAGGATGGTCCACGGGACTTGGCAACCCATCGAATACCATCTGCACATAAATGTCCTGGAGATGAGAGCGGTGCTTTTAACGTTGCAAGCCCTCAACGACTTTCTTCTCACGGGGACTATTGCAGTTCAAACGGACAACATGTCTGTGGTCTGGTACATCAACAAGCAGGGCGGGACCAGGTCCTATCCTTTGTGTCGAGAAGCTCTCAGACTTTGGCAATGGGCAATCTCCTCTCATCGGTTTCTGATAGCAACGCACATCCCCGGCGGGTCCAACCTCTTAGCGGACAGACTGAGCAGAGCCATTCTCATGCCTCACGAGTGGTCTCTCAATCAATCAATAGTGGACGAGATATTTCTGAAGTGGGGCACCCCTTGTTGCGATCTTTTTGCTACACCCCAAAATAACAAATGCCCGGACTTCTTCACCCTCTTTCCCCTACCAGGCCAACCCCTGAAAGACTCTCTAACCCAGGATACGCCTTTCCTCCTTTCCTCTTAATTCCACAAGTCATTCAGAAAGCTACCGTCTTGAGGGCCAAGTTGATTCTCATTGCCCCTTACTGGCCTCGACAAATTTGGTTTCCGACTCTGCATCGTCACCTCCTGGTGCAGCCCTGGCATCTGGACCCAGTTCCGGATCTTTTGATCCACCAATCGGGTCAACAGCACCGGGCCATTCATTCTCTCAACCTCACTGCTTGGTTGCTCCACTTCCTTCCCTAGCCAGGCTTCCTATGATCTCTGATCCTGTCAGAGATATCTTAATAACTTCTTTGAAGTCGTCCACCAGAACGGTTTATGCTAGCAAGTGGCGACGTTTTTCCCTTTGGGCAAACTCCAGGCACATTGATCCCTTTACTGCACCTGTGCATTCTGTTTTAGATTTTCTAGCTGAAGCTTTTCAGTCAGGATCTTCTTCATCAACAGTCAAAGTTCAACTGGCGGCTATTTCCAAATATCATGTTGGCTTGCAAGATCATAACATTATGTCACATAGACTATGCAAAGCTTTTCTGAGAGGAGTTTTTCTCCTGAAGCCTCCAATAAAACATCCTCCTCCACAATGGGATCTGAATTTAATGTTAGCATCCTTGATTTTACCACCCTTCGAACCGTCTGCTTCATGCTCCTTGAAGTTATTGACCTGGAAAACTATATTCTTACTGGCTGTCACTTCAGCAAGAAGGGTATCCGAGATTCAAGCTCTCTGCATCCATTCCCCTTACTTGGTTTTTCACAAGGACAGGGTATCCTTGAGAACAAATCCATAATTTTTCCCCAAAGTTGTTTCTCAAACTAATATTAATCAATCCATCGATCTACCAGTTTTTTTCCCAAATTATTCTGACAGAGCTGAACAAAAGCTTCATTTTTTGGATGTCCATCGTCAGCTCAGGTATTATTTGCATAGAACTAAACAATTCAGGAAATCAGACCAATTATTTGTCTCCTATGCAGAAAACAGGAAAGGTCTCCCAGTATCTAAAGTGACCTTATCCAGATGGTTATCTTCCACCATTTCTTACGTGTATTCGCTCAGAGGCAAGCAACTACCCTCTAAACCGAAGGCGCACTCAACCAGGAGCCTATCCACTTCTACAGCTTTTCAGGATAGGCTACCCATTGATACCATTTGTGCAGCAGCTACTTGGGCCACTCCTCATACATTTGTCTCTCATTACAAATTAGATTTGGCCTCCAGGGACAGAGCCAGTTTTGGTTCCACAGTACTCAAGAGTCTGTTCTGTTGAGCCACCCGGGATACAGGTGCTAGGGACGCGGTCCCATCCAGCAAGAATGAAGGCGAGATTGACAACTTAACATTTAGAAGTTATGTACCTACCATAACGTTCCATGTTAGTTGTCTTCTCGCCTTCTTTCTTAAGCCCCTCCCTCCTTCCCCCTGGCCTGGACAGATCTTGAAGGGTTCCTCTTTCTCAGGTTTTTCTCTCCTGAGTCTTCAGTAGAAGAGTCTATCTTAAGAACTCTTTACCTGGTTCTACTAGGTTTGTCTTTGCTCTTCCTTTGGGAGTAGTTTTATTTAGCAGGGTATCATAGCTACCAAACGAGATCTGAGGTAGTCTCGCCTTGCATCATGGGATATAGGGTTGCCTCGAGCTGGTAAAAGGAGTTCTCAAGCTAAGCAAGTGCCAAGTCGGAGCCGAGGATCGGCTCCAAATCCATCCAGCAAGAAAGAAGGCGAGAGAAGACAACTAACATGGAACGTTATGGTAGGTACATAACTTCTAATTTCTTTTCTTTTAATACCTTCCTTTTACCCTTTTTATTCTATTTTTCTTCTTAAATGGCCCATTTCTTTTACTCTTTGAATACGCTTCAAATACCACTGTTGGCAGTCTTTTCTCTTTTCCCCCTTCATTTCACATATATAAAAAGAAAAATCCTTTCTTTATTATTTTGATAGTATTTGTCAGTAGAATGTCGGATAAACCTTCAGTCGCCTTTGGAAATATGTTAGAACTCCTTAAACAAAGAAGTGGTTGGTCTCCCTATATCCCCTCCCAAGAGGTATCAGTGTTTCTTGAGACTTTCGGTTCTTACCAGTCTACCTCATGGGTAACTCTCCCAGCTGATAAACTTGTAGATCTGGTCTCTTGGCAGGTGTGGAAGGAACCAGACAGCATCGAACCAATCCCTAAGAGGCCAGACAAAGTCCTTGCACCTTCAAACGACTGTCTTCACTGGAGTAAAGGAGTGCCAGCTGATGCCATGGTTGTTGCTGCAGCCACTAGAAAGGAGCTAGCAGAACAGAGTTCCTCTGCCCTTCCTCCTAACAGGGAGTCTAGGGCAATGGACATATTTGGGAAGAGTGTCTATGCTTCAGCGACCATCTCTCTTAGGTCACTGAATTATTTGGCACACTTTACGAGACTTCAGATATATTTGATCAAGGAGCTTTCCAAATCTCTCTTGTGGTCCGTGACGTATGAGGAAGGGAATATAATTTCCTCGCAACTGGCTACTCTACAGTCAGTATCTAATTCGTCCATGAGGTTAATTTCACACACTGCGGAAGGTACATCACAGGTGCCAGGTTCAGGGATATTCATCAGGAGACATGCCTGGATGTGCTTGTGTAACTTTTTGGAACCATTTAAGTTTTTTTTCATCAATCACCCTTTGACGGATCTTCACTTTTTGGCCCCAAAGTGAAAAACACACTCTGCAGTAGCAAACAAAAGAGAAAGACTCTGTCTGCTGTGGGTGTACATTTTTCTACTCCTCAAAGGTCTTTTTTCTAGAACCCAGCGAGATAGTAGAAAAATCTGGTTTAAAAACTCCCAAGGTCTTTTCAAAGAGTCAAGTGAAGATAGTTACCCCAAGAGTGCAGGGGTGGGGGAACTCAAATGGAAGATGCTGTGCTGACAGCAGAGGTGGTTTGCACAATCAGGAGTCAAGAGATGAGTTCTCAGATAGACCCTGTCCATGCTCCTGAATGGAGGCCCAGCTGTCTATTTCTGGATGCAATTGGGGTCGTCTGTCCCTGCACCAGAAAATCTGGCTAGATATCACAAAGGATTCATGAGTGCGGAAGATAATATATTATACCATTTTCACAACCCCCTCCACCTATTCCACAGAGAATCCCTGATGTTCCACCCCAATCAGAGGGAAGCAGTTTCTATCAAAATCAAAAAGCTGTTAGAAAAAAGATTCATCCAAGAGGACCCCCAGACCAGAGAGGATCTGAAACTTACTCAAAACTCTTCTTGGTGCTAAAAAAAGACAGGGGACCTAAGACCAGTTTTGGATCTCAGCAAATTAAATCAGTCCATTTAGTATGCAAAGTTCTGGATGGTCTTGGATCAGTCCATTCTGCCTTTACTGCACAAGGATGACTGGACATGCTCAATATATTTTTAGGATGAGTACTATCATATGAAAATGAACAGGCACTCCAGAAGATACCTTCGCTTTTGGCTGTGTTCCAGTCATTACCAGTTCAGAACACTGCTCTTTGGTCTCGCCACAGCCTTCAGGATAATCACCAAGTGTATGGCAGTAGTAGCAGCTCACATGAGACTGCTCAGATTCTGGGTATTTCCTTATCTAGGTGATTGGCTTCTGACTGCTTCAACCAGGCATCAATGATTCAAACGAGAGACTACTTACTCCATCTGTGCTCCCATCTGGGAATATCAGTCAATTACAAGAAATATCATCTCACACCAACTCAGAGTCTGGAATTCATTGGTGCTTGCTGAATACAGTCAGTCAAATAGCATCTCTTCCTCTGTCTCAAATAGACACCATACAAATCCAAGTAAAAAAAAATACTTCAGAATTCTTCCCTTCCAGATAGATTGATACTTTAAGTTCTGGGTTCCATGGTAGCAGCAGTCACCCTTGTATCACTGGCTAGGTTTCACATGATAATCATTCAGTGGAATCTGACCAGTAAATGGTCCATTCTACGAGAAAAAATCACTCAAGTGTGCAAAAATTGCTTTCTGTACTGGATCCACTTCAATCAGCTCCATGATGTCAATCCTTTTGTCTTCCCACAACCCAAGGCCACAGTGACCATGTACGCCAGACAGCTCTGGTGGCAGGGGGCATTTCTTAGAAAGGACAGTCTAAGTCACATTGTCCCCCTCCCCCGAAGAGTCCAAGATGCATATCAATGTCCTGTGGATGAGAGCTATTCTCCAAGCACTTAAGGCCTTTCAAGACACTCTCCCAGATGGGACAATTGCATTTCAGACAGACAATGTGTCAGTCGTCTGATAGATCAAGTGACAAGGGAGAATCTCTTTGTTGAGAAGCTGTGAGACTTTGGCAATGGGCAATCTCTTCCAATCAGTTTCTAATAGCAACTCATATTCTAGGGAAATCTTCCGTGATTGCAGACAAGTTGGGTTTAGCACCAAGATAGCTTCATGCCTCATGAGTGGTCTCTCAATATCAACGTGGTGGAAAGAATTCTCCTTCAGTGGAGCCAACCATGCTGCTATATTTTTGCTTCTCCTCTCAATAACAAATGCAGTAGGTTCTTTGCACTGATCTCCCCACTGGGGGGAGTTCACAGAGAGGACTCTACTTGACACACAACCCCCCGGTCTCCTTAATGCTTATTCCCCCTTATCTGTAATTCACAAATTCCTACAGAAAGTGTCTCGATTGAAGAGCACAGTTCTCCTCATTGCTTTTGTGACATAGGGAAATACTGCCAGCCCAGCTATCTGGAATTTTGTAAATAATTATATGTCATTTGTGAATATTAATATGATTTATGTAGAAGTGTGACAGAAGGAGATACTTTTAGCACAGCTATCTGGAATTTTGTAAATAATCATATGTCATTTGTGAATATCAGCATGATCCATATTTATTTATTATTTATTTATTGGCTGGGAAAGTCCACTGGGCTTGAGACCCATTTTCAGTGGAGGCCCGGGGAGAAAAGCTCCAAGTTACATGAAAATCATTACATGAATTTGTTAGGAAACAGTTACTTTTAAAGCAAGTGGAATAATACAGAAAACTATCTAAACAGCACATATGTTGTAAAAAGGCACAATACAGTAACAATGGAGCATTAGCATGTAGGAAAAATATACAAATATATTAGAACTATAGGTTATGTATATATTAAACTATAGGTACAGAAGTGTGTGTGTTGATCAGGGTTTGTACAATACTGAGCTTCAAAGAGGTGTCCAAGGTATACCCTACTGGAAAAAAACAGAAATGTATATAAACTATATACCTGTGCAAATGTATATGTTTTAACAGTAGAAATGAGAACATACAGAGTTAACTTTTGAAATTAAATTGTTTTACAATTGTGCTATAAAAGTGCTGTCTCAGTTTCAGTTCAGTAGCAGACACCATGTCTAGAGCTAGAAATTTTTGTATCATCTTGGAAGAGAAGTAATTGCTAGGCTTGAGATGCAGAAGTGTTTTATTGTTTTATGACTTCCACGGTCTTCAAACATCTGAGAGATATGTATTTTTCACACAGAGATGTTAAATTCTGTTAATTTCTGACAAAAGGGGTTTAGCTTGGGAACTAAAGTCAGGTGACAAAAAGTGATGTCATCCAAGCTAACCCAGCAGTAATATTTGATATTAATTCAAGAACTCTCTGAGAGAGACTTACATTTTGCATGGTCTTTGTCCTAAAAATATCCACTCATCACCACCTTCTGCACTTGCCTTGCTGTAAGTAAGTTTTTAGGGCATAGTAACTCTTTTAGATTCAGATAGGAATATAGTAAAGTATAGCTTAAATGTTTTCTTTATTTATTTGAGACTGTCCTGCGATGTTGTTTTAAATATTTAATGTGATTTTGAACTCTGGTGTAACTGATTACTTATGGAGTATTGTCTTGTTCATTTATTATTAAATGTATTTAAACCTTTTAATTGTGGCTGGTCTGTTTAAAAATATTTAAGCTCTTAAAGTACTTGCATATCTGTTTGGTGACACTGTACAGGCCACTCCTAAATAGCCTTGCTCCTGGTCAGACTACCATTTGGATTAATAGTAACATTACACAGTAGGATTGGACACCCTTTAAGGGCCTTAGAGTAGCTGATAAAGAGTTGGCTGATGGCAGCTGGAACTACCTTATAGTCTGAGCAGAAGGGGCATAGCTAGTAATACTGTACCAGCCTTTCCCAGGTGTGCGTGTTTGTATATAAATCAAATCTTAAAGTGTGTGTGTGTCAGCTACTTGGGCAGGGACAAGAAGCACTGGTTGGACAAAGAAGGGTGCTGGAGGTTTTGGCTTGGCCACTCAGCTGAGATCTCAACTCTATAGTTGTGCAGGTGAGGAGTCTTATTGGGGATCTGGAGAAAAAGGGAGAAACCAGCCCCAGACTGACTGTGATTTCTGTATGTTTGTATAGGAAATTGCACTTTACTGTGTGTGTGTACTTGTCATCCTCCCAGTGTGTATGTTCCCCACTGTTTCCAGTGGTGAGGATTGAGGCTCCTTGATTACTGTGTCAGTGCAGGGACGTCACAGCCCCTTACTGGCCTCGTCAGATTTGGTTTCCCTTCTTCTGGCCTCATCTTCATCATCCACTACTAATTCTGAATCCAACTCCAGACCTCCTGTCTCCTCCACGACAGACATGACTCACCTGGGCGTAGCAGGCCTCAAGCTGACTACATGGTTTCTCCAGTTCTTTTGATTGCTAGACATCCTAGGGTCTCCTCCCCCATCCGTCACATTTTGTTATCTTCCTATAAAGCTTCCAACAGAAAGATTTACAAGAGTAAATGGAAAAGATTTGTTCTTTGGGCCCTAGGCAAAAATGTACACCCCTTTTCAGCACCTATTTCAAATGTCCTTGACTTTTTAGTCACAATTTTCAAAGAAGGTGCTAGTTTCTCCACTATAGAGTCCAATTAGCAGCCATTTCCAACTTTCATGTGGGAGTAAATAATTCTACCTTAGCTTCCGCTAAACTTTGTAAAGCCTTTCTAAGAGGAACTTTTTTACTTAGACACCCTATTAAGAGTCTACCCCTCCTTGGGATATAAAAGTCATGCTTCAGGCTTTGACTCAGCCTCCCTTTAAAACTTTCGCTAAAGTTGACATTAATTTGTTATCGTGGAAGATTATATTTCTAGTGGCTATTACATCCACTAGAAGACTATCCAGACTCCAAGAGATGTCTTTTAAACCTCCTTATTTAGTTTTTTCACAAGGATAGGATATCTTTACGAACCAACCCATCCTTTCTACCAAAGGTGGCTTCTGAGTCAAATATAAATCAGGCCATTAATCTCCCAGTTTTCTTTCCAAACTTCTCAAACAAAGGCTAGTATATGTTATATCTTTTAGATGTGCACAGGCCGTAACTCTTTGACCTTCACAGAATCAAAGACTTAAGGAAATTTTAACAATTGTTTGTTTCCTTTTCCCATTCCAAATTAGGCAAGCTGGTATCTGAAGTTCCTTTGGCCAAATGTTTAACCAATTGTATTACCTTTGTCTATGAGAAGGTGGGTTTGCCTTTACCAAAGCCTCCAAGAGCCCATTCCATGAGGTCTAAGGCGACTTCTTCAGCGTTTTGGTCTAGTACTTCCTTGAATGATATTTTTGCAGCTGCAAAATGGACTAATCCTTGTACCTTTATTGCTCATTACAAACTGGATCTGGTCTCTAGGGGAGGAGCAACCTTTGGCTGGGTGTTGCTCTGTAATATCCTCCCTTAGAGTCCTCCCAGGATTTAGTTAGCTGGGGACTCTGTCCCATCAGTTCAGGATTGCTTGAAAATGACAATATCATTAACTCCCCACCCTCCTGCCCCCCTTCCTTTAATTCCTTCTGGAGAGATTGACGAGCATTGTTGGAACTTGTGTTCTTTGAGCTCCAGCTTCCTTTCTCTTATGATCTGTCATGGATCTGTTATGCCTAGGGGCAGCGAAGTCTATAAGAGGTATGTTAGTTTGGTAGAGCATTATGGGTAAGAGATCCTATGATCTGAAAGAAACAGCTGAGTCCTACGATCTTACAATCTGGAAGAAGAGTATTGGATCTGAACCCATCATTTGAAGAAGAATGAAGATAAACAGCACAGATGGAATGTTATACTGAGTACATAACTTTTTATTTTACATTTGGATGGCTAGCAAAGTGTTTAAAATGCTTTTTACTGTGGTTTTCTATGAAAAAAGTGACTTTTAAAGACTTGTAGATTTTCCTAACATTTGCTGTTTATCTTCCCTGGGAAAGAGACACCATTTTCGGCTTGATTGTAGAACAAACTACCAGTCATATGGTTGGTCATTCTTCCAGCCACAAAAAGAAAAAGTTAAGCAAACTCTTACAAGCTACCACAGTGGGCTAGCATTTTGCCTCAGATGCAGGTTGGTGATCTTCTGTGGTCATTTGTTGTACCTCATACCACTCATCTTGTGCCCCAGATCTCTCTGGTGAAGCACCTACAGCCACTATGGACCGGGGAGGTAGACATGTCCTCTGCAACTGTTGGGGTCCCCTCTGTGGGCAAGGGGGAGACACCATTGTCACTCCTGGGAGAGGGAACAGGGGAGGCTTCCCTGTTGGGTAATAATGCTGTTCCCATCCCTGGGGGATTTGCTGCTTCCCCATTTTTCCTATCAAAAAGGAACAGAAAACGAAGCATGTGTCTACTCCTTCTCAAGTTTCTTTAGACTGTAGTACTTTACTGCAACTGGGTCAGGGTTTAAATGAAGCAATTGACCCGTCTTGTAAAGTAGTTTCTGGTAGAAGAAAGAGGGATATCTCTTTTCCTGAAGAAATTGAAGAGATTCAGGATTCTGTATCAGACCAGGAAGATGTAGGGACAGATACAAGGGTTTCTCCAAAGATTTCTGATTCAGACTCAGAGGAGAGCTCAATTTTTGATTCTACTGTGGGAGATTTCTTTTTCCTTAGATTTCTGATTCAGATTAAGAGGAGAGTTCAAGTTTCTGTTCTCCAGTGGGTGGGGGGGGGTCTCTTTCTTTGAGAGTACTGCTAGAATGTGCCAATGTTTTCAGTGGTAGAACAGAGGTTTCTCAGTCCCTCATGAAATACTGCGACTCCTTAGAGAAGGAATTTCTGTAACCTGTACCCAGCCCTGTTCTGTTGTTCTGTCTGCTTTAGAGGATGTGTGTTAACTGCCTGCGGTTTTCCTGATGGTCAGCCAGCTGCCCCTAAAAAGGCAGATAGGATGTATAACTTTTCTCAGTCTAAGTTTTTGTACACCCTTCCCAAACCTGACCAAACAGCTGTAGCTTTAGTTGATCTTACTGTTGCTAAACACTTAATTCCAATCCTGCCCTTTCTAATAAGGATTGGAAATTATTGATCAGTATAGGAAACAAGTGTATACTTCTGCAACTTTGATTTTCACAATTTGTAATTGTCAGGCTCATATGTTAAAGTTTGTTCTGACAAATTGTGAAAGTATGAAGAATGTTTTGTCTGCAGTTTCGTCTTGCAAGGAAAATTGTCCTTTGGATAATTTAGTTTATTACATTGTACAGTCACTACTAATTGTTCACAGTGTATGACTGTTGATACTTCTTCCAGAGGTATGGCCACTGGTACTACTTTGAAGAAGTTTGCATGGCTGCATTCTCAGAACCTCCCAGACAATGATAAAAATGAGATTTTTTTTTAAAGAAGCATTTTATCTGAAGTAGGAACTTCATTTGTCAGCAACCTTTGGAATACGGATCCGATCTCGGATCCGAGCCGGCAACTTTTACCACAGCATAGATCCGAGCTCCTAGCTCCTCCCTTTACCCATAATCCCCTGCCAACCCTGACCGACCTCAGATCTAGTTTGCCGCACTTCAAGCCTACAAGCTGGATTTCGAGCTCCTGGTAGTTCAGTGAATTTTGTGAGAAAAACTTGCCTTTTTTTACTACTTTCTCATGTGTGTGTGTACGACTGTTTAGGTTCCCTCTTTTATATCTTTTGTGTAGATTTTTTCCTCCCTACCCTCGCTGGTTCGTAGTGTGTGTCTGTGGTGTGTGTAGGGGCCTAGTGAGTGTGTTTTCTGTACAACATGTCGGAGGCCCCTAAAGCCATCTTTTCAAAATGCACCGAGTGTGGCCATAAGCTTTCACCGGCGGATGGCCACATCCGGTGCGTTAGGTGCTTTGGGGTTGAACACCTCTCTTCGGGATGCGCGATTTGCACAGCGTTCAACCCCAGGGCACTTAAGGACCGGAGGTCGAAGCTGATCCTGGCGGGCCTTTTGCCCCCAGACTCGGCTCCGGCCTCCGGTTCTTCGGTGGCCCCTATCCAGCCCTCGGTGGTAGCCACCCCTGTCTCCCTCCCTCCGGTCGGGACACAACCTCCCATTTCGGCTCCGGAGGAGAGGGAGACCGGAAAAAACAAAAGGAAGGAGAAGCACCATAAGCGGCGGGCCGTGGACTCTTCCTCGGCTCCGCCCGCCAAGCGGGCTTCTCCATCCAGGGTTTCTGGATCACCTCCTCCTCGGCTCCGGTCCCCTTGTTTTTCACCGGGACCTGGGGAGGAGGGGACCCGGTCCCCGTCGAGGTCATCGAGGCGACACTCTAGGTCTGCCTCGGTGGCCTCGTTGAGGTCCACCTTCAGTATGTCAGATGCAGACATGGACCGGATGATGAGGAGGTTCATCCAGGCCCAGCTGCAGATGGGAGTGCTCTTGCCTCCCCCCCTCCGGGGGGGAGCTCGACCCCATTTTTTGCTCCAATTGCTCCTTCTCCATCCCGCTTCCTGGGTTCGGAGCATTCGGAGCCGAGCCGCGTTGGATCCGGGGGTGGGTCGAAGCCGACAGTACTGGTTACTTCGGCTCCAACTGGTCCCTCGAGTTTGTCGGATCCGACCTCTCGGAGCCGTGGGCTGAGCTTCGGATCCGAGGGACTTTGTGTGACTTCAGCTCCGTCCCGGTCGGAGCACACGGGTCCTTCGGATCCGAGAGTCTCGTCCCCGGATCCGGTCCTTGCCTCGGATCCGAGTGGGAGCCGACTCTCGGAGCCTATCTAGAGTGGCTCTCCCTCGGCTTTCTCGGTGGTGGAGAGGGCACTGTTGAGTGCATCCGGACCTCCGGTCCTGGCTTCGGCTCCCCCCTGCACTCCCTCTCAGCTGGTCTGGGCTCCCATCACCCGACCTTCGGGACAGCCTGCTTCAGCGTCTCTGGGTGTTCCCTTGGAACGTGATATTGCTGGTGAGTCTTCCTCGGACAGCCCCCCCGAGGAGGTCCCTCACAAAGCCAAGTGTAAGAGGAGGCACGTGGACTCACCCGAGTCCCTTACGGAAGATACGGACTTAGATGAAGGGGAAGGCTCCCCAAGGTCACCCCCCAAGGATGTCTCCTTTGGAGACATCATCAAAATGCTCAGGATTAGGGGAGGGTGGTCTGCCCCCAAGGCTTCCTCCGATGAGTCCGTATTCCTAGAGGCGTTCGAAGCAGGGCCATCTACCTCTTGGGTGTCCCCTCCCCCTGACCCCCTGGTGGACCTTATTTCCACCAGGGCTTGGAAGGAGCCGGACACTGTAGAGCCAGTCCCCAAGCGCCCGAATAGAATCCTGAGTCCCCCTGCTGAAAGAACCCACTGGAGCAGAGGTCCCCCTGTGGATGCCATGTTGGTGGCGGCGGCCACCAAGAGAGAGAGCTGGCTCAGGAGAGCTCTGCGGTCCACCCGCCGAGTAAGGACTCTCGAGCGATGGACCGCCTTGGGAAGCGGGTCTTTAGTTCAGCAACCTTCTCCATGAGAGTGCTGAACTATATGGCACACGTCATCCGGATGCAGCGAGACCTAATAAAAGAATACGCTGCATCCCCCCCAGAGTCCATGTCGGAAGGAGACAAGCAACTGTACTCCTCCCGAATGTCTACTCTACATTCAGTTTCCAACACCTCTATGCGGCTCTTGTCTCACGCCACTGAAGGAGCCGCTAGAGCTGGCGGAGCCGGCCTTGTGATTAGGCGTCAGGCCTGGCTCCGACACTGTGACTTCTCGGAACCCTTTAAGGCGTCATTCGCGAATGCCCCCTTTGATGGTTCTGTACTGTTTGGCAAAACCGTTTGCGACACTTTAGTCCAGAGCGAGAAAGACGGGAAGACGTTGTCTGCCGTCGGAGTCCGCTTCTCTGCTCCCCAGAGGTCCTTTTCCAAGAACCAAAAGGGTCAGAAGAAGATGTGGTTCCGAAAATTGCATCAGTCCCAGTCTGCTCCAGACAGCCAGTCCTCTCGTGGCAGAGGAGGACAGGGAGGATGCCGCCCAAGAGGCAGAGGGGGTCCCAGAAATTTTGGGTCCAGAGAACCTTTCTCTGAGAGGCCCACGCAGAACCCCTGAGGGGTTGCCCGGCTGCTCCACTCTGGAGGCAGTCAGGGGGCGTCTTTCGAAGCACCTAGCAATGTGGGAGTCCATAACAACAGATCGCTGGGTGCTTCGTATCATATCCAGAGGTTACCAAATTCCCTTTATTGTAACCCCCAAAACCAAAAGCCTCCCCGACGTACCACCCAATCAAAGGGAGGCTGCTACAGAAATTCAGCAGCTTTTGCAAAAGAGCCATCCAACCCGTCCCCCCAGATCAGTTCGGATCGGGGTTTTACTCCAGGTTCTTTCTGGTGCCAAAAAAGACGGGGGACTTGAGATCCATTCTCGATCTCTCTCTCCTGAACCTGGCAGTACCCAAAGAAAAGTTCCGAATGGTCACCTTATAATCTATTCTCCCCCTATTACGGGAGAACGACTGGATGTGCTCGATAGACCTCAAGGATGCGTACTACCACATTCTAGTGGACAGACGCTCCAGGAGGTTCCTCCGCTTCCTGCTGGGAGCCAGTCACTTTCAGTTCAGGGCCCTTCCCTTCAGTCTCACCTCAGCCCCCAGGGTGTTCACCAAAGTCTTGGTGGTTATAGCGGCCCACCTGAGGCTTCAGGGAATTCAGGTCTTTCCGTACCTGGACGACTGGCTCCTCATCGCCCTAACAAGGCATCTGCTCTGTTCAGGCAGGGATTATTTCCTCAACCTTGCTCCACGTCTAGGGTTGACTATCAACATGGCCAAATCCTCTCTGGTCCCTACACAGGTAATAGATTTCATAGGGGCGAGATTGGATTCCAGAATAATGCTTGCCTTCCTGACTCCCGATCGGCTTCAGAACCTGAGGTTGCATGTCCAGGCCATTCTCAGACTTCCTGCTCCACCGGCGGAATTGATCCTGAGGGCTCTAGGGTCCATGGCGGCAGCTATTCCTCTACTGCCCCTAGCCCGTCTAAATATGAGGGTCCTGCAGTGGACCCTCCAAGTACAATGGTCCCTGTCTCGCAACCCCCTGTCCCATCCTATTCCCCTAAGCAGGGCTTGCAGAGGGTCGCTCATGTGGTGGCTCCAGTCCCCGAGTCTCCACATGGGACGACCATTCTCGATGCCTTCCCCCGTCGCCACAGTGACCACGGACACCTCTCGCCTGGGGTGGGTGGGGGGCACTGTTCAGGCAGAACAGTCCAAGGCACGTGGAATGACACGGAGGCCTCTTTGCATATCAATGTCCTAGAGATGAGGGCGGTGCTTTTGACATTGCAGGCACTTCACAGCCTTCTTCCGATTGGGACGATTGCAGTACAAACGGACAACATGTCGGTTGTCTGGTACATCAACAAACAGGGGGGAACCAGGTCTTATCCTCTTTGTCACGAGGCCATGAGAGTGTGGGAATGGGCGATTTCCACCAACCGCTTTCTCATTGCAACGCACATTCCGGGACGGTCCAACATCCTAGCAGACAGGCTCAGTCGTTCGATTCTGACTCCGTACGAATGGTCTCTCAATCCTCTAGTAGCGAAACAAATATTTGCCCAATGGGGGCAACCCTGTTGCGATCTTTTTGCCTCTCCTTCAAATACCAAATGCAACATTTTGCTTCGCTCTAATCCCCCCTCAGGGGGAGTCCCCGAGAGACTCTCTAGTACATGCTTGGCCTCCCGGTCTCCTTTACGCTTACCCTTCATTGCCCATGATGCTGAAACTCTTACAGAAAGCCAGTCGGCTGGGGAGCAAAATGATCCTCATTGCCCCATTCTGGCCTCGTCAAACATGGTTCCTGTACCTGTGGTCTCACCTGATTCATCCACCATGGATTCTGGATCCACTCCCGGATCTCATTACTCACCCTCTGGGTCTTCCGGCCCCCAGCCTGGTCACCCTCAAGCTGACTGCTTGGTTGCTCCAGTTCCACTCCTGATAAGGACTCCCAGAAACTCCTCACCAGTCAAAGCCATCCTAGTAGCAGCACATAAACCTTCCACCAGAAGAGTCTATCGAAGTAAGTGGAAATGTTTGTCCATCTGGGTGGAGCACCATCACTTGGATCCTTTCACGGCGCCTCTTACGTCGGTTTTGGATTTTCTAACTACTCTTTTTCATCAAGGGGCTAGCTGCTCAACAGTCAAGGTACAACTAGCAGCGATTTCGCATTATCATGTAGGGCATGAATCGGGCCCTCTCATTACTTCCAAGCTTTGTAAAGCTTTCCTCAAGGGTACCTTCCTTCTCAGACCTCCGGTCAGGGAGGTAGTACCCCCATGGGATTTGTCTTTGGTTCTCCAAGCCTTGACTAGCCCCCCTTTCGAGCCGGCGGCTATGATTGATCTTAAATACCTCTCTTGGAAGACGGCCTTCTTGGTGGCCATTACTTCAGCTAAAAGGGTCTCTCAACTTCAGTCTCTATGTGTTAAACCACCGTATTTAGCCTTCCATCCAGATAGAGTTTACCTCAGGATCAGTCCGTCCTGTCTGCCTAAGGTATCTTCGGAAGCTAATATTAATCAATCTATTAATCTTCCCGTGTTCTTTCCCAATTACCAGAACAAAGGAGAGTACAAACTGCATTCCTTGGATGTGCACAGACAATTACGCTTTTATATTCATCGAACTGCTGGTCATAGGCAATCTGACCAGTTGTTTGTCTCCTTTGCCAAAACAAGTTTAGGCAAGTCAATTTCTAAAGTTACACTATCACGGTGGATAGCTAGTTGTATCCTCATAGCGTATCAGAGTTCGGGAAGGCCTGCACCTCAGGGAGTCCGAGCTCATTCTACTAGGGCCGTCGCTACTTCGGCGGCTTTTAAATCTAGGGTTCCCTTAGATGATATTTGTTCCGCAGCCACTTGGGCCTCATCTCATACCTTTATCAGCCATTACAAACTGGATGTTGTCTCCAGAGGTAGGGCATCCTTTGGCTCTGCAGTGCTCCGGAATATTCTTCCATAAAGGCCACCCAGGATTCAGGTAGCTGAGGACTCTGTCCCAAAGGTTGCTGACAAATGAAGTTCCTACTTCCTACTTCATTTGCCTGCAACCATCCCCCCCTCCTTCCCCCTGACTTATAGGATCTGTCTTGGATAAGCCCTTTCCGGAGCACAATAACAATGCTTATATCGGGCAAACTTGATCTGAGGTCAGTCAGGGTTGGCAGGGTATTATGGGTAAAGGGAGGAGCTAGGAGCTCGGATCTATGCTGTGGTAAAAGTTGCCCGATCGGATCCGTATCCCAAAGGTTGCAGACAAATGAAGATACCTACTCAGATGGAACGTTATGGTGAGTACATAACTTCTTATTATTAAACTATCACTTACTACATAGGCAATTATAGATTTATATAAATGAAAACAAACCACACCGACACAGACCTAGTTGCAAGCATTTTACGCCACAAATCATACTGACACACACTCAGTTGGAAGCATTATACATCACTTATAGTCTACCCAGTTTTTCGTATTCAGACATTACATAGTTCATTTAAGTCCTGCTGTCTTTTAAACCTCATTTCACCCTTGTATATATTGTTCCCACAATTCCACTTTTTCCTATGTAGCTGGCTCCTACCCCTTTCTAAAGATCTTTAATTTCAGTTGTTTTATCTCGGTTACTGTATTCACGACTTCCAATATAGTTGGTTTAGATTCTGATTTCCATTTTCTAGCAATTGCTTTTATAGCAGCCACCATTATTAGACACAGGAAGGCCTTACCTTGTCTAGGCAATTCCGATTCTGTATCATAGCTCAGAAAAATCATCTCCCTCATCAGATCAATCTGCTCACCCAGTATCTCCGACAGTGCATCCCACAGGGAATCCTTAGTCTGCCAACTCACCACACTCCCAGAAAATGTGTTCCCAATTACCTATTTCTTCCCCTTCACACCTCCAACAGTTGCTGTCTGCCCGAGGAAAAAATTCTCTGGAGTCTACTTGGGGTATAAAAATATCTATGTAAACTTTTCCAGGCAAAAATCCTAAACCTTCTAGACTTTGTTGCATATTTGGGAAATGTACATGCATCCTCCAATTGTTTTGTGAATTGCTTATCCAGTCTGTCTTCACAATCCTTTCTAACCTTCTCTGATTGACTCTTATAGTTATCATACAGTATTTTATATGCTCTACCAATTATTCCTTTTTTAATGGGAGCTTCTATTAAAAACTTGCCAGTCCTGGTCTTTTGTTTAGAACCCCCCCCCCCATGTCTTTCTCTTTGCCTATACTCTGATATCAATCCTTGATAGCGAAGGCAATCTCTAACCTGCAATCCAAATAAATTCTTGGCATCTTCCCATTCTGTCACCTTTCCCTCTCTAGTTATTTGCTCCCAATACCTTGGCTCCTTTGACAGTTTTCTCCAATAAATTCCAGCCCCCTCTTGCCTATTTTCTGTATCCCTAATTGCAGTCATCCCTATTGGAAGAATCTCCTTTCTCCATTTCTGTGTTGATTAAGTTCTTAGAATACTTTCTGGTACTTTATGGATATAATATTCTTTATGACGATTGTTATTCTCCTTAAAGGCCTGCATCCAAAATCCCAGTCTCTCCTTGTTTCTTGAGCTTCCTCCCTGTATCATCATCATCCCTTTCCACTTGAATTATAGTTTTCTGCTTGTGCTATGTATAGGAGTCTTAACCGTGTAGCTCTGAAATACCCATCAAATTGGGTAATCCCAATACGCCCTGTTGTACTGGAAGAATCCACTTATCCCACTTGACTGTTGCCTTCTTCCCCTCCCATATAAAGTCTTTCAGCTCTTTACTAATTGCTGCCCACAACTTCTCTTCTGGTTAATAAAAATATGCCTAACATGTGTATAAGACTAAAGGGACTAAAAACATTTAAACTGTTTGTATCTTACTATCCATATCCATATAAAAAAGCTTCCATTTTCTCAGTTTTTGTATTATCTATTGTTTAGTCTCTTCCTACATATCCTTAGCTGCCACACTAGAATCATATTTAATCCATACTCCTAAATACTTAATTTTATCATGTCCCCATAAATATAGGTATTCCTGAACCAGTTCATGTGTGGGTACATAATTTACCGCTATTGCCTTTGTTTCAGCTTCATTAATTTTGTAACCTGCAAAGATATGAAGCTGCCTCAAAATGTTCCACAACACTGTAATGTCTTTTTCAGGTTTTGTCAGATATAAAATAATATCATCTGCAAATAAAAACAGCTTTTCTTGACTACCATACCAATTATATCCTTGAATTTCTGAGTCCCTTATTTTTTTTGCCAGTGATTCCAAATATAATGCAGATAATAAAGGGGAAAGAGGATACTCCTGCCTGGTTCCTCGGCTCAAGCAAAAATTATCAGAGAGGTCCCCACCCACTTTAATTTTCACCTCTGATCCCTCATATATTATCCCTATCAACTTTATAATTTTTTCAGGAAATGCAAATGCATCCATTGCCCTGTTGATAAACCTCCAGCTTACTCTGTCAAATGATTTCTCTGTATCAAGACCCACCAACAACAATGGTATTTTCTTACATTCTGCTTTCCTCTGGATCATCAGTGTTCTGAAATGTTGTCAAATGTTTGCCTGCCCTCCAAAAACGCACATTGCTCCATATTTTTCAGTTTTAGCATTACTTTTGCTGTTCTTTTAGCCATTATGGACATGAACACTTTATTGTCATGGTTTAGGATTGAAATGGGTGTGTATGAAGATGGATCTTGATAGATCTTTACTCTCTTTAAGTATTACAGCTACCACTGCTTTCTTCCAGGATGGTGGTACTTCTTCTCTTAAGATACTGTTAAACAAAACCTTCTAGATTATTATCAGCTTTTTCCTCCTAGCTGCCAAACTTCCACAGGAATACCATCTATTCCTGTGGACTTTCCTGTAGATTGGTTATACATCACAATTTTTATCTCATCTCCTCCTATCCTAACCGTTAGTAATTGAGTCTAATCTACCTCTAATCTTGGCATATTTAATTCTTCCATAAACATATCCATTTGTATCTTTTTTTGATTTTCATATTTCCCTGCTTTATAGAGAGACTCATAGAATTTCCAAAATACTTCTAATACCTTTACAGGATCTGTTGTTATCTTCTTTGTTATAGGCTCCCTAAGTTTGGTGATAGGCGTTTCTACTTTCTGTTGCCTGAGTTGTTGTGCTAAAGTTTTTGTGCTCTAGTGTTATCAAAAAAAACAGTTGCTTAACAGCAATCTAAGCTCTTGCATATTATTGAGGTAATCCCTTATTTTCTGCCTAGCATTCTGCAGTTGGTCCTCTTCTCGTTCTGTGAGATTGCCCCTATTCTGCAATACTTCAGTCCCTCCAAATAATTATTGTTACATTTTAACAATAGCCCCCTTTCTTTTATTTCCACCCTATTTTTAAACTCCACCTTAATTTTATCCCACTCCCTAGCTATATTTTCAGAAGAAATTTCTGTCCTCTCTTTAACATCTCCTGAATAATCTTCATTACCCATTCCCTAAATTCCTCTCTTTTCAGCAGATAGGTGGGAAAGTACCAGTGTCTCATTTTTATTTCATTACCCGGTGCTTTTATTTTAGCTAATGTCCTTCCATTCAGTGTTGTAGTATTCTTTACATATGGGGTGTATTCCGCCCTACCACCCAACATCCGGCCATTATACAAAAGCTTCAAGCTACTGCCAGTACATGGGACATTGCACATCTGCTTTGACAACATCAGACATAAAAGGGCATCTGTGCATATACCATCCTCTGAACTTTTCTACTGCCATTTGGAAGGTTGACTGCTACATTCGGTCTGCAGTTGTATTTCATTATTGTGTCGCTACCAACTCAGATAAGTGCCCCGTTAGGGATTTTATTTCTTGTTACTGCCATTTGCTTTGTTTATGTCATCCAGGAAGGGCAAGTGTAGATGTGGAAGACAGATTCCACATAAAGATAGCCATGAGCTCTATCTTTTCTGTTTAGGGTCTAGTCACGACCGCCGATCCTGTTCTGTCAGGCCCTTGAGCCTAAAACATTGCATAATCATCTTTTGGCTCTAAATCTGTATCTGGAGAATCAGAGGCTCAAGCATCTGGCTAAAGACATTATGGAGAGTGCTGGGGGCCCTTTGGCCAAGCTGCGTTTGAAGAGGAAGGCGAGTAAGCTGAAATCTGAATCCTCTTTCGCTGTGCCTTCTGCCTCAGATGTACCCCTTGAGGTCTGTGAAGACCCGGTGGTATGGTCAGAGGTTGGATCTACTTCTTCAGCAGATACCTCTGTGGAAGCTGCTAGGAGAATCGATCCCAGCATGTCCGAGGGTTTGCAGACATCCTTTTCGTGTTACATGGGGAAACCACTGCTCATTGTGTTGGAGGACTCCAGTGACATCCCTGCTGTTGATGCTGCTACTAGGGATTTGGCTTCATCTGCCATTAGGCCTATGTCGGTTTCCTATTCTTTGTCCCCTCTTCCAGAAAGACATATTAAGAATAAGCAAAAAACTAAGCACCTTAGCATTCCTCCTCCTCCTCCTCAGTCAGATTGGGAAGCTGTTTCTCAAGGTCTTGGTGGCCTTAAAACCTACTTCCCCTCTGCCATCTTTCTCTTCCTCCCCATTTCAGGCTGCTGTGTCTCAGGTACCTGATTCTGTCTCTGAGAACTTTTCTTCTGATGATGATTCTTTGGCATATTCCACCCAACTTGCTTCACCTTTGGAATATGTATCTCCTGAGGAGGAATCTGGTGGAAATTTCCTTTGGACAAACCATCAGTAAGATGAAGGAGTTCTTCAAATTGGATTGTTCCCAAGTTTCTGAAGAACAGAAGAGGTAGCATGACCTCCTTCAGAGGGAGATTCTTTCACCCTCTGCAGTTTCTCCAGTCCTTCCAGCTTTCTTAGATGCATTTGCTTCTTTCTCTAAAACTCCAGAATTTCAGGCTTCAGCTTCTAAGTGGCTTGACAGGTTCTATAAGGTTTCTGATTATAGTAAGTTTCTGTATAAGTGCTCCCTGCAGAAAAATACCCTTCTGGAGATCCAGTAGTGATATTTCATAGCTTCAGATAAGTCTTCCTGGTTATCCCCTTCTGCCAAGCTTTTTCCATCTGATAAAGAGAACAAGATTCTTGAGAGACTGGGTAAAAGGGTATATACTTCTTCCACTTTAGCTATTAGAGCTATTAATTACCAGACACATATGTCTAGATACTCGTTAACTTTGCTTTCTTAAGGTTCTCAGTCCTTATCTTTCTTGCCAGATTCTGAGATTAAAATACAGGTCATGTCTCTCTTGGCTGCTTCCTCTCAGGTTGCTAGGCATTCAGTTAAGTGCAGCTATGATGCTGTTGAAGCATCATCTGGAGCTGCTGCTTCCACCTCTATGTTTAGGAGGTATTCATGGTTGAGACTTCAGTCGTTACCTGACAACATTTAGGCCATGTTACTAGATGCTCCTTTGGACATGACTGCCTTTTTTGGATCATTAGCTGCAGAGCTATTTAAGGCTCTGCAAGAGAAAGGAAAGGAACTCAAAGACCTTAAACATCTCTTTGTTTCACCGGTCCCTAAATTTCATAGAAACTTTCATGTCAAAACATCTTTTGTTAGGAGACCAACATGTTCAGTTTCTTCTTCTGCTTCCAGGTCTAAGAAGTCTTCTAGAAGACCCTCTCAGTCTAAATCATCTTCTTCAGTTCCCTCTTCTCAGCAATCCGTTCAGACCAGACCCCAGTTCTCTGTGACAGCCAAGGTCCTTTTCCAAGTCATACCCCTCTTTTTCTTTGCCTTTCTGTTTCTTTTCCAGCCTGGACAAGGATCACTCAGGACGCCTGGGTTTTGTCCAGTATCCAAAAAGGTTACTTCATGACTTGGAAGAATCTCCCTCCTTTAATGGGTATTCCATAGCCCCCCTCCAGTCAGATCAAACTTTTTCCTGACCTTCTTTCTCAACTCAGGTCTCAGGGTACCATACAGCCTGTTCCTTGGGAACAGAGAGGCAAGGGTTTTTACTCAGGAATGTTTCTGGTCCAAAGGAAAGATGATCCTTGAAGACCAGTTCTAGATCTTTCCCACTTAAACACTTTCCCGCAGGTTTCTTCTTTCAGAATACTGTCCCTGTGGACTCATTTTCCTCTCGTTTCACCTCAGGCCTTCATGGCTTCTCTACATGTCAGCGATGCCTACTTGCTTATCCCCATCCATCCACTTTACAGGAAATATTTACATTTCTTGGTGGATTTTTTGCAGTTTCAATTTTCTGCCTTGCCTTTTGGTCTTTCCGCTGCCCCAAGGGTGTTCACAAATTGCCTGGCTCCCGCCATTGCCTTCCTGAGGGTCCACGGTATTCAGGTTTATACCTACCTGGACGGCCTTTTTTTCCTAGCAAACAACTCCAGTCTCTTGCCTCTAACTCTAGAGAAGGCCATTAATCTCCTTCAAAACCTAGGCTTCACCATCAGGTTCAAAAAATCAAGTTTGACTCAATCTCAGGATCACATTTTCTTGGGGTGCAGGTTCAGGACAGACCTGATGATGGTCTTTCTACCAACAGACAAGGCTCTGTTTCTCATTCACTGCTCAGAGACCCTACTGACTCTTCCATCCATCTCAGCCAGGAAGTTCCTGAGACTCCTAGGATTCAAGGCTTCCACAATTCCCATCCTGCCCTTTGCAAAACTTCACATGAGGACATTTCAGTGGTTTCTGAAAACTTCTTGATCCCAGCATGCTCATCCACTAGATGCCATAATTCCACTTCTTCCATGTCTGAAATCAGAGCTCCTTTGGTGGATTTAGCAGTTTTCTTTGAATCCAGGTCTTCTCTTCTTCTGCTCCAGCCTTCTCAACAACTGTGCACAGATGCTTCAGACATGGACTGGGTGGTGACCTTTGTTTCCAGGAAAGTTCAGGGTCCTTGGTCTCTGTCTCAGAAGAGAGAGCACATTAACATCAGGGAAATGATGGCTCTGCTGTTACCTTTAGAAATCTTCCACCCTCTTTCTCAACCAGGTTCTCTGAAAATCTTTACAGACAACACCACTGTCCTATGGTACATAAATAAACAGGGAGTACCAAATTTTACCTGCTGTGCAGGCTGGCAATGAAGGCATGGGAGCTAGCCATTCAGTACAAGGTCACTCTTGATGCTGTTTATCTTCCATCTGCTCAAAATGTTGTAGCAGACACCTTAAGCAGGACCATGACACAATCCCATGAATGGATGCTTCACAGGGATGTGTTCTTAGACCTGATTCATCGGTGGAGTGCTGCACATCTGGATCTATTTGCCTCTCCTTAGAACAGACAACTTCCTCTTTTCTGCCAGGACCTCACATTCTCTGGCTTGGAAAGTGGACTCCCTTTGTTTCTCATGGAAGGGGATTTTTATTAATGCATTCCCCCCTTCCCTCTCATACAGAAAGTCATATTGAAGATTCAGCAGAACAGTCTGAAAATCTTGTTGGTGACTCCCTTTTGGCCAAGACAGCATTGGTTTCCTCTTCTTCTGCAGTAAGCCAAGGACCATCACCACAAGTTTCCTCACCAGATGGATCTACTCTGACAGGACAAAGGATCCTTACTTCGTCCACATCTGTTAACATTACAACTGACCCTGTGGGTGATCAACTTCTGATCCCTTTTAGGCACCTTTATTCTCAGGACTTGCTTGGGGTTTTGCAGGAGGCCAGGAAACCCAATGCAAGAAAATCTTATATTCCCAAATAGAAAAGATTTTCAATCTGGTGTCTTAAAAGAAATCTAGATCCATTTACTGCGGACATTCCTGTTGTACTTTCCTATCTGTGTGAGCTTCTAAAAAATGGCTTATCATATTCTTCTGTGAAAGTCCACTGTTATGCTCTTTCTGCTTGCCTGCCATTGTCACCTCCTTTAGCTTCCAGATTGGAAGTCAGGCTTTTTCTTAAAGGCATCTTGCATATTATGCCCCAAGGAAACCAGTCCCCCCCCTTGGGACCTTAATTATGTCCTGGAAAAGCTGACTTCTGCCTCCCTTTGAACCCACAGGTTCTGCTTCACTGAAGTTTTGCACCTGGAAAACTGTGCTCCTGGTTGCCTTGACTTCTGCTAGGAGGGTGGCTGAGTTACAGGCCTTGATGGCATCTCCACCTTTTTTGGTTTTCCACAAGGACAGAGTTTCCATGCGGACTAATCCTTTTTTATGCCTAAGGTAGTGAATGACTTATCTTTTAATCAATCTATCCAACTGTCTACCTTATTCCTTTCTCCTCAGTCCTCTAGTGAAATAATTTTGCATACATTAGATTTACACAGGCAATTTAGATTTTACTTGGACAAGACCAAAGCTATTAGGAAGTCAGATCAGCTTTTTGTGTCCTTTCATCCCAGGGCTCTGGGCTTATCTGTTTCTAAACAGGCTATTTCTTATTGGATTTATAAAGCTTTTGCCTTTTGCTATGATTTCCATGGTAAGTCTTTGGCTACTTCTGTCAGAGCCCATTCAACTTGATCTGTGGCTTCCTCAGGACATTCTTTACGGGTCTGGATACTAATTCCATTTTGGAGGCTGCTACTTTGTCTTCTGTGCACACTTTCAGTAAACATTACAAGTTGGACTCTCTCTCTACATCCACAACTGGGTTTGCAAGGGCTATTCTCCATGGGTTTCTGGAGACTTCTTCCTTGCAGCCTTCTTCTGTTCCTTCCACCTCCCTAGGTTCCATTTAAGCTATGGCACTCTCCCATATGTAAAGAATACTGCAACATTGAATAGAAGGACATAGAATAGTCATGTAAAATCTTTCCATAACCATAGATGTCCTTTTCTATGTTGCAGTATTCTGTTCCTCTTGCCTCCCCCCCCCTGCATCTTGTCTCTTCCCTGGATGACTTATTATTTTCCTTAGGATTCCCATTCCTCTTGGAGCATTCTTGTTCTGAGGATGGTATGTGCAGATGTCCTTTTATGACCGATGTTAAACAGACATGTGATGTCCCACATACTGGTAGTAGTTTGAAGCTTTTGAATACTGGCCGGATGTCAGGTCATAGGGCAAATTACAACCCATATGTAAAGAATACTGCAACATAGAAAAGAAGGACATCTGTGGTTATGGTAAGATTTTACACAACTATTCTTTATTGGCTCATGATCTGAAATAGTTATTGGGTGCGTATCAAGACATTCAATTAAATGCACATGTTCCTGTGAATGTAAATTCTGTCTAGCCTAGCACAGTTTTATATCTTTGGGAATAATATGTAAATTTACTCAGTACTCCTGTTACTGAATTCACATCTTTCATGCCAAATACTTTTGTAAATTTCTTCAAAAATCTACCCCCCCTCTATTGTATTTTCCTTTCTGGACTCCCCAGACGCATCTTCACTGCTGCAAATCAAATTCCAGTCTCTGTTCATATAGTCCAGGAGGTACGTCTCAAGTTATTCACCCCAACATGGACTGTGACAGATTCATAAGGTTGTTTGTTGTTGAGTAACCTAAGTGCTTGCGTGATCTTACAGATCCTAGTACCTGATAGGCAGGTGACTTTGACCTTCTCCTTGTTCAGCGTGGTGAGGGGGACATCTGTGTGTCTCACTTTAACCAAGACATTATGTTCTGATGTATTTTGCCTTCAAGGCTTGCTTGGTGAGACACTGATATATGTATTATGTGCAGTGGTTTCTATACATGTTGAGGTGTGTGCAGATAATTTGTGCTTGGGAGGTCTCTGATCTTTTGGTAGGCTTCTAGTGAGTACCTCCACATATCTGGGTTTATGTGTTGTGTCCTAAACTTGTGAGAGAGGTGATATGCATGAGCTGCCAACCTTTCTGATGTCTTGTCTTTTGTTATGGAGAGGAATGTTTCCAATTGATAGTGTAATTACATCTCTCACATATGGTATTTGTTTGTTTCAGGACTAAGTGGCTGTCAGTATACATGAGGCAGTTGCTACATTGCCTCAGGGTGCCCAAGTCAGTCAGGCTGGCCAGAGAAGTGGTGGGAAAGTGACCATCCATAATGACAGGTTTATAACATAGGTACTGTTGGGGAGTGGTAAATTAGATCAGTTTATGATGTAGGAATAACAGAGAGGCTTATTCTGTTGATGGTTTAGGGTGAAGACCTGGTGATGCTGCTCAGTGTGCAGTTGAGTTGCCTGCAGAGCAACAGGGAACTTGGGCGGGGGGGGGGTTCTACTGACAGACGTCTAGGGAAATTTTAAGATCTGAAGTTGTTAATCTTCCTATTCATCACTGATAGGTTCAGTTCCGAGCCCTCGGAACAGAGTCAGCCTAATACCAAGCTCGCGTACACCAAACATTCTCGCGCTAAGCTGCTACCCACAATGCCCTTCTCCCAGTTACCTCAGATCTCGTCTGCCGCACAGCTGCTGACAGCCAGAGAGATTACAAATTTTCCTAAGACCCATCCCACTCTGAGTTTTGGGTCCATTGCCCCCTCGACTCCCATGTATTCTCCCTTGGACCCTTTAGTTCCAAGGCCCATAGCTCTGACATCTTTTGGGGGAATCCTCTCCTCGGCGCCGACAGTGACCTTCTCTGAGGCTCCGAGGCCCTTTTGGGTTTCTGTTCCTTCGGAACCATCCTTTCCTCAATCTCATGCTTGGGGAGTTGAACCCCAGCTCCAGGTATGGTTCCAGTTGTTTCATCAGTTCCATCTTCGAATCCGGGGGTGACTCCCACCCCGTTTTGCTTGAGGCTCCATCCCCAGGAGTGGGTCGCGCGGAGCAGGGTGTGACACCATTTCCGAGATTGCTTTCCTCGGTTCTGGGCTCCCATTCCTGTTCGGCGGGCCTGCCTTCCGGGTGATGGAGAGGGTGCTTGCTTCAGGAAGCGCTCCTCCTACGTCTGACTTTCTCCCTCCTCCTGACCTGCAGCTATCACAGGGCACCTCCCCAGGACACCGACAGCACAAGCCTCAGGAAATCCCTGTCCAGGGTAACCTCCTTTCTGAGTCTTCTTCAGACGCTCCCACTGAAGAACCACCTCGGAAACCGATGTGTAAGAGGAAGCACATGGACTCCCCGGAGGAGTCCCTCACTGAAGATACAGACTACATTGATGGGGAAAGGACCCCACGGTCACCCCCAGACAATGTCTCCTTTGGAGACATCCTGGAAATTTTGAGGCAGAGGGGTGACTGGAAACCCTCCAACCCTTCCTTGGAGGAATCCGTATTCCTGCAGGCCTTCTGCTCTCGTCCCTCTACTTCTTGGGTGACCCCCCCCCCAGCAATGAGTTAGTCCATCTCATCGGGCAGCAGGTGTGGAAGAATCCTGATACTGTTGAGGCCATTTCCCAGAGACCAGACAAGATACTTTCCTCTCCAGAGGAACACCCCCATTGGTCTAGAGGCTTACCAGTAGACGCTATGGTGGTGGCAGCTACCACAAAAAAGGACCTTGCGGAAGAAAGTCCTACTGTCCAACCACCCAACAGAGTCTACCAGGTGGTGGACAGATTAGGGAAGCGAGTTTTTGCTTCAGCGATCTTTCTGTCAGGCCTCTGAATTATTTGGCACATTTTACGAGGCTCCAAAGAGATCTCATCTCTGAACTCTCTGGAACCCTCGTGGGTCAAGTTTCTGACGAGGCACGCAATAAAGTTGCTTCTCAGCTTGCTACCCTAGAGTCGATCTCCAACTCGTCCATGAGGTTGCTGTTCTACGCAACCAAAGGGGCGGTTAGAGCTGCGGGTGCAAGTGTAGTTATGAGACGCCATGCCTGGATGAATATTTGTGACCTTGCGGACTCCTTCAAGTGTTCCCTCTTGAACGCCCCTATCGAACTGTCCGTTTTGTTCGGTTCTAAAGTGAAGGACACATTAACCAGTTGTGAGCAGGATGGAAAAACATCTGCCATTGGCCTACATTTTTCCAAACCTCAGCACTCTTTCTCCAGGAACCAGAGGAGTGGAAAGATATGGCACAAAAAATCTCAGGGTCCTTTCCGTAGTGCATGTGGTGAGGATTCCCCCAGAGGCAAAGGGGGTTCTAATAATGGAAGACACCCCTTTAGGGGCAAGAGGGGTCCCTGAAATCAGGACTCCAGGGATTCTTTCTCCGGACGACCTTATCAGTGCTCCTGAAGCGCTGCCCGGTTGCTTTCCTCTGGAAGCAGTCGGGGCTCGTTTTTCTCTGCACCAAGCTGCCTGGCACTCTATTACAAACGATCATTTGGTGCAGAGAATAATTTCCAGAAATTATTACATCCCTCTAATCTCTTACCCAAGACCTCCAAAATGCCTTCCCAATGTTCCACCCAGTCAAAGGGAAGAAGCAGCTTCAGAAATAAAAAAGCAGTGTCAAAAGCGAATCATCCAACGAGTCCTTCCAGACCAGCATGGATCCGGTTTCTACTCAAGATTCTTTTTGGTGCCAAAAAATACCGGGGACTGGAGACCCATTTTTGGATCTCAGCTAACTAAACAAATCAGTAGTTCAGACCAAATTCCGCATGTTCACGATACAATCCATTCTCCCATTTCTTCGGGAGGGTGTGTGGATGTGCTCGATAGATCTCCGGGATGCGTATTACCACATCAAAATGGACAAGCTCTCCAGGTGTCTCCTTCGCTTCCAGATGGGAGCCAATCATTACCAATTCAGAGCCCTGCCATTTGGTCTCTCAATGGCTCCCAGAGTTTTCACGAAATGCCTAGCAGTGGTAACAGCTTATCTGAGACTACAGGGATTCCATGTGTTTCCATATCTAGACGATTGGCTCCTCTCCGCCCCCACCAAGCACCTACTGGTCATGGCCCTCTGCTACACTCTGGCACTGGTGGAGTTTCTAGGCATCAGAATACACTGGGAGAAATCCAACCTTCATCCTACCCAACAATTGGAATTTATAGGAGCAGTATTCAGTACTCAAACAAGCCAAGTCTCTCTTCCTCCTCACAGATGTCAGAGATTAAGATTGCAAGTACAAGTGATACTCTTGTCGAAGGAAGGTGTCTGCAAGGGAAGTTATACAAGCTCTGGGGTCCATGGCGGCAGCCATCCTGATTGTTCCCCTGGCAAGATTGCATATGAGACTATTACAATGGCTCTTTTTGTCCCAGTGGATATCCAATCTTCATCCTCTAAACTTACAGATCCTCATCACCAATTCCTGAAAACAAGATGATCTCTGGTGGATGAGAATGGATGAAAATCTTTGGTGCTGCCCCTTTCAGATTCCCTAATGCCACAGTGACCACGGGCGCTTCCCTGATAGGGTGGGGGGGGGGGCCACTTTCAGGGAAAGACAGTCCAAGGTACGTGGTCCAGCTTGGAGGTCAACTTGCATATCAGTGTCCTGGAGTTAAGAGCGATGCTGTTAGCGTTGCTGGCACTTCATCCGCTCCTTCTGTTGGGAATGATTGCAATCCAGGAGGACAATATGTCTGTCGTCTGGTGCATAAACAGGGAGGGATCAAATCCTACCCCCTATGTCGCGAGGCCATGAGAATTTGGCATTGGGCAATAGCTTCCAACCGCTTTCTTATTACAGTGCATATCCTGGGGAGCTCCAACGTGATTGCGGACAGGCTGAGCAGATGCATCCTCCGTCCACATGAGTGGTATCTTAACCCAAACGTAATAGCAGAAATCTTCAGTCGTTGGGGCCAGCCTTGCTGCGATCATTTTGCTTCCCCCTCAAACAAAAAAATGCAGCAGCTACTTTGCCCTCTTTCCCTCCAGACGGGGAATCACTGAGAGAGACTTTGACTCACGATTGGCCCGCGGGTCTCCTCTATCCTTACCTTCTGATACCTTTGATACCTCTGTTTCTAAAGAAAGCAATCTGGTTGAGATGCAAAGTAATCTTCATTGCCCTTTTCTGGCCTCGACAAGTGTGGTTTCCCTTCCTCCGACCTCACCTATTACAACCTCCTTGGATCCTGGGCACTTGTCAGGACCTGATATCTCACCCACAAGGGCCAACTCCCCCAAATCTGTCCACTCTCAAGCTGACAGCTTGGTTTCTCCACTTCTGTTAGTCACCAGGCACGAAACCCTCTCCTCACCTGTTCGTGATATTCTGGCCTCCCATAAACCATCCACCAGAAAACTCTACAGAGACAACTGGAAAAGGTTCACTGTCTGGTCTAATAATCACATGCTAGATCCTTTTTTCATCTCCTACAGCTGCTATACTGCAGTATCTTCCTGAGTTGTTTGACAATGGGGCATCAGCTTCTGCTATTCAAGTACATTTAGCAGCTATTTCCAATTTCCACAACGGTTCGGATGGAGTCCCTCTTATCCCCACCCGACTTTGCAAGTCCTTTCTCAAGGGAATTTTCCATAGCAGACCTCCTATCAGGCAACCTGTAGAGACATGGAATCTCTCTCGGGTTCTACAGTCTCTCTTACCCCCCTTTGAACCTGCTGCGACATGTAATCTAAAATTCCTGTCCTGGAAATCTTTGTTCTTGGTAGCGGTCACATCAGCCAGATGGATATCTGAGTTACAAGCCTTATGCATCAAGAGCCCGTATCTAATCTTCCATAAGGACAGAGTATCCCTTCGTACTAACCCATCCTTTCTCCCCAAAGTGGTTTCCGACTTCTCTATTAACCAGTCCATTGAGCTCCCTGTGTTTTTCACAAATTATTCCAACAAGGGAGAATACTGCTTACATTCATTGGAAGTGCATATACAACTATGTTTCTACTTGAACAGGACTAAGTCCTTCTGCAAGTTGGACCAGCTTTTCATTTCCTTTTCTGACCCAAGAATGGGATGTGCTGTATCAAAAGTTACTTTATCAAAATGGCTTAGAGATTGCATTACGTTTTCATACTCCCTTGCAAATGAATCTAAACCTGTTCAGATCAAAGCTCATTCAACTAGGGCCATCGCAACTTCGGTTGCCTTTCACTGCAGGGCTTCCATGGATGACATTTGTGCAGCAGCCATTTGGACTAAACCCCATACCTTCATCAAACATTACAAATTGGATGTGGTCTCCAGGGGAAGAGCAGCCTTCGGCTCAGTGGTTCTCAGGAACGTTCTTCCATAAGGGCCACCCAGGTTCTCCAAGTAGCTTGGGATTCTGTCCCATCAGTGATGAATAGGAAGAAAATTAACAACTTCAGATAAAGAAGTTATGTCTTACCATAAAGTTCCATCTGAGTTGTTGATCTTCTTCCAGTCATCACACCCTCCCACTGTCCCCCACCAAAGGCTCCTGGTGGATCTTCTGGGTCCTTGTGGTGTTTCAGGGTTTCTGCGCAGAAATGGCCTCTGTTTTTTTGTTTTCTCCTATATGTTGCATTCAAACTCGATCTGAGGTAACTGGGAGAAGGGCATTGTGGGTAGCAGCGTAGCTCGGGAGTTTTTGGTGTATACAAGCTTGGTATTAGGCTGACTCGGTTCCGAGGGCTCAGAACCGAACCCATCAGTGATGACTGGAAGAAGATCAGCAACTCAGATGGAACGTTATGGTAAGACATAACTTCTTTTTTTCAGGCATTTGCATCTTTACTGGGCAGAGCTAACCTAGTTGTGCAATGCACAGCTGTGTGCAAATGTGAGGCTTAAATGCAGGCAAAATTCAACAGTTTTAAGACAAACTACCAACGGGAAGGCCCCAAACTGAGCCTTTCTCCAGCAATCCCTAACTCAGAGGTTACCTGAGCTACACACTTCTGCCACAAGGGTGCAAGGAAGCACTCTTTATGTAAGATGACTGGTTTAGAACACAGTGATACCAGTCTAGATTCAGCAAGTCTGAATCTAGTCTATGTTATATAAGGCAAGAGTAAAGAATTTCTAAGTGCAGAAAAACAATGCAGACACAATCAGCAAAAATGAAGTAGCAATTCAAATAAATGAAACATATAAGAATCTTCTCTGTGCAGACGTTTTTCAATTTCTGTATGTCTAGTTAAGCATTATGTATTAAAAAGCAGAAAAAAAATCAGAAAATGGTAGAAGTAGCGGAAAAACGTCTTAAATCAAAAAATAAAAACTTAGTTTTAAATATTATTAATATTATATAGATTTATTAACTCTAGTAGGTATTCAGAAGTAATCCAATCAGGGTAGACAGTCCGTTCCCAGTCAAAAAACCTTTATTAATCACACAGATAAGTGATCCAAACAAAACAAAAAAATAAACAGAATGATAGATGTGAGAGTGTTCAATCTCGCCTTTGTTCTTACACATGGGTTCGGAGCCGATCCTCGGCTCCATGTTGGCCGCTTGCAAGCTCTGCATCGAGAAGAAGCTCGAGATCACCTAATACCCACAATCCCCCTCTGCCTTTACCTCAGATCTAGTTTGCCGCTGCAGCGTTCGCATCACTGGGTCGAGCTCGAGCACCTGAGATAAGATTAAGAATTTTTTTTCTTGTATTTTTTCTTGGTACTTTATTATATAAAGTTATTTAGTGATATTTTGTGTGTGTGTGGTAAGGTTAAGGGAATCTCGGTACCGTTAAGTTGTTAAAACGTAGTTAGAGTTCTCTTCGGGGCCTACCACCCCTTCTTGGATTTGACAACCGGATTGACTATCATTACTGGATTTGACTTTTTTACCGGATTTGACTATTTTACTGGATTTGACTTTTCTCTCTTTTATAGTGACATGTCTGAAAAGGCTAAATCGGGGTTTAAGCGTTGCCAATGTGGGCAAAAAATGTCAGTAACTGACAATCATAGTTCCTGCGTCTACTGTCTTGGCCCTCTCCATCTGCAAGAAGACTGCTCTATTTGTCATTCTTTCAGTGGGAGGGTCATGACAGATAGGCGCAGGAAACTAATGGATAGAGGTTTGTTAAAACCTTCCTTTCAGGAGGCTCTGGATGCTTCTGACCAGGCATCCAAGTCCTCGAAGGAATCGAAGACGTCGGAGCCCAAGTCATCGGCTCCGAGCTCTTCAGCTAAAGTTAGATCACCGGTTCCACAGACTTCGGGGCCGAGTGTTCAACTGTTGTCAGTTTCCGAGCCTCGAGTCTTCTTGGAACCGGTGATGGAGCTCCCTCCCCCGACACTGTTGAGGTCGGCTCCGTCTTCGGTTCCTTCGACCCGTTCTTCTAAGCCCCTCTCCGACATCGATGTGGACCGTGTGGTGCAGAAATTATTGGAACATACGGCCCTATCCAAACTTATCTCGGTTTCCACCCAATTGGTGTCGAAACTTGAAGGCCTTCCATTATCTCCATCCCTTCCTCCTCCGAGACCTGTCCAGTCTTTGGAGCCGGAAGAGGTTGATCTACTGATTGTGGAGCCCTTGGTGCCAGAACCGTCCTTTTCTCGGTCGGCTCCGTTCACCTCGACTCCGTCGGATCCGGTACCGGAGTCTTGGAGCCGACGATCCATCCTTGGTTCCGGGGCCGAGAGTCGAACCGACGTTTCAGTTCCGACTCTTCCTCTCGGGGCCTCGGCACGGATCGATTCGGCTCCTTCCTCGGGTTCGATGCCTTCGGTGCCTGTTTCGGGGATTCTTCCCATTTCTTCGGAACCGGGAGATTCCTCGACTCGGGACCCGGGGGCATTCGATCTCATGAGGAAGGTGTTGTCTACCCAGACAACCACATCAGTAGAAGTAGCCTCTCCTCCCCATAAAGGACCGTTATCTTCCTCTGCACCAACGGCCACATCCAAGCGTCGAGCACCGGTGTCTCAGCCACCCCTGGAGGGTGCCCCCTCTTCCTCGGAGGCTTCTTCGGATGCTCCCCCCGAAGAAGTCCCTAGGAAAAGATTGTGTAAGAGGAGACACTTAGATTCTCCACAAGAATCTTTGACATCCGATACTGACTTGGATGAGTCAGAAGGGTCCCCAAAGTCACCTTCAGAAGATGTCTCCTTTTCTGACATCTTGGAGATCCTGAAGCAGAGAGGTGATTGGCAGTCCCTTCCCCCTTCTGAGGATGAGTCAGTCTTGCTGAAGGCATTCGGTGCTCGCCCTTCCTCCTCCTGGGTCACTCCGCCTTGATGAGTTAATGGAGTTGATTGCTCGAAGGGCGTGGGAGACACCTGACACGGTGGAACCAGTCCCTAGGAAACCTAATAAGTACATCACTGCACCCCAAGACAAGGCTTACCTCACAAAGGGAGTTCCAGTGGACGCCATGGTGGTGGCAGCGGCCACGAAAAAGGAGATGTCGGAATCTTCCTCATCTGTTCATCCGCCTAACAAAGATTCTAGGACTATGGACAGATACGGGAAGCGCATTTTTAGTTCAGCGGCTTTTTCTATGCGATCCCTGAACTATTTGACCCATTTTACACATTTACAGAGGGATCTAGTCAAAGAGCTGGGAGATACCCTCCAGGGTACTACAGATGCTGCGGTCTCAGAGAAAGTTACAGCACATCTAAATACCCTTACATCCATTGTTAACTCATCCATGAGGCTGATATCATACGCAGCCGAAGGATCGAGTAGGGCAGCAGCTTCAGCGATTGCTCTTCGCAGGCAATCCTGGATGTGCTTATGTTCATTTGCGGAAGCCTTCAAGTCTTCCTTTACTAACGCCCCATTTGATGGTGCCACTCTCTTTGGCCCCAAAGTAAAGGAGACCCTTACCCGGTGTGAACAGGAGGGAAAGACTCTGTCTGCTGTCGGAGTCCGTTTTTCCACCCCTTCCAGACCGTACCCCAAAGGGCAACGTGGTGGGAAAATGTGGTTTCGAAAACCCCAAGGATCTTTCCCAGGCACACAGGGTGATGCCCCTCTAGAGGCAGAGGAGGGGCAGAGGTGGAAGACGCTGCCCTGGCGGCAGAGGGTCCGCAAAACCAAGGTGACAGGGATACCCCCCCCTGGAAAACCTTTCCAGCACTCCTGAGAGGAGGCCCGACTGTCCTGCTCTGGAGGCAGTCGGGGTCGCTTAGCTTTATACCCTCAGGCCTGGCAAAACATTACTACAGACAACTGGGTAAAAGCGTTGTTACCAGAGGTTACAGAATACCATTCCTATCCACCCCATTCCAAAGAGAAAACTCCCAGATGTACCGCCCCATCTGCGAGACCCAGCAGCTATAGAAATTTCAAAGCTGCTAGAAAAAAGAGTCATCCAACCAGTCCCAGCGGACCAAATAGGATTCGGAACTTACTCAAGGTTCTTTTTAGTTCCAAAGAAGACAGGGGACTGGAGGCCGATTCTGGACCTAAGCAACCTCAACACCTTTGTCAAGAAAGAAAAGTTCCGAATGGTCACGCTTCAATCGATCCTTCCATTCCTACAGAAGGACGACTGGATGTGCTCAATAGATCTGAAGGACGCATACTATCACATCAAAATGGCCAGGGCGTCCAGGGATCATTTGCGCTTCCGGCTGGGAGCCAGTCACTACCAGTTTCGAGCCCTGCCCTTTGGTCTGACCTCAGCCCCCAGGGTTTTCACCAAATGCATGGCAGTGGTAGCGTCTCATCTGAGACGCCTAGGATTCCAGGTGTTTCCGTATCTGGACAACTGGCTCCTGTCTGCCACCACCCGGCGTCAACTGATACAGGCCAGGGATTACACTCTACAACTTTGTATTCACCTCGGAATTTCCGTAAATTTCGAAAAATCTTTAATACAGCCATCACAGCATATCTTATTCATAGGAGCGGAATTAGATACGCATCATTTAATTCTAAGGCTTCCTCCAGAAAGGATAGTCGCACTTCAAAGCCACATTTCTCTCCTTCTGTCGTCCAAAAAATCCCCAGCAAAGCTGGTTCTAAAGGTCTTGGGTCTCATGGCAGCTTCTCTCATTGCGATACCATTGGGAAGACTGCACATGAGAGTTCTACAATGGCTACTGTTTGCACAATGGTCGTTCCAACAGCTACCTCTGACACACGAAATTCTGATTACAAGCACATGCAAATCACACCTAACTTGGTGGCTTCAGACTTGCAACCTTTCTAGCGGAAGACCATTTGTGCTACCCACGTCAGCGATAACCACGGATGCTTCCCTGATAGGGTGGGGGGGCATCTTTCAGGGACAGACAGTCCAAGGCGAATGGACCAATTTGGAGTACAATCTGCACATCAATGTTCTGGAGTTGAGGGCAGTGTTTTAGCGTTGCAACACTTTGCTCCCCTTCTTCCTCTAGGGACTATTGCAGTTCAGACAGACAACATGTCTGTAGTCTGGTACATAAACAAGCAAGGGGGAACCAGGTCTTATCAACTATGCAGAGAGGCCATGAGAATTTGGCAATGGGCGGAGTCCACGGTCGCTTTCTGATCGCAACGCACATCCCGGGGTCATCCAACGTCATAGCCGACAGGCTGAGCAGAGCAATCCTGTTGCCTCATGAGTGGTCCCTCAAACAGTCAATTGCGAAGACGATATTTCGCAAGTGGGGCCAGCCTTCCTGCGATCTTTTTGCGTCTCCAATGAACGCCAAATGCAGGAGCTACTTTGCCCTATTACCCCCTCCAGGGGAAGTCCCCAGGGACGCGCTGGTGCACGATTGGCCCCCGGGTCTCCTGTATGCTTTTCCTCCTTTCCCTGATTGCAAAGTTTCTGCAGAAAGCCAACAACCTTCAGAGGACGATAATCCTCATTGCCCCATTCTGGCCTCGTCAAATTTGGTTCCCCTTTCTATTGCAACACCGCATTCGGGACCTTGGATTCTGGACCCAGAGCCAGATCTACTGACTCACTCGTCAGGAGTTCCTCACCCATCTCGAATCACTCCATCTAGCAGCTTGGCTGCTCCCTTTCTAGCCAGGTCTGATTCCCTTACACCGGCAGTTCAGAATATATTAGTGGCTTCTCATAAAGCTTCCACTACAAAAACCTACACCAGTAAATGTAAGTGTTTCGTCTTCTGGGCTAATTCACATCATTTGGACCCTGTTATAGCTCCGTTAAACAAGATCTTGGAGTTTTTAACAGAATTGTTCCATGAAGGAGCTTCTCCTGCCACTTTAAGAGTGCAATTGGCTGCCATTTCAAACTTTCATGTGGAAGAATGTGGTGCGCCTGTTATGGCTCACAGACTTTGTAAGGCTTTTTTAAAAGGATCCTTTCATATTAGACCACCAGTTAGAACTCCTACATCACCTTGGAATCTGAACCTCTTACTTTCTAAATTGATGTTGCCCCCTTTTGAGCCAGCCTCAGTTTGCCCATTGAAGTTTTTATTGTGGAAGACTCTCTTCCTGGTGGCCATTACATCCGCTAGGCGAGTGTCTGAGCTTCAGGCTCTTTCTATTAAACACCCTTATTTGATTTTCCACTCTGACAGAGTATCCCTTCACACTAATCCATCCTTTCTCCCCAAAGTTTGTTCTACTAATAATATTAATCAGTCCATTGAATTACCCACCTTTTTCAAAAATCACTCTAATAAGTTAGAGTATATGTTGCACAAATTGGATGTCCATAGACAACTCAGGTTTTATTTGGATAGAACAAAAGATCACAGGAAATCTGATCAACTATTTGTAGCCTTTGCTGACAGCAGGAAAGGTGTAGCAGTTACTAAACGAACTCTTTCCAAATGGCTAACTGATTGTATCACATACGTTTATGAGGCTTCTAATCAAACCTTATCGGTCAAACCTAAAGGACATTCTACAAGATCAGTGTCTACATCCTTGGCTCACGCAGCTCGCTTACCATTAGACACGATTTGTGCGGCTGCTACTTGGGCTAAACCGCATACATTTATCTCTCATTACAAAGTGGACAGGGTTTCTAGGGATAGGGCAACCTTTGGTTCCACTGTGCTCAAGAACGTTCTCCCGTGAGTTCCTCAGGATCATGGAGCTAGGGCTACCCATGTGTAAGAACAAAAGCGAGATTGAACACTCTCACATATAGAAGTTATGTCCTTACCATAACGTTCCATGTGGAGTGTTCATCTCGCCTTTGTTCTTACATTCCCACCCTCCCACCCTCAGGAAGAACGTTCAATTTGGTGCCTGGTCTGGAGTATTCTCCTTCTGCATTTGCAGTAGTTGTATTTGTATGATACACTTGTGTATATATATATATATATATGTATGTATATATGTATATAGATGATCCTTTGATTGTGTAAATTTTGGTATGAGTGTGTTCTCTATGGCTGCTGGTTTGCTTGCAAACTAGATCTGAGGTAAAGGCAGAGGGGGATTGTGGGTATTAGGTGATCTCAAGCTTCTTCTCGATGCAGAGCTTGCAAGCGGCCGACACGGAGCCGAGGATCGGCTCCGAACCCATGTGTAAGAACAAAGGCGAGATGAACACTCCACATGGAACGTTATGGTAAGGACATAACTTCTATTTTCATGCAGTTAGTGCATTACAGGATTTAACTATACTTATTTTCAGTTGTTTGCTATGAATGCCTTGAATTTCAGTTCAGATGCACTCCATATGTAGCTAAAGTCACCAAACTCTGAGCAGGTACGGTTAACTGAGACAAAAACCTCTACTTTAATCAAGATTGTGTCACCTCAACTGGGACTCAAACCCACAATGCCTGGCTTAGTAGGCAAGTGCCTTATCTGTTAGAGACCACTTACTCTGTTTGAAGCAGCTAACCTGGTTGACTCGAGGTTCTTAACATGGAACACTGTTTTATTGATTGTTTTGACCTCTGCAAGAATATTATCTAAATTGCAAGCTCTTATGGTGTCAGCCCCATCTCATTTTCCATAGGGCTTGTGTTTCTTTTTTTTTGATATTTTTTTTAATTTGGTTTTAAAACAGTAAATAAATCAATTATAAAGCAAACAAAGTAACTATTTACATAGGTCCACAGCTGATCAATATATCAAAATTATACATATCAACAACAATTAATACTTTTCAAGCAAGTCTTCAAGTTTAAGCCAAGATTTATATGAATGTGCAATATTAGAAGTTCTCACCTTTATAGTATGGAATTAGGGTTTCTTTGCGAACTAATCCTTTTTTTATGCCTGAAGTGGTATTTGAGTTTACTTTAAGCCAAACTATCCATCTCGCTGTTTTCTTTCTTGAACCTTAAAATGAGGGGGAAAGAATACTCTATACCATGGATATCCACAGACAACTTGGGTACTATCTTGACGAAACTAAATCTTTAAGATCTTCAGATCTATTGTTCATTTCTTGTGAAGGTAACAAGAAGGGACAACCTGTGTCAAAACAGACTATTTCCAATGGTTGCACATTCACTCTTTCTTTCACCAGAAGCAAAATAGTAGCACTAATCCCAGGCTGGATCATGAGAAGTGTGTCACAAGGCCATTTGTTGATCAGCAGTCTTGTCCCAGATATTGCAGCAGTTTTATAGACTTCATGTAACCTTCTCTTGGCAGATGCCCAGGCTAATAGTTTTAGAATCTCACTACAATAGTGGGCCAATCACAATGGTCTAAAATTAAAACTGAAGAGTTTTCTACCAAAACTTAAGTCTGATCAAACAGAGGCATTCCATACACAAATATTGCCCAATCAGGAAGTAAAGAGTTGATATCTGTTTGCTCCTTCTGTCACAATTAGCAAAGCAGTAGCAATAATCCCAATCTGACTTCTAAGAAGCAGTTGTCAAACCTTCCTGTGATCAGTAGTCTTTAGGCAGACTGGGAAATAATGTTGATGCTCATCATGTATCACTGCTGCTGTAGCTTTAGCTATATGGTGTTATATCCTGCCAAGGATATAACAGCAAGCCAGTCTTCTGAAATTTGAGATTCCCCTACCCCAACATGTACCCAAGCTTCTGTGGTTTGAGCTCCTAATGGAGAAAACAGCCTGAATACCAAGTATCTTCAATACTTTCTTGATGCCCATGAAGATTCAGTTGCCAGCATTTCTTTTCACTATATCATTTAGCCTCATTGTTCCTTAGCTCTAGTCAGTGAAAATGCTTCCCCTCCCCTGTTCAGAGTCCAAACAGAGATTACTAATTTGCTAGATGCAAGGGGTGCCATTTTCAGACAAAACTTACCAGGGTTGTAGCATCTTCACTGTGTCCCAGTACGTGTGCTCGCCATGTAAATTTTTTTTTAAAAAACTGTGTCATTTGTTTCTGTTGCTATAAATCTTTGCATTTATAATTACAAATTTGCCTGTGTGTAAACGAGCAAACTATATTTTCAGTTACTGCAGCTCTGAGACTGAGATCTAGGCATATTCACATGAGAGCTATACTTGGTACATTACCACTGTTGGTTTATTCCTTTGTTTTTAAAGTTGTTGATAAATGAAATAATTTACTTCAAAGTCAAACTAGTTTAAGTTTTACTGTAAATTTAGCTTTGTTCTCTGGACCTTTCCTTGACAAAACAAGACTGGGTTGGGCCCAGTGTTTGAAGGTTACTTATGTCTTTGTTGATTATTTCCATGACAATTTGTTCCATGGTTTTGCATATTAGGTTAGTCTGACTAATGAGTCTGTAGTTGCTGGGGTCAATTGATGGTCTTCCTTTCTGAAGTGTGACAGCCGTTGCAGTCCTCCATTCTTGTGGTAGAAATCCTGTTTTGAGACTGTAGTTGAACAGTGACTCAAGTGGTCCTGTTAGTTCGTGTTTTAAGCTATTTATGAAGCATCCTGGAATATTGTTGAGACCCACTGAGGCTGTGTTTTTGGCTTTAGTGAATGCCACCAGGACCTGCTCCCTGCTAATAGTTGGGGGGGTGGTATGCTAGTATGTATTTCATGGGGGATGCCAGTGGCTAGGAGATTTAGTTTGAGCTGGATTTGTCAGCCAGCTACTCTGCTCAGTGAAGGTGGTACCACTGACCACTGCATGTCACATTGCTGTGTGCTGCTTTTGAGGTTATGGACATAGCTGTTGAAAGCATTTTGGTTGTCTTTAACATGTGAGGCTATCTTGAGCTTGTAATTGGCCTTGTTGGACTTATTAGTCCTCTTATTTTCCTGTTTAGTTTAAGTAGAGATTTCTTATAGTTATGGGAGTTGCTCTTTCTAATTTTAACCATGACTTTTTTTTGTAAAGTTAGGACTCCACTAATGTGGCTTGTTTTTAGAGTTTGTTTTGTGCTTGCTTTCAGTATGTACAGCAACTTCTATACAACCATTTACACAGTTGCACAAGGTCTATGTGAACAATTCCTCATAGGTTGCTGTGAACTTGAGGTTAGAAGAGGCATTGAATTTTGACAAACTATCGCTTAGTAGGATGTAGTTTGCTTTGGAGTAGTTTCTGACTGTTAAAAGGCTTGCTGGGGTTAGAGAGTTGATTTTTATTTTTGAATGGGACAGCTTTGTGGTCCAGCCTTACCAGTGAGGATTTGACATGGGGGTTCCAGTGAACTCTTATCGGTGAGTATCAGGTCCAGTATGTTTGAACCTCTGGTGGGTATGCACACTATCTCGTCAAGGGTATTTGTGTTAATAAAGTCCAGAAATCATAGTGCCTTCAAGTTTGAGGCAGAGTATGTTCCCAGTCTATAGAGGGGTAGTTAGTCTCCTACGAATAGGGTATTTGGTTTAATATTGAGTAGGTTTAAGAATGATCTGTGGGATTCTTGGAACATACAGGGTGACCTTTAGCTTGTTAGGATAAGGTATTGGACTTTGTGGTGATTTGCATGTGGATAAACTCCAGGGCACCTTCCTGTATAACTAACCTAGAGGTATACTTGTTGCTAATATAGACAGAGACTCTTCCACCTTTTGTCCTTGTCTGTGCAGCTGATGGTCCAAATCTGTGGAAGGAACTGAAACCTTGCACTGCAGGAGTATTTTCTGCAAATCTAAAACCATGTGTTGGTAACTGCACATATGTCTTTATTCTAGTGAGGAGAGCTTGTAGGGTGTGGAGTCTTTTGTTTAGGCTCCTAGCATTGAGCAATAACACCTTCAGGTATCTTTGGGTTTTATTTGCTGTGTCCTTAGGTTTGTCAATTCGGCACTGGCTAAAAAAGGCTCTAAGGGGATGGATAAAGTTTTAGCAAATCTTTAGAATCCCAGGGGGGAACAAGTGCAGTCCATTCTTTGCAACACAACATGGTTTGTTAACCTTGTACTCTCATGCTGACAGTTTTTGAAATCCCATGGCAAGACACCAGAAACTAAGCCAGTTATTGAAATCAGTCATATTTTGTTCATACTATGGCATCATTCTTGCTGAAGGTAGAATGCTGATCAGTGCAAAGCACATACCTGCATGAGACATGTTCCCAGAAAAGACCAAAATTCATATAAATGTCTGGGAGAAGAGAGTGGTCTTTCTAGAGTTGCAGGCCTTTCACTCAGTCTCCCTCCCTTCTGGTGCAGTAAATGTATGTAGGTCAGGTCAAGAGGCTTTACATTAGCTCCCTCCTTTGACTCCTTATGGACATTGCCAAAAGGACACATGGAAATAGAAATGGCAGAGGTAAGGCAGATTGCTGGCATTGCATGAAATCGGGAGATCATTACTGCTACCAGCAGTCTGAGTAGGTAGCCAGCACAGGTATGGGACACTTAAGACGCCCACGAGCTGAAGCCCCATGCCTGTCCTCGGCATATTAGTGGAGTGGTGGTCTTTACCCTGCTTTTCTGTTTATATGTGCCCTTTCTGTGCCCCCTTGTCAGTCATTGTGTGTAATTTGGTGTTTTCAAGGGTGGCAGGTATGTACCTGTGTAGCATCACTCATTGTGTGTCACTTGGTGTTGTCAAGGGTGATAGGTATTTATCTCTGCATCGTCATCACCACTTGTGTACCTTATCAAAAGAATAATGCCCCTGTGGATAGGAGTGAAGATTTGGATGGACTAACCAGGTAATGCATATGATGTACATATACATGTAGTCTTCCAATACATCTCTCAAACATCAGTAGTAACCTGTTTGCATTTCTTTCTTGTGCAGGTGCGTCCACGTTGTGACAGTGACATGGCTTCACGAGCAGGAGAACGACAAGTGAGAGTGTGGGTTTGTGACCACTCCGGACTCCTGCAGTTGTTGCAAGAGAAGTGTTCCATCTACCCTGAGCCTGACATTCTTGTCCTGCACATTGGAGGGAATGATGTCATCAGTCACCCACTCGGAAGGCTACGGTTTCAAATCAGAGCAATTTTTGAACACCTGCAGTCATGGTGGCCACGTTGTCATTTTGTGTGGTCTGACATAATTCCTCGTCAGATATGGAAAACAGCAAACAGTTAATGGGCAGCGCACAGGGCCAGATGTTTACAGAATGGGTTCATGCATGGCTTGATGCACAGGGTTGGTGGATCTACAATCTGCCATGACAGCATCACCGCAGAAGATATTCACCTTTTCAGAAGCGATGGTATTCACCTAACTGAGGATGGCATTGCATTGTCCTTGACTGACCTCCACAATGGTGTGAGGACAGTTAGGCACGATAAATTGGTAACATGCAGCTTGTGAGAATATGGAAAACAACCATGGCCGAGTAGGACCAGTATGATAAGTAAACCTCTGTTGTTCTATTTTATGAACACCGTTGTCATTGCTTACAATACAGGAAAAGACCTGCTAGGGAACTTGTACACATGTTGAGTAACGCCTCATTTTCAGATTGTAAAAGAACTGTATGCTGTGCACAGGTACAAATAACAGTTTGCTTATGAATTGTGTTATGTAAAATATGATAGTTTTCTGAGTTTGACAATTAACTGTGGTAGAGAGTTGGTGAACATGCTAAGTAAAAATAACGGTTTGAGGTGAGCGCTACCACGTACAATCGAATATGTCAGTAACCATTCAGCAGTATGTTGGCTACACCAAGAATGTGTATCTTTACAATATGTGTCTACTACTAATCTAATTGTGTGTGTGTAAGCTACTGGTTTTCAGGTTGTTAGGTATGTATCTCTGCATAATCTTTGCAAATAATGAACCAAAAGAATAATGCCTATGTGCATAGCAGTGAAGATGCCAACAGGCAAACAAGGTAAAGAACATTATATACATATATGTGTCGTAGTAATGCTATAAATCCATGAAACACTATGAGTAACCAACTTGCATTTTTTAGGACTAGGGTTATGGAAATTATGATTTTTTTTCATATTTTACTGAATGACTTTGGTAAGAAAAGATGTCAGTGTGTTAAGTAATAGCTTATTTTTGAAGACAGTATTAGTCCTTACAGCGTGGTAAAAGAAATGTGCCTTGCGCTGTACACATTTACATATATCACAGTTTGTTTAGGGCTTATGTTATGGAAATTATGAACTTGTTCATATTTTGGTAAATAACTTTGCAAGGGAGCATGTAATTGTGCCAAGTCGTAGAAGATAGTGTTAGTCCTTTCAACATGACAAAAGTACAGTCTGTATGCTGTATAAATGTATGGATATCACAATTTTTGAGGACTAAGTTTATGAAAATGATGATATTTTTTTATATTTTAGTGAATGACTTGGCTAAGGAAAAGATGTCAGTGTGCTAAGTAATACCTCATTGTGAGGACATTATTAGTCCTTACAGTGTGGTAAAAGAAATGTGGCCTTACGCTGTACACCTGTACATATATCACAGTTTGTTTAGGGCTTACGTTATGGAAATTATGAATTTTTTTTCATATTTTGCTAAATAACTTTCCAAGGGAGCATGTCAATGTGCTAAGTAATACCTTATTTCGAAGACAGTATTAATAGTTCCAACGTTTGTTTAGGATTTAGGTTATGGAAATTATTTTTTTTTTCATAATTTGGTAAATAGCTTTGGAAGGGAACATGTCAGTGTGCCAAGTAATACCTCATTTTGAAGACAGTATTATTCCTTACAACATGGTAAAAGAACTGTGTCTGTATGCTGTACACACATACAGATATCACAGTTTGTTTAGTCTTGTATGATTATAAAAATTATACATTTCCAATACTTCTTATTATTATGCCCATATCTTTGCAAGGGAGCATGGTGATGACGCAGATGATGCATCATTTTGAAGGTGACATTGAGCCACACACCTTGTACACTGATTTGTAGCCTCTGTCTGTTACAGGTGAGGAGATATTATGCTTTGTTTATTTATCGATTATGAGAAATATAATATTAATCATATTTCTGTGAATATCTCAGTAAAGTAATGGTTAAGGTATCATTTTAAAGCTAATATTCAAGCAAACAAATGAAATGCAAATTGTATGGGTGTACATGGTACAACTGACCAAGATATTGTGCTTTGTTTTCCCAAAAAGGTAAAAAAATATGCACAATATCAACATTCCTTGGCATATATTTAATAATGACTTAGATACGCACTATCAACATTTACACTGTTGGAAAGGTCAGTGTCTGCTGAACAACTTTCTCACTTACATCTTTAGTCTAGCTCTTATGGTTAAAGAGTTATGATCATTTGTTTTCTGTATGGTATTACAAATGGATTATCTGAAAATGAGCTCAGGCTGCACTGTTGTTCCTATGGTGGAAGTAACCAGGCAGCATTTTCTGAGCTGCTGCAGAGTGAATGAGTTAATTATCCTACTATCAGCTGGGGAACATATACAGCCACAAATATGCAGGCTGAGGTTCTAGGAGTTTGTCAGTGCAAATGCTCTGGAACAGCTAGTCTGCACAGTCCTCCCCGTGTGAAGTCCTCCAAGGTAAAATTGGATGGACCATAAATCAGTCTCTTTTGAATTAATTAATTAAGGCCAGATACCCCACCAAGCTCAAAAACATTTATACATTTTTCCAAGACGGATTACTTCCTACTAAGCGATGATGTAAGAAATTTCAAAGCCTCCATGAATGCAGAAACATGGACTGCTGTGCAGAGGTACCAGTGCCTTGTATAACTACTTAAGCAGTTGTATAGAATCGGCTGGAGTGGATTAAAACCAGGTCTTGCCAGAAAAACAAGTCACACTGGTGGACCACTAGTATAAACAGGCTATAGAGCAAAATAAACTACTTTCCAAAAACAAGAGCAAACTGGCTCAGCAGAGGAAGAAATTCATCTCTAGTGTAAACAGGTAAATCAGAGATCTTGTCAAGTTCTCCAAAGCTAATTATGAAGCAAAAATGATCTCCAAGCTAAGGAAAATCACAGGGCATTTTTTAACTACATTTGAAATCTTAAGGGGAGTACCTGGCTATGCATTGAGATGGCTTTGGATGGCACCACCCATACTCAACTGGAGGAAATAGCCAACCTGCTAGCTCACAGATTTGGATCCAACTTCACCCCCTTGTCCACACTGGTTGCCTCCCAAAGTATACCTACCACCATTCCCAAGCCTGTTATCTCAAGACAGCAGGTTATCTGTGTGCTCTCTATGGCCAAACACATGGCATCATTGGGACCAGACAACATCCCAGGTTGCCTTTTAAACAAGTTAAAACATGACCTAGCAGACCCACCCAGATCCCTATTTAACCACAGCCTGCAGACTAGCTGTCTTCCGGCAGAATGGAGGACGGCAACAGTCATCCCTCTGCACAAAGGGAGATGGTCAACTGACCCTGGGAATTATAGAGCCATAAGCTTGACTAGCCTCATCTGCAAGGCCTAGGAAAGAATTATTATGGACCCCTCATCATCAAAGACATATGTAATCTACAATGTCTAGACCCAACCCAGTTTGGATTCATTAAGGGTAGATCATGTCTGTTAAACCTGGTTGACTTCTTCGAGAAGGATACCAAGGCCTTAGGCAAGGGAAAGAATGTGCATACCACCTACCTTGACCTATTCAAGGCATTTGACACAATCCCCTACACAGGTATTATAGAGAAACTCTCCCGATTTGGAATTAACCCCTGCATTACCAGGTGGGTAGCCAATTGGTTCACCATAAGAGCACATACCATCAAAGTGGGTATATCCACCTCTAGCAAAAGGCCAATCACCAGCGGCATACCACAGCATTCTATGCTTGGCCCTTTACTGTTCTGAATTTATTTCTGAGAAGCCCAGGCAAAAGTAGATGGCCCGTGGCTGACCAAGTTCACTGATGACTGCAAACTGGGAGCAATCATTGAGTCCCCCATGATGCTAACATACTGCAGAAAGGATTAACACAGACAAATGATTGGTGACAAAGCCATGGATTGAAGCTAAATGCAAAAAAATGCATTATTATTCCCTTTGGGAATTCTAACACCCCTGCTAATTACAATATAGACAGCGCCCCACTAAGAATAGACCCACTCTGGTTGATAGCAGTCTGAACTTCGACTACCACATGTCCACAGTGGTGAGAAAGTCCTATGTGGCACATCTCATAAATAAAGATATAGCATCTAGATCTAAGGATGTTATAAATCTGTTGTACTCGCCCCTCATCAGACCAGTTACTGAGTACATTGCTCCCTTTTGCATGTTCCTCACCAGACACTACAGCAACTGGAAAGACCAAAGAGGCTTCTCACCAAGAAAATAACAGGGCACACAAAACAAGTCCTATGCGGAATGGTTGAAAGCCCTGTTATTGTATTCGGTCTCGTACAGGTAGCTAAAGGGTGGCCTGTGCCTGGTTTCAGGGTAGTCTCTGATCCAGCTCTGATGGAAATGTGCACATTTGTAAATCAAGCTGCGCAAGAGTCACTTGCTCCAGGGATCTTAACCTAGCCTCTGACATGAACAAATTATGCTGGGGCAATAGATATGTCTCCCAGAGACTACCTCTTCAATGGAACAAGCTTCCCATTCATGTGAAGCAGAGCCCTCCTTGACTCTGCTTTCCATTCATGTGAAGCAGAGCCCCTCCCTGACTGTCTTCAAACGTAACATAGATCGGTGGATGGGTAAATCGTAAGTTCACTCCAGGGGTGGCGACCATGTCCATCATTGACAGAGGCAGTCAGGTATTAATTATCATATCATAGGTTCATACCTCTGCAAACTTTTCTCACCTACTATTGATAATGGGGTAACCCGGTATAAATATAGCTAGGCTTGTAAAGACTGTTTGGCAGTTAATCTCGTAACCTCCTATGAACCTATGATTGTTTCAGGATGCCCTTGTCTACGAAGCTGACTATGGAGATATTTGAAAATTGCAAACCCCTCTTGTCCGGATCTGTACTTGGGTGGGACTGCTATAGGTTATGGACTGGACTGGTTATACAGTGGTCTCTTTGGATGGTCTCCGGAGTTTGGCACTAGACTAGTTTAGATTGGGCTAACATTTGATAGTAATGCTGTTTACATGCAAACTAGGTGCTTTAAGCTAGTCTCCATGCAATGTCTTTGCTTTAGCCACACCAAGTTACAGATATCAGTTCTAAGGGTAGATCTGGAGTAGGGACTTTATTTGTCAGCAACCTGTGGGTCTTGGATCCGATATCGGATCCGAGCGACAACTAATTATACAGCTATGGATCCGAGCTCCTAGCTCCTCCCCTCACCCATAATCCCCTGCCAACCCCAAATGACCTCAGATCTAGTTTGCCGCTCTTGAGTGTGTCAACTGGATTTCGAGCTCCTGGCAATTTTTTTGAGATAAGTGACTTTTGGTCTAATCAGCCTACTTTTTCAGTAGTTTAATCAGTGTGTGTGTGTTAGGTTTCCCTTTAGTCTGTTAATTTTTAAATTTTTAGTGTTTACCCTCCCCTCGCTGGTCGTTAGAGTGTGCTTGAGTGTGCTTGCGTTTGGGGACTAGTGTGTTTGTGTAGCTTTTATTTAGTTTTGGGTATGGCAGAGGCCCCAAAACCTATTTTTTCTAAATGAACCGTGTGGCGCCATAAGCTCTCTCCTGCAGATTGCCACACTCGGTGTGTTCGATGCCTTGGGGTTGAACACCTGTCCTCGGGATGTACCATTTGTGCAGCATTCAACCCCAGGGCACTGAAAGACCGGAGGTCGAAGCTGGTCCTGGCGGGACTTTTGCCTCCGGATTCGGCTTTGGCCTTCCGCTACTCCCGTGGCACCTCCTCAGCCTGTGGTGGTGGCCACTCCTGCCCCCTTCCCCCGGCCGGGATTCAAACTCCCACTAAGGCGCAGGAGGACAGGGAGGCCAGGAGGGAGAAACGGAGGGAGAAGCACCACAAGCGGTGGGCCGAGGCCTCCGCTTCGGCCCCCCCAGCTAAGCGGGCTTCTCCCTCCATGGCTTCCAGGTCTCCTCCTCCTCGGTTCTGATCACCTTGCTTCTCCCCGGGACCCGAGGAGGAGGAGACCTGATCTCCGTCGAGGTCATCGAGGCGGCATTCCAGGCCTGCCTTGGTGGCCTTGTCGAGATCCACCTACAGTCTGTCTGATGCAGACTTGGACCGGATGATGAGAAGGTTCATCCAGGCCCAGCTGCAGATGGGAGTGCTCCTGCCTCCCCCCCTTCGGGGGGGAGCTCGACACCCTTTTTTGCTCCGATAGCTCCTTCTCCGACCCACTTCCCGGGTTCGGAGCGCTTGGAGCCGGGGGTGGGTCAGTGCCGACAGTACTGGGTACTTCGGATCCGACCCTGCCCTCGAGTCTGTCGGTTCCATCGTCGGATCCGACCTCTCGGAGCCGTGGCCCGAGCTTCGGATCCGAGGGATTCAGTGTGCCTTCAGCTCCATCCAGGTCGGAGCACACTGGTCCCTCGGATCCGACGGTCTCGGCGCCGGCTCCGATCCCTTCATCGGATCCGAGTGGGAGTTGGCTTTCGGAGCCCAGGGAGGGCGGCTCCCCCTCAGCCTTCGATGTAGTGCTGGGTCAGGCTTCCATCACCCGGCCACAGGGACAGCCTGCTTCGATGTCCCAGGTTGTTCCTTTGGAACAGGACATTGCTGGTGAGACCTCCCCGGACAGCCCCCCCCCGAGGAAGTGCCTCACAAGCATAAGTGTAAGAGGAGGCACGTGGACTCCCCCGAGTCCTTAACAGAGGACACGGACTTGGATGAAGGGGAAGGCTCCCCAAGGTCACCCCCTGAGGATGTCTCCTTTGGAGACATCATGGAAATGCTCAGGATCGGGGGGGGTCTGCCCCCAAGGCTTCCTCTGACAAGTCCGTGTTTCAGGAGGCATTCGAAGCAGGCCCGTCTACCTCTTGGGTGTCCCCTCCGGCCGACCCCCTGGTGGACTTTGTTACCACCAGCGCGTGGAAGGAGCCGAACACTGTGGAGCCAGTCCCTAAATGCCCAGATAGGATTTTGAGCCCCCCCGCAGACCGGTCCCACTGGAGCAAGGGTCCCCCCGTAGATGCCATGTTGATGGCGGCAGCCACTAAGAGGGAACTAGCTCAGGAGAGCCCCTCAGTCCATCCACCGAGCAAGGAGTCCCGCTCGATGGATCGCCTTGGGAAGCGGATATTTATTTCAGCGACCTTCTCAGTAAGGTCCCTGAACTACATGGCACATGTCATCAGGATGCAGCGAGATCTTATTAAAGAATACGCTGCTTCCCCCCCGGAGTCCATGTCGGTGGAGGACAAGCAGTTGTACTCCACTTGTATGGCCACTCTAAGGTCTATTTCCAGTACCTCTATGCGGCTGTTGTCCCACGCCACTGAGGGAGCCGCTAGAGCTAGCGGAGCGGGCCTAGTTATGAGACGCCAGGCCTGGCTCCGACATTGTGACTTCGCGGAGCCCTTTAAGGCGTCCTTTGCGAATGCCCCCTTTGATGGTTCTGCCTTGTTTGGCAAGAACGTTCGTGAGACACTTGTCCAGAGCGAGAAGGACGAGAAGACGTTGTCTGCCATCGGAGTCCGCTTCTCTGCTCCCCAGAGGTCCTGCTCCAAGAACCAAAAGGGACAGAAGAAGATGTGGTTCGGGAAATCGCAACATTCCCAACCTGCTCCGGACAACCAGTCCTTCCGTGGCAGAGGAGGACAGGGAGGACGCCGCCCTAGAGGCAGAGGGGCCCCAAGAAACTTTGGGTCCAGAGAATCTTTCTCTGATCGGCCCACGCAACAGCCCTGAAGGGTTGCCCGACTGCTCAACTCTGGAGGCAGTCGGGGGGGGCGCTTCTCGAGGCATCTGGCGGCATGGGAGTCCATCACGTCAGAACGCTGGATGCTTCGGATTATATCCAGAGGTTACAAAATTCCAATGCAACATGTCCCCAGACTCAGGAACCTCCCCGATGTACCACCCGGTCAGAGGGAGACTGCAGCCGCAGAAATCCAGCAGCTGCTAGAAAAAAGAGCCATCCAACCCGTCCCCCCAGACCAACTCGGATTAGGGTTTTACTCCAGGTTCTTTCTGGTGCCAAAAAAGACGGGGGACTTGAGACCAATTCTAGACCTTTCCCTCTTGAACCTGTCGGTAATCAAGGAGAAATTCCGAATGGTCACTCTTCAATCCATTCTCCCCCTCATGCGGGAGAACGACTGGATGTGCTCAATAGACCTCAAGGATGCGTACTACCACATTTTAATGGACAGATGATCCAGGAGGTTTCTCCGCTTCCGGCTGGGAGCCAGCCACTATCAGTTCAGCGTCCTTCCCTTTGGCCTCACCACAGCCCCCAGGGTGTTCACCAAAGTTTTAGCAGTGATAGCGGCCCACCTGAGACTCCAGGGAATGCAGGTCTTCCCGTACCTGGATGACTGGCTCCTGACCGCCCCAACAAGGCATCTACTCTGCTCAGCCAGAGACTTTTTTCTCCACCTAGCCCCCCAGTTAGGCATCACGATCAATACGGACAGATCCTCCCTTGCTCCGACACAAGTGATAGAGTTCATAGGGGCCAGATTGGATACGAGAAGTCTGTGAGCCTACCTCACTTTGGAACGACTACAGAATCTGAGACTTCATGTTCGGGCCATCCTCCAATCAGAAGCTCCACCGTCGAAATTGGTCCTGAGGGCACTGGGCTCCATGGCAGCGGCAATAACGCTTCTTCCATGCGCTCGTCTAAATATGAGGGTACTACAGTGGACCCTCCAAGTACAATGGTCCTTTCAGCTTCTTCCTCTCAGTCACCCTATCTCTATCAGCAAGGCTTGCAGGAGGGCCCTGTTATGGTGGCTCCAGTCCCCAGACCTCCATACAGGCCGACCCTTCTGCGCTCCACCTCCTCTCGTCACGGTGACCACGGACGCTTCTTGCCTCGGGTGGGGGGGGGCATTGCTCAGGCAGAACAGTCCAAGGCATATGGAATGACACAGAGACCTCCCTGCATATCAATGTTCTGGAGATGAGGGTGGTGCTGTTAGCATTGCAAGCACTTCAGAACCTTCTTCCCATAGGAACTATTGCGATACAGACGGACAACATGTCAGTTGTCTGGTACAACAACAAACAGGGGGGAACCAGGTCTTACCCTCTCTGCCGAGAGGCCATGAGGGTTTGGGAATGGGCGATCTCCACCAACCGCTTTCTGATCGCAATGCACATTCCAGGACGGGCCAACATTCTGGCGGACAAACTCAGCCGCACTATTCTTTCCCCTTATGAGTGGTCTCTCAACTCCCGAGTAGCGAAGCGGATATTTGCAAAATGGGGGCAACCCTGCTGCAATCTCTTTGCCTCTCCCTCAAATACGAAATGCGACAGCTTCTTCGCTCTGATTCTCCCACTAGGGGAAGCCCCGAGAGATGCTCTAGTGCATGCTTGGCCGCCCGGTCTACTTTATGCCTATCCTCCCCTACCCCTGATGCTAAAGCTCTTACCGAAAGCCTCTCGGTTGGGGAGCAGAATAATCCTCATTGCCCCATTCTGGCCTCGGCAAACTTGGTTTCCGTACCTGTGGTCTCACTTGGTGAATCCTCCCTGGATTCTGGATCCCATCCCGGATCTAATATCCCATCCATCAGGCTTACCGACCCCGAATCTGGACAACCTGAAGCTGACAGCTTGGCTGCTCCAGTTCCACTCTTAATCAGGACTCCCGGCATCTCTTCACCAGTCAAAGCCATCTTGGTGGCAGTGCATAAACCTTCCACCAGGAAAGTTTACCGCAGTAAATGGAGGCGCTTTTCCATCTGGGCGGAACATCATAATTTGAACCCCTTCACTGCTCCGTTAACGTCCGTGTTGGACTTCCTCACTGGACTTTTTCAGCAAGGGGCTAGCTGTTCGACAGTCAAGGTACAATTGGCAGCCATCTCCCATTACCATGTAGGACATGAGACAAGTCCTTTGATGTCAGCTAAACTATGTAAAACCTTCCTCAAGGGTAGTTTTCTGCTCAGGCCCCCTATCAAAGAAGCCGTACCCCCTTGGGATTTATCACTAGTTCTTCAAGCCTTGACTGCTTCTCCCTTTGAACCAGCTGCCTCAGCCGATCTTAAATACCTGTCTTGGAAAACAGCATTCCTGGTAGCCATCACTTCAGCGAAAAGAGTTTCGGAACTTTAAGCTCTTTCCGTAAACCCCCCTTACTTGGTTTTTCATCAGGATAGAGTGTACCTCAGGACCAATCCCTCCTTCCTACCCAAGGTGGCCTCAGAAACCAATATCAATCAGTCCATTAACCTACCAGTTTTCTTCCCTAATTATCAAAATAAAGGAGAGTACAAGCTGCATTCTTTAGATGTGCACAGGCAGCTGCGTTTCTATATTCATAGGACTGCTGGTCACAGACAATCCGATCAGCTGTTCATTTCCTTTGCCAAATTCAGTTTGGGTAAAGCCGTTTTGAAGGTCACCTTATCACGCTGGATTTCCCAATGTATTCTTCTAGCTTATCAAGCTTCTGGGAGGCCCGCACCTCAAGGAGTCCGTGCACATTCCACTCGCTCCATATCTACTTCTGCTGCCTTTAGATCTAGAGTTCCATTGGATGATATTTGCTCGGCAGCCACTTGGGCCTCATCTTATACCTTTATCAACCACTACAAACTGGACGTCATTTCAAGAGGGAGAGCGTCCTTTGGCTCTGCAGTGCTCCGGAACATCCTTCCATGATGGCCGCCCAAGATTCAGGTAGCTGGGGACTCTGTCCCACAGGTTGCTGACAAATGAAGTCCCTACTCCAGATTAAGAAGTTATGTACTCACCATAATGTTCCATCTGAGTAGGTGGCTTCATTTGTCTGCAACCATCCCCCCCTCCTTCCCCCTGGCCTTCAGAAGAGTTAGTTTTGTTGTATTATCCTGCCTTTTCCTGCTGGGATACCTTTCCAGGTATATATAGGAGGGCAAACTTGATCTGAGGTCATTTGGGGTTGGCAGGGGATTATGGGTGAGGGGAGGAGCTAGGAGTTCGGATCCATAGCTGTATAATTAGTTGCCGGCTTGGATCCAAGACCCACAGGTTGCAGACAAATGAAACCACCTACTCAGATGGAACGTTATGGTGAGTACATAACTTCTTATTTTATAGATAAAATTTACTCAAGAACAACACAGATTTGCTGAGTGGGCATTTAGTATTATGGATATATGGAAAAGTAGTTAAATTGCTTACATAACAGACAATAACAATGAAAGAGGGGAAAGAGGGACTTTGGAAGTCAGATTACCATAAGGGGCAGAAGCTAGAGAGACAGTCTTTTAAAACCACAACAGGAAAAGGGTGGAAGAGTTGGGGAAAAACTTCAAGCTACAAGAAGCAGATTTCCTAAAGAGGGATCCAGTTAAATAAAGGTGGTATTTGAGCTGTAGACCTATGGCTAGATTTTCAGATACTTTAATGTCTCAGTGGGGACTGGCACAGTCACAAAGAACATGGAAAAAAAACTGTAGCAAAGTAAACAGAAAGGCACTAGAATGCAACTTTAAGTAGGTAAATGATGAGCAGAATATAAAACTCTAGCAGCAAAACTGGAATATAAACAGATCTAAAACTACTGAAGCATAAATCCTGGAGCAGAAATCACAATACTGCCACTACTGCAATACCACCACAAACTAAGGCCCCAGACTATGCAGGGATTTATCAGAAATGCTGTTTATGGAAAAATGCTGTAATAAATGTCTAAATGAGGCTGAAATCTGTCAGTAGTTCACAATTATGCCCCAACTGTGAATGAAAATGTCCACAAACCAATCCGACTTGCACTGAGTAATAAAATATTTATTAACTAAATGCACCACACTTTCATACCCACTTTTGTCCCTTTCATCTGTTGCTATCTATGTATCTATGCTACCCCCAATTCCCACAGCATCTACACTTACCCTTAGCTAATCTCCACCTACCACATTACCATCAGTCATGAAAAAGTTTACAATCCATACTTTTGCCCCTTTTTTAGACATCTACTAACCACTTCCTAACTTTTTTCTTTCTTTCATCTGGATTCCTTCTACATTGTAACATAACAACCCCTCCCACTTCACCAAACTCACAACCAGTCAAGCCCTATCCATTTTTCTATCAGAATCCTGTTTACATTTTCACTAACTGAGCACCCATATAATAATTATCATGCTGTTCAAAGTACAGTTCACTTCCCTCCTGTTTCTTGCACAAGTAACCAACTGTCATATACCTCTCAACACCAATCTTAAACCAAATGCTCCATCCATTGCTCTCAGTGACAATTACGCCCATATTTCATTCAGTATAGCCCACAACCTTTACAGCATATTTCTCATCCATCTTTTCAAACAAATGTATATACAACTAAGTAATCTAACACAGTCACAAAGAACAAATTTTAAACTGATACTACCCTGATAAGTATCCGATACTAAAATGCCAGATACTTATCACGGATGGCACAGTGGTGCAGCGGTAGCGTTGTGTCTCACAGCAAGAGGTTCTCCAGTTTGATTCTCGGCTAGAATACCTTTTGTGCAGAGTCTGCATGTCCTCCTTGCATTCGGGTGGGTTTTCTCTGAGGAATCCGGTTTCCTCCCACATTACAAAGACATGCGTCTGGAGCATTTCTCTCCAGGCCTCCACTGAAAATTGGCTTTGTTCCAAATCGGACTTCCGCTGTAAACAAATGTTAAATAAATAAAACACATGTTTCAGCACTACCACCTTACCAAAGACAAACTTCTCCTCTCCATCACTAAAGCCCAAAATACATTGGGAGTCTCCTTATACTCAAACTCTGTAGCTACCCTCTGGAATGCCCTCCCACATGCTCTCAGACTTCTTAAAAACTAGCAGGCATTCAAAAACACATCTAAGAAAACACCTCTCAACATCTTGGCTCTGTAGCTATACATCTCCAGCATTCTTCTTCCTCCTCTTCTATTATACTTTTGCTCTTCTCTGCTCTGTTACCAATTATCACTCTATCTTCACCCACTGTGCCTTCCTACATATGCCACTGTTAACTATTTTATCACTCATTTATCTCAATTGTTTGCTTTCCACCCTTTGTAAATGACTTGGTAGTCTGTATTTTGACATCCATCCTACCACATAATTATTTAACTCTAATTGTACAGAATATAATTAGTATAAGAAACCTTAACCACTGTATGCATAGTTTCGATCTTATCTATTTTGACATTGTAAAATGTATTTTATTTGTATTCAGCCTGACAATGTTGATATTGTATAACTTAAAAAATTTTGTTTGTACTGCATGTACGGTAGCTTTTCTTCTTAGGCCTCTGCAGAAAAGGTGCCTTCGTGCCCAACCAGACTTCCCGTTATCAACAAATGTGAAATAAATAAATAAATTACGGCCCCAGATAGGGATCAGAATACAAACAGCTAGCTTTTAGAAAGTAGCTCTACTTATGGAGATAGAGGAGCAGTATAATGTATAAACAATGCCAAAATCATGCAGTAATGCACAATTTTCTTACAACTTCAAATGAAGGTACAAGACTTGGGTCCCAGAACAGACTAAACAAATGCAAACAAATAACTTTTTCTGGCTAAAACATGGACAAAGAAAAAAGTATAAAAAGTATTACCACACAAGTACAGCTTAAAATATTTAAGCAGAATTTAAATAAAAGCATTTTTCTTCCCTTTTGATGAAAAGCTTGTTTTTTTATACTTCTGGGCTTTCCATACCTCTCAGACTCTTGTCAAATCAGAGGATCGATGGTCGTCATCTTTCTTCCATTTCTGGGCAAATAAGCTCCTTTTGTGGAATTTCTTCCACACGGTTTTTTTTTTCTTTTGAAATTGTACCTATCTTTATACCTATCTTTAAGAATACTGGTATTTTGTGTGACTTATACTGTTTTGTCTATAGGCTCTCACATGACTGTGGTGTAGCAGACTATTTTTATAATTTCAAATATTTAATGGTGTTAACGTCATTTTTTGGGACAAAAGTGTACTTTTTATCTGATTACTTTTGAGTTGTATTGGGGCTGGTTTATATTTTGGAAATTGTAAGTGTGTAGCGTTTCTGAATATTTTATTGACAACTTACCTTATGACCGACTCTTCAGCTGCACTTACCAGGGAACAGGCTTCATTCTTAGGAGGATCATAGATTAACTGGTCCTGCAGTTTGTTCTCCTGCTATACATAAATAAAGAAAATTACGAGGGAGGCCTTGCTGAAGTAGTGGGCTCAAGCAGTCCCTCAGCCACTTGCGGATAACTGTAATGGACATTGGTTGTTCTTCAGACCACTGTATGGTGTAGTCCCTTTAGCTACTATGAACTGGTTTTAGCCACATCCCCTGTGGCTGTTCTGGTCTCCTTATCAGGCATGGGAAGAGAGACTTTCTTCGGTTATGGAAGTTTCAGTATGGAGTTCTTATCTATGTGGCCAAGTCAGGAGATATGTTTCCCAGGATGAGGTTACATCTTTGAGTTGGTCCGCTTGTACAGATGTCCTGAGAAAAAAGAAAAAAAAAGTTAAAATTTCTCTGCTGTTGACAGTTTTCCTATTGATAAGGATGTTTGCTGTTTCGGCTAGGGGTTTATTGCAGGCTTTGAAACCTTTAGAAGAAGTTAACATTGTTACTAAAATAGCTGATGTTATTTCCTCAGTGCCTAAGGGTGCCTTATCTGGACAGACTTGTGGTATGGCATTCAGCTAAGTGGTAGCGGAGATTCTCTCTCTCTTCCCCTAAGATAACTAGATTTCAGTTATTTGTGGACTATTTTCTAATTAAAATTAATTTGATTTGTAGAAAAGTATTAAATGTATTACTAAGTCCAAGCTCTGAGAGAAGTTCAGACCAGAAAATAGAGGGGAGAGCAGTTTGGTAGCTCATAGTATTTTGCAGACCTCATGATGACAGAAATACAAGAAAAGCTCGATAAAGTGTATCATGAAGTGGTTAGAATGAATAAGGGCTTGATGGACTACATTACAAATGGCAAGAGACTAGATGGTGTGGACCAGGCATTAAATCATCACTCCAGTAACATTTAAAAGATGCAGTGGAAGATATTGGAGAAAGACGTGAGGCTCTCTGAACTTGAATATTATCAGGAAGAAGTAAAGGAAAAGCTTCTAGAGATTGAAGATAGAAACATGAGAGAGAATCTAAGATTCATGAATGTCCTGGAAGGTGTGGACGGTCATGATTGTTTGGAATTTGTCAGCCCACCTGGCAGCATGGACAGATACTTACTTATAGGGAGCAGATATTATTGGATAGAGTCCATCATGTCAACATGGTATTGGGAGGTGCAGCAAGGTTTCTGAGACCTGTTGTGAAGGTGAAGAAATTTGTGCTGAAGGAGAGACTATTAAATTTCCTCTTTTAAAAAGAAAAGGAGTTAAAAATTGAAAATGTTATGGTCTTTAATGACCATTCTTATACTCGCAAATGAAACCAATTCACTCCTTACAGGAAGATTTGCTAGAAACTGCAGCTAAGGATCCAGTGTTGTAATTTTTCATACCTCAACTGTTGGGTTCAGATCTGACTTGGCTGCTTCATCCAGCTTGTGAAAAATTGAAACTCGAGCTCCTCCCTTACCCATAATGCCCGAGTCACCTAACATGCCTCAGATCTCATTTGCTACCTTAGTGTAAGGATGTGGTCACTGTATACTGTCAAGTATAGAAGCTTATTTGTGATTTGAAACTCTATCACTTTTATAACTTTATAGCCTTTAAAATATTTAATTCTCTTTAGTGCTGTCCTCCTTCCCATTTATTCTTATTTTCCCTTTTGCTACTTAAAAGCTACATTCCTTTACTTGCGTATTTCTTGATTACCATCGCTGATATCCTCCCTTTATTGTACTTCAAGGTATCTCTTTAATTATCATATTTGGTATTTTCTTTCTCTCATACTTTATTAAAAAAATTTCTTAATTATATTTTCTTTCTTTAGCAATGTCTAAGAAACCTTCTGGAGATGGCCTCTGGCCATAAAATTCCACATACTGTGTGTGTCTACTGTTTAGGTCCAGCGACATTTGTAAGGCCTTCAAGATCCTTAATCGGTAGGAAAAACAAGTTAATTTTAAAAGGTTTGCTCTCCTCCAAATCTGCATCAACATCATCTGGGGCTCAACCCCCCCCCCAAAAAAAAAAAAAATATGGCGAGAAGAGGGATTCCCTTCATAAGGCAATGAGAAAATGTTCCCCAGATGTGGCTACTACTTCAGCTCCAGTATCAGAACCTCCCTGTAAAGTACCCAAAGTGTTGGATCTGACCTCTTTGGATCTGAAATCTCCACCAGAAAAATCCCCTCGGATCTGATCGCTGCAACTGGGCCTGGATCCTGTCTCCTCTCTGCTCCCTTCCTCTTTTTTGGACCGGTCACTGAAATACCATCACTCCAGACCATCTTCAGCAGCATCCTCAGTACAGTCTTCCAGAAGTCTGATCATAGCTGATGTGGACAAGATGATGAGGAAATTCCTCTTGATGCAGATTCAAATAGGAGTTCTTTTGGCTCTAAACCCATCAGGTCTGAAGGCCTTTATCAGTACTACTCCATTACTGACTCCTTTTCCAATCCAGGCCCTGGTTTCGGAGTCATCAGATCTGAAGTTTTCGCAGTCATCTACATCAGATCTGAAGTCACTAATATCTTCGACTCCAGTGGCATCTCTGAGTGGACGAATACTGAGCACTTTGGAGACAGATGACTCTTGGAACTGTAGCATCGGTGCTGGATCTGGGGTGTTAGAGTCGACTCTGAAGCTATCGGAGATGTTTGCCCCTCAGCGCTTCTTGACAGATAGTTTGGCTATGACTCCCTCCTCAAGTAGTCTGCCTTCGGGCTGGAGGGAGCCTACTGTCCATAAGCCTGTCTTATTGGAGTTGTCGGTTTCCTTCTCTCTGAGGAATTCTGCTTTTGAGGTAGTGGAGAGAACTTTCTCTTCCAAGAGTTTGGACTTCTCTCTTCTCTTCGACTCTGACTACCCAACTCTGTTTGACTCTGTGTCTCAAGCCTTAATCAACTGTGCCATTGAGACAGCCAGCTCAAACTAGTCTCCAGAACCCCCAGCATGGTATAATAATCTCTTCTGACTCTTTTCCGGAGCATCCCACAGAAAAAGTTCCTAAGCAGAGAAGGTGTGAAAGGAGGCAACTTGGACTCTCCACAAGAGTCTGTCACAGAAGATACTGACTTTGATGAGGGGGAAGGGTCCTTAAGATCACCACCCAATGATGTTTAATTTGGAGACATTCTAGAATTCCTAAAGCAAAGGGGTGGTTGGTCTCCCGACAACCTTACCCAAGAGGAGTCTCTACTCCTGGAGGCTTTTGAAGCTGGCCGGTCTACCTCCTGGGTGACTCTGCCCACTGATGAGCTTATTGAGTTGGCCGCTCGACGGGCATGGAGGGAGACTGACACCATTGGGTCCATCCCCAAGAGACCAGATAGGATCATGGCACCACAGAAGGACAGAGAATATTAGAGCAAAGGAGTACCAGTCGATGCTATGGTCATTGCGGCAGCTATGAAGAAGGAACTAGCAGAAAGTTCCTCTGTCCAACCCCAACAGGGTGTCTAGGGTGCTGGACAGATTTGGGAAGTGTTTCTATGCTTCTGCTACCTTTGCCCTTTGGTCACTGAATTATTTGGCACACTTCATAAGACTCCAGAGAGATTTGATTAAGGAACCTACCAAATCCCTCATTGGGACCATATCGTCTGAAGCAGAGAGCACTGTTACCTTGCAATTGGCTACCCTTCAGTCCATTATAAACTCATCCATGAGGCTTATCTCCTATACAGCTGAAGGTACCTCAAGGGCGGCAGGTTCAGGCATTTCCATCAGAAGACATGACTGAATGCGCTTGTGTGACTTTGTGGAACCCTTCAAATCTTCCTTTGTCAGTGATCCTTTTGACAGAAGTTCCATATTTGGCTCCAAAGTAAAAGACACGCCCTCTAGGTGTGAGAAGGAAGGAAAAACCCTGTCTGCTGTGGACATACATTTTTCAACCCTCAACGGACCTTTTCTAGGAACCAGTGAGGTGGATGGAAAATGTGGTTCAAAAAAATCGTACAGTCTCTTCCAAGATCCATGTGGAGACAGTTCCCCCATGGGCAGAGGGGTTCCCTGCTTAAGAGGTAATAACCAGGGATGTAGAGATACTTTCTCTGACAGATCCTATCAGCGCTCCTGAAAGGAGGCATGACTGTCCATCTCTGGAGGCAGTTAGGGGTCATTTACTCCAGTATCAAAGAGCCTAGCTAGAAATTACAAAAGATTCATGGGTGTGGAGGATAATATCCAGAGGTTATATAGTACCATTTTCCCATTCACCCCCACTAGTAGTAAACAAAATCCCTGATATTCCATCTAATTAGAGGGAAGCAGTAGTGCTAGAAATAAACAAGCTGCTAGAAAAGAGTCACATCCAAGAAGTCCTTCCAGACCAAAAATAGTCCGAAGATTACTCAAGATTATTTTTAGTGTCAACGAAAACAGGGAACTGGGGAGCAATTGTGGATCTCAGGAATCTGAATCAGTCAGTTCAGTATACAAAGTTCCAAATGGTCACTGTAATTCATTCCATTCTGCCTTTTCTGCACAAAGATGACTGGATGTGCTTGATAGATCTTCAGGATGCATACTGTTGTATAAAAATGAACAGATAATCCAGGAGATATTTATGCTTCTGGCTGGGAGTCGGTCAATACCAATTCAGAGATCTGCTCTTTGGTCTCACCACAGCCCCCAGGGTGTTTACCAAGTGTATGGCAGTAGTAGCAGCTCTCTTGAGACTGAAGGGATTCTGGGTGTTTCCATACCTAGACGACTGGCTCATAACAGCTCCAACCAGGCATCATCTGATTTTAGCTTGAGACTATGTACTATGTACTCCAGTTATGCTCACACCTGGGATTTCAATCAATCCCAAAAAATCTTATCTTGAACCAATACAGATCTTGGAATTCATCAGTGCCTTGCTCAGTATAGGCAATCAAACAGCCTTTCTCCATCTGTCAAGATTTCAAACTGTTCAGTTCCACATCAGAAAGATCATTCAAAGTTCTTTTCTTTCAGCTTAGCTGATCCTTCAAACTTTGGGATCCATGTCAGCAGCAGTCATTCTGGTACCGTTGGCAAGGTACCATATGAGGATTCTTCAGTGAACATTGACAATTATCCACTCGGATCAAAATAACACAGGCTTGCAAAAATTATGATCTATGGCAGGTACAGATGGTCGTCCTTTTGTTCTCCCATAACCCAAGGCCATAGTGACCATGGATGCCTGCCAGATCAGGTGTGGGGGGGTATTTCTTGGGAAAGACAGTTCAAGCCACAGGGTCCAAGAAGACACCAACATGCACATCAGTGTCCCATCCCGGAAATGAGAGTTGTCTTCTTAGCATTACAGGCCTTTCAAGACACACTCCCCACAGGGACTATTGTGATCCAAATGAACAATATGTCAGTGGTCTGATACATCAACAAACAAGGGGGAACCAAATCTCACCCCCTGTGCTAAGAAGCTGTGAGTGTGTGGCAATGGGTAAGCTCATCCAGTTGATTTCTGATAGCAAAGCATATTCTGGGGAAGTCCAATGTGATTGCATACAAGTTAAGCAGGTCTATTCTAATGCCTCAAAATGTTCCCTCAATATGAAGGTTGCAGAAAGTATTTTCTGTTAATGGGGACAGCTGTGATGCAATCTCCTTGCATCTTCCCTCAACAAAAAGTGCAGCAGGTTCTTTGCCGTGCTCCCACTCACCAGGGGAGCCACCAAGGGACACTGTCTTTGTGATTGCCCCCCCAGTCTACTTTATGACCCCCCCCCCATTACCTCTAATTCTCAAATATCTTCAGAAAGCATTATGATTGAAGAGCACAGTTATCCTCATTGCCCCTTACTGGCCTCATTAGATTTTGTTTCCCTTTCTTTGGCCTCATCCACTTCGTCCTCCATAGATCCTGGATCCACCTCCAGACCTACTGTCTCACCCAGTAGACGTGACTCATCCAAACATTCCAGGCCTAAAACTGACTGCATGGTTTCTCCACTTCTTTTGATTGCTACACAGCCCAGGCTGTCCTCCCTTGTCTGTCACATTCTCTTATCATCCCACAAAGTTTTTTCTGATTATTTTCTTAGTTTCTAGTGAATCTGTACTGTTTGTTACTTGCATAGCTAAACAATAATCCACATTTTTGTTGTTGATGTTCTCATTGACTTCATTTTTCCTAATACTGCGTACTACTTTCAGTTTATTTTATACCATCTCCACTGGATAACCTCTGTGAATAAGTCTGTTGCATATGCTCTCACTTTCTTTCAGAAAGTCCCCGTCCTTTTTGATGAGCCTATTTACTCTCATTAACTGCCCCTTCACTATATTTTGCTTAGTTCTGGTGGGATGTATTCTAGAATAGTCTAAAAACAGAATTGTTTTGTATTTCTTTTTTTTTTTTATATATCTTGCTGATAAGTTATGCAAATATTTCTGTGCATGGGTGGGAAATTACACATTTTCAACAGCATGTATATGAACAATATTCTGTTGTATAAACACTTTATTAATGATGTGTTTTTGGTGTGGAGAGGGAGCATTGATGCACTTAAGCACATCAATAGTTTATGTTCTTTTTTAGAATATACCACAGAATATAGTGAGACCAGTTTAAATTATTTAGATGTGACGATACCAAAAGAAAATGGTAAACTTGTCAGTATTAGGAAAAATGAAGTCAGTGAGAACGTGAACAAAGAAAAATATGGATTATTGTTTGGCTATGCAAGTAGCAAGCAGTATAGATTCACTAGAGATTAAGAAAATAATCAGAAGAAATTGGAATATTATTAGCATTTGTTCAGAAATAACTAAAGCAGTTGGTGACAAGCCTATATTTGTACAGAAAAAAGGCAAGAGTTTCAAAACTTTTATTCAGAGAAATTTAAGCTTACCATTGACTAGCAGTACAAAAGCAGGGATGTTCAAATGTCTCAACTGTATTTTTTTGTAATTATTTGTATACTGGAATAGACAAAATAAGAGTGAACAACATGCTGATCAAAATCAGAGACCGATTTACTTGCAAATCTAATGTTGTATGTTTAGCTCTATGCATGCCTGTTATTCATTTTATGTTGGTAGAACAACCAGAGATTTTACAAGAGAATATATGAGCGTAAATATGCAGTATCAGCTGGTAATGACAAAAATGGTTTAAGCAAGCATTATATTTCATCCCAGTAAAGTGGATTTTAAATTGATTGTGTTAGATTATATTGTAATGTTTGATAATAAGTGTGATGCTGAGGAAGAATTAGGGTGGAAAGAATATTTATGGCAAGTTAAACTTAATGCTTGTTATCCACAGGATTAAACAACAGAGAATATTTTATTGCTTACCTGAAACACACAAAGGGTTAAAGCACAAAACTATTTTAATCACATGACTAGGTATTATATAAATGCTAGGTAATGCTAAGTGTTTTCAGTCTGAAGAAGTTTCAGTGTTAGAGACAAAAATGCCAATTGGATACTTATTTCATTGTTTTTATTTTGTGACTATTAAATTAGTTCTGAGTTTTCCTGTTAAGATATTTTTTTTAATGACTAGTATTGACAAGAGAACAATGTCGACTGGGTTTGGGGATTGAACAATGCATCATTAGAATGGTAGAAAGACTGTACATGTTCTGCTAAGGTAATACATTTCCACAACAGCAATGACAATTTCTTCTAATTCACATGGACACTAAAGGACACATATGAGGTGCCTCAAATGCATAATTATTGTGGTCTGGATTAAGTATGAGTTAATGGAATGACTATGGGGAGAGAAAAAATGAATAATTTTTGACAAGCATGTCATGTTTAAAAATGAAAGAAAGATGCACATATGAGAATGTTTATACAGTTTAAGTGCACACTTTGGTGCAGGCAACCCTCAAGAGGGCCACTATTGAAAAGGCTTGATGTTTTTTATCCGATCTCGCCTTCATTCATACTAGGATGGGTTTGGATCCTGATCCTTGGATCCAACTCGGCCTTATATGCAAGCTCGAGGTCTTCCACTAGCTCGTGGCTAAAAACCCTATCCCAGCATGCTCTAGGAACATCTCCCAAATCTCGTTTGCCGCTAAACAAGATCAGGTGCTCATTCTGCTAGCTTTGCCTAAGTATAAACTTTATTTATCTCTCACTGTGTTTAAATCTTTGCTTTAATTGTTATACTAGTGTTACATAGTTGTAGTCTGTTGTGCTAAATGGTATACTCCGCCTCTTTTGTCTTTTTTTCTGCTGGTTGACTGCCGTCTTTTGTTGGGCCATATTCTTCCTCTCCCAGCTTTCCGTAAACTTCTGTAGTCCGTTTAAGTAAGTTAGAGGACTCTCTCTCATGCCTCTCTACTTAAAATCCTGTTGCTTCTGACAGTTCGTTTAAATTAGAGAACTGTCTCCCCCTTAGCCTGTTTTAGTTAGAGGGCTTTCTCCCTTCACTTTCCCTACAGTCCTTTGAGCATAATCCATTTAAATTACAGTACTGTGGCTCCCTTTAAAAACAATATTTTTTGTTAGTATTTGTTGTTATTTGTATGTATGTATGTATATATATATATATATATATATATATATATATATATATATATATATATATATATATATATATATATAGGTCCCCTTCAAAACATCTAAAACTCATAACATCGAATTTCATAAAGTCTAAAATGTATGATATGTAATAGTGTATCAGCATATATGTAAATGTTATAGTTTAATCTGTTAATCTTGTGGTATCACTATGAGATGTAGTTTTCATTTCTATAGTTATTATATAGTGTAGGAATTAATACTCTTAATATAGTGTTTATTTTGCCATTCTGTATGTGTTTTTTAGGTCAAACAAGTAAATGATATAGATGTGTACATTCTTTATGGTGATCATGATACAGTGGGGTTAGGAAATTAACTTTTTCCCACTGTTGTGCAATCTCTGAGGTAAAAAGTGTGTTTGGTAGTTTGGTGTAGTTACATGTGGAGGGGATGTTATTTTTATGTGATCTGTAGAGTTCGATGTTATGAAATTCGATGTTATGGGTTTTAGATGTTCTGGTCTTGATGTTATGAAATTAGATGTTATGGGTTTTAGATGTTTTGAAGTAGACACATAAATAAATATGTATAGATATATATATATATATATATATATATATATGTATGGGTCTACTTCATAAGATCGACAGACCATTTGATCGACATTCATTTGGTCGACAACCAGTATTCAAAGCAAAAACCTGGGAATTGCCCCCCTCCCCAATGTTGTGCGACCCTGGAGTTGATATATATAGTTTGGGGGTGTGTGGGGGGCACAGCCCCCCACATTGGGGGATGTGTGGGGCGAAGTCCCCCACCTATTTTCGTTTAAAATGTGTAGTTTTTGTTGTATTTTCATGTTTTAAATGGAAATAGGTGGGGGGATCCGCCTTCCCACACCCCTCATTGTGGGGGGCTGTGCCCCCCCCCCTAACTATATATATCAACTCCAGGGTCGCACAACATTGGGGAGGGGGGCAAATCCCTGTTAAGTGCCTTGAGTACTGGTTGTCAGCCAAATGAATGTCGATCAAATGGTCTGTCGATCTTATGAAGTAGACCCATATATATATATATATATATATATATATATATATATATATATTTTCATATATATACATTATTTCCTTCAAAAATGTCTCCCAAGGATTCAAAACCATCTGGTTTTGAGGAATGTGGACAAAAAAATGTCGTTGACTGACAAACACACTAACTGTGTCTATTGTCTGGGAGCTGTCCATCTCCAGGAGTCTTGTTCTATTTGTCATTCTTTTAACCACAGAGCTCTCCTGGAGAGGAAAAACAAGCTTATTTTAAGGGGATTGTTAAAGACCTCCTTTACATAGGCTATTCAAGAAGGTCCAGGTTCTTCTAAATCAGAGAAGTCTCCTTCCTCAAAATGTGACACAGCAGAGAAGAGATCTTCTTCTAGTGCTCCATCAAAGCCATCTAAAAAATGACAAAAATATCATCTCTGGATCCGAAAAGTCATCAACCCTGACACCATTGGTTTCGGTGCCAAAGGAATTTGAATTTCGGAGCCGGTCCCCAGTCTTGGAGCCATTCTCTCAGACCCTCAGGCCACCCATTCTGCAGCCTTCTAAATCTCCAGCCCCCTCGACTCAGTCTTCCAGGAGCCTGTCTGACGATGATGTGGATCGAGTGGTACAAAGGCTATTAAGGACTCCGGCGATGGCCAAATTATTATTGGATCCAACCCCAAAGGATTCAGATCCAACTGCATCCTCCCCTTCTACTCCAATTCCTCCTCCAATCCATTCTTGGACTTTGGAGTTGGAATTTCTGGAGCTGATACTGGTGGAAACTTTGGAACCGAGACCTATTTCGGCATCTTCGGCCCCAACCATTTTGCCAATGGCCTCGGCTCCATCGGAACCCGAGGAGTCTAGGTGTCAACGCTCTCCACTTGGGTCCGGCATCGGCTCAGGTGAGCTCGGCTCCTGCTTCAGTTTCGGGCCAGTCTTTCTTGGTTCCAGGAATTCCCTTGGCTTCTTCGGGTCCAGGGGTTTCCTCAGATAAGGGGCGTGGGGGGGGGGCATTTGAGGTAATGAGAGTATTTTCTCCACAGACAATTCCACTATCATCTCCTCTGGGTGTTCTTCCCCCCTAAAGCACCAGTGTCTGCCTGTCCACAAGGACGTAGAGATCCTATTCCTCAGGATGCTTCACAGGGCAACCCCCACTCTTCTGAAACCGCTCCAGTGTACCCCTCTTAGGAGGTCCCTCAGAAGAGGTTATATAAGAGGAAAAAGATTCCCCACAAGAGTCCATCACTTCTGATATGGACCTTGATGAAACCGAAGGGTCCCCACGGTCACCTCCTGATGATGTCTCCTTTGGAGACATCCTAGAAATACTTAAACAGAGAGGTGGCTGGAAACCCACAAACCGTTCAGCAGAGGAGTCTGTACTCCTGAAGGCCTTTGGATCTCAACCTTCCTCCACTTGGGTTTCTCCACCTTTCGAAGAATTGATAGACCTGTTTCTCGAAAGGTGTGGGAGTCTCCAGACTCTGTGGAACCTGTTCCTAGGAGGCCAAATAAGTTTATTACGTCCCAGCTGACAAAACTTTCCTGACCAAAGGAGTCCCAGTAGATGCTATGGTGGTAGCGGCAGTCACTAAGTAGGAACTCTCCGAGACATCTTCGTCTTTTCATCCACCGAACAAAGAGTCTCGTACAATGAACAGATATGGAAAGCGCATATTTTCTTCAGTGACTTTTGCCCTCAGATCCCTGAACTACCTTACCCATTTTACAAGATTACAGAGAGATCTCTTTTTTTAATTTCTCAAAATGTTTCGGGTTTCTAATACCATGACGGGAATGGACCCCATTCCTATGTCAAAATATGATTATAGTTCATGAAATTAGTATTGTTTCATTCTTTGATGTCAGCCATAAGTGCTCTTCGGAGCACCCGCAGTGGGCCCAGTAATGACTCCTTTCTGCAATTCGTATGGAGTTACATGGATTGGTAACATATCTAAGACGAGTGTAGATTCTTTTTTATAAGACCCATTGCTCCTACTACTATTGGAACTGTCTGGGTATCTTTCTTTCACATTGCTCTTGTTTCTGCCTTCATATCCTGATATTTTATGACTTTGTGTCTCTCTGTATGCAAGACACTGTAGTCACTGGGTGTAGCAGTTTCAATGATCAATGCTACTCTTGTCTTCTTTTCTGGAACCACTATATCCGGTTTCCTAGCATCTATCTTTTGAACTGTTGGTAATGGATTATCCCATGTGATATAAACTTCATTATTTTCTATGATGCTTTGTGGCTCATGTTTCCAGTGCTTTTTAGCCACTTCATTACCATAATGTTTGCATAATCTCCAGTGCAACAATCTTGCCACATTATTATGCCTTTCAGTATACTGTCCTTCTGCCATTAGTATATCGCAACCTGCAACAAGGTGTGCAACTGTTTCCAATTCGGTTTTACAAAACCTATATTTGTGTGTTTCTCCCACATGTTCAGTGGACTTTGTAAACCAACATGTACGTAGCCCACTGTCTTTCATCTCTTGGTTTGAATTTGCCTCTCCTTAACCATCTCTGTGTTCGTTCCTGATCAGCATGAGGTTCTTCCAGAAGTTTTCTCTACTTGCAACTATAGTTATGCTTTTTCCATAATTCTTGCCTTCTCATCTGGTCCTTCACCTTATATTCTTTCTTTTGTTTTTTTTGGCACATTCAGTTGCTGCCTGATTTTTATCCACTTCTGGTTTGATTTCCATTCCTGCTTGATGCCGATATGCATCTGCTAAATTAAGCAGAGAAGTCATCTTAGATTTATTCTCCTCATGTTTCAAAACTTTCACTACGTGTGGGTCTTGTGAGGTCAGCAGATGTGTGGAGTCCCATGATTGCAGATCTATACATATAATCAATTTCAAGGAGGCTCATCCCTCCTTCAGAACAGGGAATATATAATCTTGGTATGCACTGATTTTCATAAATCATCTGGTGAGCATAAAGCATCCTTCTTCTTTTCCTATCTAATCTATCCAAAATGTTTTGGTGCCAGTCAGTCACTCCAGAACTGTAAATTAGTACAGGAAGAGCAAATTGATTTATAGCTTGAATTTTGTTTGTAGATGTCAGTGCTGTTTTCAGTATTAATTTAAGTCTTCTGAAATATTCCTTACGAATTTTTATTTGCATTTGTTCGTGTTTTATTGTTGATCCATTATCAGTTCCCAAGTATTTTATACACTCCCTCTTGCTCAAGTTCTTTTATATCACATTCTTGTCCCAAACTGATGTTTTCCTGACATTGCAGTTTTCCTGCTTTAAAGGTTGCTTTTGCACATTTATCAAGACCAAATTACATTCTTATATCATCTGAAAAAGATTTTGCGGTTGTGCTTTCAGTTCCTCATTCGATGAGCTATACAGTTTTAAATCATCGACAAAGAAAAGATGAGAAGTCTTTACACTTTGTTGTTTTCTAGGAGCCAAATTATAGCCATGGCTTAAGCTTTTAAGTAGACAGCTTAATAGGTGAAAAGGCAATGCAGAATAGCAGTGGTGACAGAGAGTCACCCTGGAATATCCCCCTTTGAATTTTTATCCCTGGGATAATAATTTTTCCTTCATCATGGCTTAATTGCAAAGTGGTATACCACTGTTTCGTGGTCACTGTAATGTAGTCAATCAATGTAGGGTATATCTTATACATTTTTAAGCACTCTTTTATACATGAATGTGGGATACTATCAAATGCTTTTTTGTAGTCAATCCATGCCATACATAGATTTTCCTGAAGAGCTAGGAGATGCTCTCCAAAGTTCGGTAGCTGATGGGATTGCAGATAAATCTCCTGTCAGCTCTCTACCTTTAAACTCAGTTGTCAACTCCTCCATAAGGCTGATCTTGTATGCAGCAGGTGGAGCGAGTAGAGCAGCAGGTTCAGGAATTTCCTTAAGGAGACATTTCTGGATGCGCTTGTGTGACTTTGCGGAACCTTTTAAATTTTCTTTGTGACTGCCCCGTTCAATGTCTCGTCTGTCTTTGGGCCCAAAGTCAAAGACACACTAACCAGGTGTGAACAGGAAAGAAAGACTCTGTTGCCATAGGACTCCATTTTTTCCTGCCTACCAGACCATATCCCAAAGGTCAGAAAGGAAGTGGAAAGATGTGGATTCAAAAATCTCAAAGAGCTTTCCAGGACACACATGGTGAATCTTCCCTCAGGGGCAGAAGGGGAAGTGGTAATGGAATATGCCGTCCACACAGTGGAGGGGTCCTTAAAATCAGGGCGACAGATAATCTGTCTTTAGCAAGCGCTGCTGAAAGGGGCCTGCCTGTCCATCACTGGAGGCAGTCAGGGGCTGCTTATCTTTGTACCCAGAAGCCTGGCAACAAATCACAAAAGACAAATGGGTACAAAGCATCATTTCCAGAGGTTACTCCATACCCTTTTCTTTCCCCATCCCAAACATAAAAAAGATCCCAGGTGTTCCACCCAGTCAAAGGGAATAGACAATGTTAGAAATTCAAAAGTTGCTAGACAAAGAGTCATCTAAATAGTCCACGCAGACCAAATAGGATCCGGAACTTACTCAAGATTCTTTTTAGTTCCAAAGAAAGCAGGGGACTGGAGACCAATTCTAGATCTCAGCAATCTAAACATGTCAGTAAGAAAGTCCAGGTTTCGGATGGTAACACTGCAGTCGATACTACCTTTTTTGGTACAAGATAATTGGATGTGCTCGATAGACCTCCATGATGCATACTACCACAATAAAATGGACAGGCGATCCAGGAGACACCTGCACTTTTGTCTGGGAGCCAGCCACTACCAGTTTCGAGCTCTGCCCTTTGGTCTCACTACAGCCCCCAGAGTGTTCACCAAATGTATGGCAGTAGTCGTGGCTCACCTGAGGTGCCTAGGATTCCGGGTGTTTCCATACTTAGATGACTGGCTCCTAACCGCCACCACCGAGCATCTACTGATAAAAGCAAGAGACACCACCTTACAGCTCTGCTCTCAACTGCGAATTGCAATAAACTATGAGAAATCTGTCTTGCGGCCTTCTCAGCATGTCGTATTTATAGGGGCAGAATTGGGTTCAAAAAACATGATGGCCAGATGGCCAGACTTCCTCCAGAAAGAGTTCAAGTCTTTCGACGTCAGGTGTTAAGTCTTCTTTCAAAGAAAAAAGAGCAAGCAGGAATAGTCTTAAAAGTTTTAGGGACCATGGCAGCAGCAATAACTCTAATCCTCTTAGCACGCCTACACATGAGAATTCTACAATGGCTACTTTCCACTCAGTGTTCGATGCAGGAATTGCCAGTGTCACACAAAATAATGATAACAGAAACTTGCAAAAAAGACCTTTGCTGGTAGCTTCACTCCACCCATGTGACGCTAGGCCGAACATTTGTACTTCCCCAACCATTGGCCACAGTGATCATGGACACCTCCCAGATTGCAGGGGGGGGGTCATTATCAGGGAAAGACAGTCCAAGGCATCTGGCAGGATCACAAGGCCCATTTGCACATCATTATCCTAGAGATGAGAGCGGTGCCTCTAGCGTTGCAAGCATTCCAAGACTCTCTGCCACTGGGAACTATAGCAATACAGACAGATAACATGTCAGTTGTATGGTACATAAACAAACAAGGAGGAACAAGATCTTTACTCCCTTTGTTGAGAGGCCCTAAGAGTATGGCAGTGGGTGACCTCTTCCCAACATTTTCTGATAGCAACGCCCATCCCGGGGAAATCCAGCGTGATAGCAGACAGACTCAGCAGAGCAATTCTGTTGCCTCACAAGTGGTCCCTAAAACAGGAGGTAGCGGAAAAGATTTTCTGCAAATGGGGCCAGCCTTGCTGCAACCTTTTTGCGACATCTATGAATGCAAATGCAGCAACTACTTTGCCCTTATCCTCCCTCTGGGGGAGTCACCAAGGGATGCATTTGTCACAATTGGCGGTCGGGTTTCCTCTGTGCCTTTCCTCTCATTTTATTGATACCCAAAGTTCTTCAGAAAACCAGTTGCTTGGAAAGGGACTTGATACTCATCACCCCATACTGACCTCATCAAATTTGGTTCTCCTTCCTGTGGCCTCATCTTCAGGAGGAGTCTTGGATTCTGGACCCAGTTCCAGACCTTCTGACTCATGCATCAGGAATGCTCCATCCTTCCCTTCAGACCCTCAAATTGACAACGTGGCTGCTCCAATTCCAACTGTATCCAGGTTTCCTAACCTTTCTTCATCAGTGAAACACATTCTAATTTCTTCTCATAAGGCTTCAACAAGAAGGATATATAGAAGCAAATGGAAAAGATTCTCTTTATGGGCTTCTTATAACCATATCGATCCCTTTACTGCCCTAGTAACTTCCATTCTAGAGTTTCTAGCAAAATTATTCGATGAGGGTGCAGCTGCAGCTACCATAAGACTCCAATTAGCAGCGATTTTTAGTTTCCATATTGGTGAATCTGGTCTCAACGTAATGTCTCATGAACTGTGCAAAGCGTTCCTAAAAGGTACTCTATTACTATGACCTCCTATCAGAGACCTCCCCGTTGCCATGGGACTTAAATTTTGTCCTATCCTGTTTAATTTTCCCCCCTCTTGCAAACTCAAGTTTCTGACATGGAAAACTATTCTCTTGGTAGCTGTTACCTCTGCCAGAACTGTGTCAGAGCTACAAGCCTTGTCAGTAAAGCCCTCCATTTGCTTTTCCACAAGGATAGGGTATCCTGGTGAGTAGAAGGCATTCTGGAATATTGTCTGGGTCAATCGATGCAGTGTTCTTGGCCTTGGAAAGAACATTAAGGACCTGTTCCCTTGTGATAGTAGGAGGAGTTATATTTCATGGTATTTCCTGTGGGAAGGTTGAGGTGGAGAGAGGGGTAAAGTTAGAGCTGAATTTGTCTGCCAGTAGGTTTTCTATGTCTTCTGGCTCATACACAAAATTGTCTATTGCCTTTGAGGTTGCGGACATAGCTAAATAATGTCTTGTGGGTGTCCTTGGCTTGGGAGGGCAACTTTACATAAAATTTTGCTTTTGTAGACCTTATTTGTCCTCTGAATTGGTTTGAGAGTGCTTTTATCCTGCTGGATGCAACACCTCCAAATTTTTGCCATGATTTTCTTCCTTCTGTTATACCACCTACTGATGATGTGATTCTACCAGGGTGGTTAGACTTTTGAGTTAGTTCTGTATTTCTTCCTGTTGGGTACAGCTGCCTTTGTGCAACTAATAACATGCTTGTGTAGGGTTTCTGTGAACAGTTTTGCATAGGCAGCAGTGTTTTTAGAATTTATGGGGGTTTGAAATTTTGCCATGTTATCACTTAATAGTAGGAAGCTAGTCTTAGAGTAGTTCCTGAACATTCCAGGGTTACTGGGGTTCCGGGTTTTATTTTTCCTTCAATGGAGATTGTTTTATGGTCTGACCTCAGCAGAGAACACATTACACTAGGTGGTGTGCAGAACTCTCCCATATTAGTGAGGACCAGATCTAGTATGTTTGCTACTCTGGTTGGTGTTTATAGGTTCATAAGTGTTTTCTAGGGTAATGACCACAAGGGCATTTTTAAGCCTAGCTATGCACCCCAGATCTCTCACAAGTTCTGGTACTCTTGATAAGTGTAAGCAGGGGCTTTAGAGATGAAACATTTACAAGCAGGAGCATGGGAGATGAACTATTTACAGGCTACCTGTGTTCATTAGAGACGTAGTTGCCAAACCAGGGATGGATTTCCAGTTCCCCATCCAGTTGTCCAAGCTAGACTTGAATTGGGTTAGGGAGGAGCTCTCCTTCACATGGATAGGAGGAGCCTGTTTCAGAGAAGGGATAGTCTCTGGGATATCTCTCTCTGTCTCTCTCTCTCTCTCTCTCTCTCCAACAGGTCCTATTTATATCACAGGCAAGGCAAGGTTTAAGTATTTAGAACAGGTAATTTTGGTGCTGCTTGTTTGTTTGCTGAGATGTAAGAGGTCCATCAGTGTGAGGTCTGGCAATGCCTTGTGTAACAGGTATATGTGAAGTTGTTAAATCTTGCTGTTTATTCTCACTGATGGGTTCAGAGCCGATCCTCGGCTCCGACACGGCTGATAGCAAAGCTCAAGGTTTGCCAGTAGCTTGAGACCAAGCCCCTTATCCCACAATGCACTGATGGAATTACCTCAGATCTAGTTGCCACGACAAGAGAGATCTCAGTGATCCAGCTAGCTCAGACCATTTGTGAAAAAAAAAATGGCAAGTTTTTGATAAAATTTTCTTTTTTCTCTTAGAAATTTTCATATAGACAGTCTGAGTGTTAGTGTTAAAAATTTTAATAATAGAATCAGTAGTTTCTGATAGTTAGTGCCCTCTTGGCTTAGTTGTTTTGTGTGGGCCTTTTAGCCCTATTTAGAGATAATAATCTCTATTTTCTTATAGTCAGATTTTTTCTCAGTGGGCCTATTTAGCCCTGTATTTGTAAATTTATAGTTTAACTCTCATAAATAGTGCCCGGTTTGGGCTTAGTTGCTTTCCTTAGTTAGTGTGGGTCTTTACAAGGAAAGTAAGGACTTCACCCTATTAGTTTCAGTATACTGATTTTTGTTTTCTACTATTTACTATGTCGGATGACAAGGAAAAGTCCCATCCTAAATCGGAATTCAAGAAATGCCCAGATTGTGGGCAGAAAATGTCCGTCACTGATGGGCACACTCAATGTGTTTACTGTCTGGGGGCTAAACACCTCCAAGACACTTGCAGCATTTGCCATTCCTTTTCTTCAAGAGTCATTTTTGAGAGAAGGAGAAAGCTAATTGACGGGATTACTGCAGCATTCCTTTTCTGAGGTGTTGAGTAGCCATGAAGGTACTAGCATATCTTCCAAATCTTCAAAATCTTCGGATCCCAAAGTTGCAAAAAAGGCAAAACCTTCAGATGGAGGGTCATCGGTTCCACAGACCTTGGAACTGAGTGTCCCTTTGATTCGGAGCCAGCTCCCAGTATTGGAGCCGGTCTCTGAGGTTCCCTCTTCTCCTCTGCTCCAGTCAGCACCTTCGGTGCATTCATCTAAGTCTTCAGTCAGCCTTTCAGATTTGGATATGGATTGGCTAGTGCAGAAGCTTTTACAGGCACCAGGACTTGCCAAATTGTTGTCGGCCCCGACCAGCTCATTGGTGCCGAAGACCATTGAACCGGATTTGTCTACTCCTCCTCCGAGCCGTACTGGACCCTCGGAGCCGAAGGATCCCGAACCGATGATTGTCGAACCCTTGGAGCCGATACCCGCACTGGTGTTTTTGGCTCCATCTACTCGGATGTCCTCAGTGCCGACTGAGGACTCTAGGAGCTGACGCTCTCCCATCGGGTCCGGGGAGGATAGTCGGACCGATTTGTCGGTGCCGACTCTTCCTCTCGGGGCTTTGGCTCGGATGAGCTCAGCTCCTACCTCGGGCTCGGAGCCCATGGTTTCAGTGCAGGAGGATCGGACGGCCCTTTCGGGTCCGTCTACTCCTTCTCGTCAGAGCCATGGTGCCTTCGATGCTATGAGGAGAGTCCTGTCTCCCAAGACAACATCAGCATCGGTTCAGCCTTCCCTCTCCCCTCAAGCTCCTGTGTCTGCTTCTTTGTCTACCGGTTCCCCTAAGCATAGAGACCCTGAGCCTCAAATACCCCCACAGGGCATCCCCTGCTGTTCTGAGACTTCCCCAGATCCCCCCACTGAGGAGATGCTCAGGAAGAGACTGTGCAAGACAAGGCACTTAGACTCCACACAGGAGTCTTTGACATCTGACACGGACTTGGATGAGTCAGAAGGGTCCCCTCGATCCACCTCTGAGGATATCTCCTTTGCAGAGATATTAGAGATCCTTAGTCAGAGGGTCGATTGGCAGTCCAAGACCCCTACTGAGGACGAGTCCGTGCTCTTGAAGACTTTTGGGTCTCAACCTTCCACTTCTTGGGTGTCTCCACCTTATGACGAGCTCATGAAACTGATCTCTGGTAAGGTGTGGGAGTCACTGGAGGCCATGGAACCTCTCCCTCGCAAGCCAAATAAATTCATGTCTGCCCCAGTGGACAAGCCATTTTTGACCAAGGGAGTGCCTGTTGATGTCATGGTGGTAGCTGCAGCCACCAAAAAGGAAATATCTGAAACATCCGCATCTATCCATCCTCCTAACAGAGATTCTAGGATCTTGGATAGATATGGGAAAAGCATGTTTAGTTCAGTGACTTTTTCTGTGCGATCACTGAACTACTTAACCCATTTTACGAGACTACAAAGAGATCTCCTGAAAGAGCTAGGAGATACTCTCCAGGGTACGGTAGCTGCAGTGGTGGCTGACAAAGTCAACACACAGCTCGCTACCCTATATTCAATTGTAAACTCGTCCGTGTGTTTCATATCTTATGCAGCTGATGGTTCGAGTAGAGCCGCTAGTTTGGGCATTGCTGTCCGAAGACAAGCCTGGATGCGTCTCTTTTCCTTTGCGGAACCCTTTAAGTCTTCCTTTATCAACACCCCGTTTGATGGCTCATCACTGTTTGGGTCTAAAGTAAAGGAAACTTTAACCAGGTGTGAGCAGGAAGGCAAGACCTTATCTGTCGTTGGAGTCCATTTTTCTACCCCTACTTGGCCGTACCCCAAGGGCCCTACGGGAGGGAAAATGTGGTTCCGAAAAGCACATGGAGCCTTTCAGGACACACGTGGAGAAACCCCCTCTGTAGGCAGAGAAGGGGGTTATAACGGAAGACACCGCCCCTGTGGCAGAGGGGGTCTGCAGCAACAGGGTGACAGGGGTCAGTTCTCTGGTCAACCCTACCAGCGCCTCCTGAAAGGGGGCCCGGCTGTTCGGCTCTGAAGGCAGTCAGCGGTCGCTTGTCTTTGTACCCAGAAGCCTGGCTAAACATAACATCAGATACATGGGTACAAAGCATCATTTCCAGAGGATATTTCATACCGTTCTCTACCCCTCCCATTCCTATAAACAGAATCCCAGATGTTCCACCGAGTCTCAGGGAACAAGCAATCGTAGAGGTCCACAATTTGCTAGAAAAAAGAGTCATCCAACCAGTCCCAGCAGACCAAGTTGGATTCGGAACTTACTCAAGATTCTTTTTGGTACCAAAGAAAACAGGGGACTGGAGACCTATCTTGGACCTCAGCAGACTCAACCAGTTCGTAAAGAAAGAGAAGTTCCGAATGGTCACGCTTCAGTCCATTCTTCCCTTCCTAGGGAAAGGCGATTGGATGTGTTCCATAGATCTCAAGGACACGTACTATCACATAAAGATGAACAGACACTCCAGAGATCACCTGCATTTCCGGCTGGGAGCCAACCATTACCAGTTTCGAGCCCTGCCCTTTGGTCTCACTACAGCCCCCAGAGTGTTCACCAAATGCATGGCAGTGGTCACGGCTCACCTGAGGCATCTAGGATTCCAGGTGTTTCCATACCTAGACGATTAGCTTCTCACCACTACCACCAGGCATCAATTGACTCAGGCAACACAATACACTTTGACACTCTGCCATCTATTAGGCATTACAATCAACTTCAAAAAGTCTGCCTTATCGCCATCGCAGCATACCATTTTTATAGGAGCAGAGTTAGATACATCAACTACCACTCTACGTCTTCCAATCGAAAGAGTCTCACTTCTCCGCCAACACGTCAGCTCACTGGTGTCAAAGAACAAAGCTACAGCAGCAGAGGTCTTGAAGGTGCTAGGTTTGATGGCGGCAGTAATCCTGGCTATTCCACTCGCAAGGATGCATATGCGAATTCTTCATTGGCTCCTCTTTGCTCAGTGGTCTTACCAGAAACTACTGATGCACCACATGATTCTCATCACGGATTCTTGCAAGAGAGACCTTCGGTGTTGGTTGACGTCTCTCCCCCCCCCCAGTAGCCACTGTGACCACAGCCACTACCCTGTTAGGGTGGGTGTGGGGGGCATTTTCAGGGAAAGACTGCCCAAGGCACATGGACGGATCAAGAGTCACATCTGCATATCAATGTTCTAGAGTTGAGAGCAGTACTTCTGGTGTTGCAGTACTTTCAGGACTCTTTTCCTCTAGGAACTATTGCAATTCAGACGGGCAACATGTCAGTAGTCTGGTACTTGAATAAGCAAGGTAGAACCAAGTCTTACCCCCTTTGTCGAGAATCCTTCAGGGTCTGGCAATGGGCTGTGTTGTCCCAGCGTTTTCTGTTAGAAACGCACATCCTGGGGAAATCCAACGTTATAGCGGACAGGCTAAGCAGGGCTATATTGCTCCCTCACGTGTGGTCTCTCAAACAATAGGTTGCGGAGTTGATTTTCCCAAATGGGGCCAGCCTTGCTGCAACCTCTTTGCCAGCCATATCAATTCAAAATGCAGAAGCTACTTTGCCCTAATACCACCTCTGGGACATCACCCGAGAGATGCACTCTTACACGATTGGCCCCCGGGTCTCCTTTATGCATTCCCACCCTTCTCATTGATACCCAGATTTTTACAGAAAGCAAAATCATTGGGAAGGACTGTTATCCTCGTAGCCCCTACTGACCTCGACAGATTTGGTTCCGTTTCTCCACCATCACCTGTTGGAAGATCCATGGATCCTGGACCAGTTCCGGACCTTCTGACGCACCCGTCAGGGGACCTCCATCCTTCCCTGCAGTCCCTGAAACTGACTGCTTGGCTAATCCACTTCCCCTAATTGCCAGGCTTCATTCAATTTCAGAAGATACAAGACAAATTCTCTTGTCTTCTCACAAGCCATCCACCAGGAAATTATACGGCAGTAAGTGGAAAAGGTTTTCAATTTGGGCCAACACATAGAAAATCGACCCTTTCTGAGCTCTGCTATCGTCCATTTTAGAATTCTTGACAAAGATTTTTAAGGAAGGGGCAGCAGCTGCTACAGTTCGAATCCAGTTAACTGCCATCTCAAATTTCCACCTTGGATTTGGTGGCTCGAATGTTATGTGCTATAAGTTATCTAAAATGTTTCTTAAAGGTGTTCTTCACATGAGACCTCCTAGCAAAATTCCTTATTCTCCCTGGAATTTGAACTTTATGCTGTCTCAAATTATTCTTCCCCCTTTTGAACCAGCATCTTCTTGTGATCGCAGATATTTATCCTGGAAAACTATTTTTCTAGTGGCCATTACTTCTGCCCCCAGAGTATCAGAACTTCAAGCATTATCTGTCAGACCACCTTACATGATTTTCCATGCTGATAAGAGTATCTCTCAGAACAAACCCCTCATTTTTGCCTCATCTGTTCTGAATCCAATATCAATCAGGTCATTGAGCTGCCAATCTTTTTTCCCAACCACTCTAACAAATTGGAATACATGCTGCACAAACTTGATGTACACAGATTTAATCTTGACAGAACTAAGGATATTAGAAAATCAGATCAACTTTTTGTATCCTTCTCAGAAGCCAGAAAAGGTAATCCAGTGGCTAAAACAACTTTATCTAAATGGTTATCAGATTGTATATCCTTTGTTTGTGCGAATGCGAGCATGCCATTGACGCACAAACCTAAGGCTCATTCTACCAGAGCCGTTTCTATGTCTTCTGCCTTTCAAGCTAAATTGCCCCTTGACAATATTTGCGCTGCAGCCACCTGGTCTAAGCCTCATACCTTTATCACGCATTACAAAGTAGATAAGGCTTCCAGGGACAGGTCTTCCTTTGGTTCCATGGTACTGAAAAACGTACTTCCATGAGCCACCCAAGATTGAGGGTGCTAGGGACGCTACCCATCAGTGAGAATAAACGGCGAGATTTAACAACTTCACATAAAGAAGTTATGTACTTACCATAATGTTCCATGTGAGTTGTTTATCTCACCTTTATTCTCACGTCCCTCCCTCCTTCCCCCTCCTGGCTGACAGTTGACTTAGAGGCTAGTACCATCCTGGTTATTCAATATTTCTTCTTCCCCTTCGGGAAGTGCTTCCTTGTAGAAATAAATAAAAGGGTATATATATATATATATATATATATATATATATATATATATATATATATATATATATATACATACATACTCGCAGCAAACAAGATCTGAGGTAATTCCAGCAGTGCATTGTGGGATAAGGGGCTTGGTCTCGAGCTACTGGCAAACCTTGAGCTTTGCTATCGGCCGTGTCGGAGCCGAGGATCGGCTCCGAACCCATCAGTGAGAATAAAGGTGAGATAAACAACTCACATGGAACGTTATGGTAAGTACATAACTTCTTTATTTCTCCCCTAAACAGCCTGTTTGAGATAATCTGGTCCAGGGAATTTGTGTTTATAAAATCCAAGAATCTCTGCGCCTGCACATTGGTATTGTATATGATTTCCAGTTAATAGTGAGGCAAATAAAATCACCTATGAATTTGGTATCGGATTGGATTATCAGTGTTTTCCAATAAACTTAAATACATGATGTGAAGTTGTCCTATCTTGCCTTCATTCTTTACTGATGGGGTTCGGAACTGCTCCTCTGTTCCGACTCGGCCATTTATACAAGCTCGAGGTCTTCAACTAACTTGTGGCTTATTCCCTATCCCATGATGCTCTAGTGGCTTTCCCAGATCTCGTTTGCCCATGAAACAGGTTGGGTGATTCTTCTAGCTCTGGCTAAGATGAATACTTTTTCTTCTACAATTTTGTACTACCTTTTAATATACTTAGCTCATATTAGTGTGTTTTTTCTTAGAGTGCATGGTTAGTTAACTTTGGTTGTGCGAGTTAGTGGTTTTTGACCTTTTTCCTGGCCATTTTTGCATTTAGGCCTACTTCCCCTTATCCTGTTTACTCGAGTAGTATTACTTAGTTAAATTGCCTTGAAAGTTGTGAAAACTTGTTAAATATCTGCCTTATAAAAAAATTGTTACATAGATTATCTTTCTCATCCCTTTATGATAACCTTTTCTCTTTTCTCTGTGTGCTTGCGACTAACCTGTTGGTTCTGTTAGTCAGTCACAGTTGCCTTTTTGTGTATTTTTTAGAAGTGTGATGTTAGTTGTATACGTTACCCTTTCCTATATTGTAGGGGTCCATGTCAAATATTCAAACTTCCAAAATGTCAAATACCATATGGTCAACACTATATGTTTGATATTTGGAAGTTCGAATATCTAATAAAAGAAAAAGAAAAAAGAAAAACATATACTAACAGTGCGAGCTTGGGGGCAAACCCCCCTGCGCCCCCCACACCCCCTTCTTAAATATACCAACTCCGAGACCGCACTTCAGTGCAGAAAAGGGAAATTCTCCCATTCTGCACCATACGGTGCCATTAAAAGTCAACCTTCGAACACTTGAAATGTCGAACATATGGTCTCGACCATATAATGTTCGACATTTTAATTGTTCGAATAATTGACATAGACCCTATTGTAGCACCAGAGCTCTTTTAAGGCTCCTTTTTCTTTTTATGTGTGGTTGTTATTTAACACTGTAGCTCGAATTTTTTTTTTTTTTTTTTTTTATTAGAGCAGAACCCGTTTAAGTTAGAGGGCATATTTTCTTCTTCGTCTGTGTTAAAAGTTTAAAAAAAAAGTTTTTTTTTATTAGTGTTTACATTTATAGGACTAAAATTCTTGTGTGTTTCTTTTTTGGTGCTTATCTTTAGATAGTTTTGCGTAGTTGAATACAGCTCATTTAAATTATAGAGCTGTCAGGACTATATTGTTTCTAGTCCGCTGTGATAATGTCTAAGCAACGTAAAGAAGGTAAACCTTCTGGCTGCAAAAAGTTCCCTAAGTGCAACCAAAAGATGTCAGTCATAGATGGGCACACAAACTGTGTTTACTGCCTGGGGGCAGTCCACTTACAGCAGTCATGCGCCATATGCCACTCCTTCAGCTCAAGGGTACTGCATGAAAGGAAAAATAAACTAATTTTGAGAGGACTGGTTAAATCTTCCTTTACAGAAGCTCTAGAACAGGGTCAAAGTTCCCATAAAGACTAAAAGTTCAAAAAGGTCACCCTCTTCTACCTCAGAAGGATCACAGCCATTAAAGAAAGCACCTAGGATTTCTCCGGCAGTTTCCAGACCTTTTGGTTCCGAGAAACCATCTGCCTTGGCTCCATTCATATCGGAGCCTTTGGTTTTGCAAGTTAGGAGCCGGTCCCCTGCTTTAGAGCCAGTATCTCGTACATTGAGGTCTCCATTATTACAGGTTACAGCTTCTCCAGCCCACAGATCCACAGAATCAGGGCGACCGAGAATCCTTCTTCGGTAAGCTCTTTCAGCTCTCCTGAAAGGAGGCCCGCCTGTCCCACTCTGGAGGCAGTTGGGGGTTGCTTATCTTTGTACCCAGATGCCTGGCTAAAAATAACAAAAGACCAGTGGGTACAAAGCATCATATCCAGAGGCTACTCAATACCCTTTTTCATGCCTCCCCCACAAAACAAAAGTATTCTGGACATTCCACCCAGTCACAGGGATCAAGCAACCATAGAAATTCAGAACTTGCAAGAAAAAAAAGAGTCATCCAGTCAGTCCACGCAGACCAGATAGGATCCGGGACTTACTCAAGGTTCTTTTTGGTTCCAAAAAAAACAGGGTCTGGAGACCAATTTTAGATCTCAGCAGACGGAACAAATCAGTAAAAAAGACAAAGTTCTGGATGGTCAAACTGCAGTCAGTACTTCCCTTTCTGGGAAAAGGCAATTGGATGTGCTCTATAGACTTCCAGGATGTGTACTACCACATAAAAATGGACAGGCCATCCAGGAGTTATTTGCTCATTCGGCTGGGAGCCAATCACTACCAGTTGTGAGCTCTGCCCTTTGGCCTCACTACAGCCCCCAGAGTGTTCAGCAAATGTATGGCAGTGGTCATGGCTCACCTGAGTTGTTCAGGATTCCGAGTGTTCCCATACCTAGACGACTGGCTCCTATCCGCCACCACCAAGCATCTACTATTACAAGCAAAAGACATCACCTTACAGCTTTTTGCCCATTTGGGGATTAGTATAAACTACAAAAAATTTGCCTTATTGCCATCTCAACATATCGTTTTTATAGGTGCAGATTTAGACACTTCTGCAATGACGGTAAAGCTTCCAATAGAAAGGATACAGGGCCTTTGAGCACAAGTTTTAGATCTCCTGTGCAGAACAAAAGCTCAAGCAAGGGAAGTTCTGAAAGTACTGGGCACGATGACAGTAGCAATCACTGTAATTCCTGTAGCTCGAATGCACATGAGAATTCTGCAATGACTTCTTTTTACACAGTGATCCATGCAAGAACTCCCAATGTCTCACCAAATAATGCTGACAGAATCTTGCAAGGAAGACCTACGTTGGTTTCTTCACTTAGACCAAGTGACATTAGGCCGACCTTTTGTTCTCCCAGCTCCACTAGCCTCGGTGACCATGGATGCTTCCCAGATGGGGGGGGGGGGCATTATCAGGGAAGAACAGCCCAAGACAAGTGGCAGAATCATGAGGCCCACTTTCATATCAATGTCCTATAAATGAGAGTGGTGCTTTTAGCGTTGCAAGCATTGCAGGTCTCTCTCCCGTTAGGAACAATTGCAATCCAGACAGACAACATGTCTGTTTGGTATATAAACAAGCAGGGAGGAACCAAATCTTATCCCCTTTCTTGAGAGACCCTGAGAGTATGGCAGTAGACAATGTCCTCTCAATGCTTTCTGATAGCAACTCACATCCCGGGGAAATCCAGTGTGATAGTGGACAAACTCAGCAAAGAAATATTGATACCCCACGAGTGGTGGCTCAAGCAAGAAGTAGCAGAACTAATTTTCAAAAAATGTGGCCAGTTTTGCTGCAGTCTTTTTGCCACGTCCATGAACACAAAATGCAGCAGCTATTTTGCCCTAATTCCACCTCTGGGAAAACGACCAAGGTATGCACTTGTGCACGATTGGTCCCAGGGTCTCCTCTATGCTTTTCCTCCATTTCCATTGATACCCAAAGTTCTTCAGAAAGCCAGCACATTGGGAAAGGACCTTGATACTAATAGCCCCTTACTGGCCTTGTCAAATTTGGTTCCTTTTTTTGCGGCCTCATCTTCAGGAGGAACCTTGGATTCTGGACCCAGTGCTGGATCTTCTGATTCATTCATTGGGAGTTCCTCATCCATCCCTTCAAAGCCACAAGTTGACAGCTTGGCTGCTCTGATTCCAAATGTAGCCAGGCTGCAAAATCTTTCATCCGCTGCACAACACATTTTAATTTCTTCTCACAAGACTTCAACGAGAAGGTTATATCTTAGCAAATGGAAAATATTTTCTGTTTGGGCATTAGAGAATCATATTGACCCTTATTCAGCATTTATGCCTTTTATTCTGGAGCTCTTGACAAAACATTTTAATGAGGGGGCAGCTGCAGCTACTATCCGAGTTCAATTGGCAGCAATTTCAAATTTTCACCTTGGAAGTGATGCACCAAACATTTTGTCCCACAGACTGTAAAGCCTTTCTGAGAGGCACTAATCTTTCGAGACCACCTATTAAGCCCTCATTACCACCATGGAATCTAAATTTTGTTCTATCTAGGATAGTTCTCCCCCCTTTTGAACCTGCATTATCATGAAAATTGACGGTTTTGACATGGAAGACTATCTTTCTGGTAGCCATCACCTCAGCTAGGAGGGTATCAGAATTACAAGCATTATCCATCAAGCCCCCTTACCTATTGTTCCACAATGACAGGGTAACATTACATACAAACCCGACTTTCCTACCGAAGGTATGTTCTGAGTCCAACCTAAATCAATCCATAGACCTACCAGTTTTTTTTCCCAAAGTATGGCAACAAGGCAGAACATATGCTACACCAACTTGATGTTCATAGACAATTACGTTTCTATTTGCACAGAACAAAAGGATTTAGAAAGTCTGATCAACTATTTGTTTCATTTTCAGATGCCAAGAAAGGTGCGTCAGTAGCAAAAATCACTTTATCTAGGTGGTTATCAGATTGCATTTCATTCACTTACAATTCAGTGAATAAAAAACTGCCAAATAAAATAAAGGCTCACTCTGCTAGGTTGGTTTCCTCCTCTTCTGCTTTTAGTGCCAAGTTGCCAATAGATGCCATTTGTGCATCAGCAACTTGGGTAACGCCTTGTACCTTTATCATTCATTACAAAGTAGATTTGGCCTCCAGGTACAGGGCCTCCTTCGGGTCTACTGTTCTGAAGAATATACTCCCATCACCTCCCCAAGAAGATGGTGCTAGAGTCGCTGTCCCATCAGTAAAAAATGAAGGTGAGATAGGACAACTTCACATAAAGAAGTTATGTACCTACCATAACGTTCCATGTGAGTTGTCCATCTCACCTTCATTCTTGCTTCCCACCCTCCATCCCCCAGCTTGTGGCTTCTAGTGGATCAAGAGGTGTCTGGCGCCTGTTTGGCTTTGACCCTATTCTGGGCATCTAAACAGTAGGAAATTATGTGGGTATATATGTATGTGTGTGTGTGTATATACATACACACACACATACACATAGGTGTTAGTACACAAGCAAACAGGATCTGGGAAAGGCACTAAAGCATCGTGGGATAGGGAATAAGCCACGAGCTAGTTGAAGACCTCGAGCTTGTATAAACTGCAGAGTCAGAACCGAGGATCGGTTCCGAACTCCATCAGTAAAGAATGAAGGCGAGATGGACAACTCACATGGAACGTTATGGTAGGTACATAACTTTTTTTTATGTGTTTCCTGGATCATAGGTGGGGACTTGTAGCTTGCAAGAAAGTGGTATGGGATTTTTCCTATGGTGATTTGAACATGGAAAAGCTCAAGTACATTGCCTGTTTGACCAGGTATATTTATTTTTGATGAAAATCAAGACATCTCCAACTTTAGTCTCTGCCTGTGTAGTAGCTGGTCTAAATGTGCAGAAGGCATTATAGCCTTGTACTGCCGGTGTGCTGTCTACAACTTTAAACACATCTCAGTTACTGCTCAGACATCCACATTCTCTAGGGAGTGGATTTTCTTGTTTAGACTTCTAGCCCTGAGCAGTAGTACCATTTAGATTTTCTAGTGTTTTATTTGCTGTGTCGAAAGTACTTTCAGTTTGGCATTGCTTGAAAAAGGTTCTATGGAGGAGGGCAATGTTTTAGCTAATATTCAAAAGCCTAGATGGGAGAGGTGCAGACCATCCTGGCAAAGCAGTGTGGTCTGTTGACCAATTCCTTCCATGCTGACAAATACTGCATTCCCTTAGAATGACACCAGAAACTAAGCCAATAAAGTCAGTCATCATCTGTTCGTATTGTGGCATCATCCTTGGAGAGGGTAAAATGCTGCTCAGTGCTTGGCTTATACCAGCTTGGGACACATATTCCGAGAGCCCCATGATTGTCTGTCTTCATATAGCCTAGGGAGGTATGTCTGTGGTCATTTACACCCACCTGGGCTATGACTGAGTCATACTGGTACTTGTGGTCCAATGACCTGAATGCATGCATGATGTAGTGTATCCTGGCCCCTGATAAGCAACTGACTGTGACTTCCTTCTTATTCAGCCTGGTGAGAGGGACATCAGTGTGTTTCACAATGAACTGTCCGATGACCAGAATGTTGGATTGTGTGATGTCTTGCTTTATGGGCTTAGAAGTAAAGGCTCCATGAGATGTAGCTGTATGTGTTGACGTGGGTGGTGTTTTGAAAGAGTGCATTTGGGGCTGCTGAGGAGCTTTTTATGTTTACCTTGTCTAGAAGATCTGTGGCTTTAGTAAGGTTACAGTTAAGTGTCTCAGCATATGTAGGTCTATGTGTCTTCTCTGAACTGTGTGTGATGGGTGCAGTGTGTGTACTACTGACAACTTGCTTGAGATTAGGAGTGCTGTGATGTGACAGCTTTGACTCCAGTAACTTTGTGTAAGTATATCTCTCAACTACCTTATCAGTTTGAGAGTTAGCTGGATGTCAGTAAACATGAGGCAACTTCTGCATTGCCTCAGGATGCCCATATCCACCAAACTGGTAGCAGAGATGGTGGGAAAGTTCACATCCATGGTAACAAGCTTTTTTATTGATTAGACAGTTGCAGTGAGAATAGAAAGTAATGTCAAGAGTATCTGGTAAGCAAATCTGGGGACAGTGCTTGTCACTGCAAAGTAGTTGCCCTGTGTGCGGCTAGGTACTGGTGAAATTTCATGGGTGCTTTTACAAGAAAAATGTAAGTTCAAGATGTCTGAATCCATACAGGACACTGCAAAACACGTGAGGGGCAACTGTTAAAGTAAACCCTGATGATTTATAGATGAAGTATTTAGTGAGATACTCTGAAGTTGGATTAGACAGCAGCTTAGAATTAGCTTCATCAAGAATGCTGGAAAGGCTGACTGATTGGCTACTAGTGCTGGTCTCACCACAGCTTCACACTGCTGGGATACAATACCCCTTTGCTTCTTTCACCAGTAGCAAAATATTAGCACTGGTAACAAGATGAGAAGCAGACCACAAACTCTTTGGTGATCAACAGTCTTGTACCACATAATGCAGGGATATGTAGGCTTGTTGTAGCCTTTTCCTGGTATATGCTGTGACAAAAGGAGGTACTGCCAGCACAGCTAGCTGGAATTTTGTAAATAATTATATGTCATTTGTGAATATCAACATGATTTGTATAAGATACTTTTGTCACAAATGTATTAGAACTGTATGTCATTTGTATATCAAACTGCTTTGTACAGATGTTTGTGTTGAAAAGGTATTTGTAAAGTGCTTGTGTTTAAAATGTATCCACAGTGCGCCCTACTGGAAGAGAACAGAAATGTACACACACCATTGTAACTGTTTAAATGTAAATGTTTTAACAGAGGAAACAGGAGGGTTAACCTCAGTCCAGCAAACTTTAGAAAAATATCTGAAATGAAATCACTTTATAGGCTGGGCCATGAAGATGCTGTCTCACAGGTTTCAATGCAGCTAGAGACACAAAAGTCTGTACTAGGAAACTTTCTGTATTGTCTTTTGGGTGAACTAATTACACTCTTGAAGCATGAGGTTTGCAATTGTTTTATGACTTCCAGCACCTGACAAAAATCTGAGCAAATGTTTTTCTGTGTATTTTTACAGGTAGGTGCTAAATACGTTCAGCTGCCAGCAATGGGGTTTGTATGAGAACTAGAAGTCAGATAACTTGAAATTATCATTCTGCAAGCTACCCCAGCTGTAATATTTTAGATATTATTTTGAGGAGTCTCTTAGTGAGACAGCGCATTCTGTTGTGTCCTGTGAAAAAACTAAAAAATGGCAAATGTCCTGAGATTTTAGGACAGAAAATATTTTGTAAGTTTTCTTTAATAGTTGCATAAAAGTTATTTTGTATCTGAAACATTAAATGTTATATGAAATAGCATAATCGACTCAAGTGCTAAAAGAATAAGCTTATTTTACAAAAAAGTGAAGCTCTCTCCTGTGCTCAGGCTGTGGGTATGTTTTGCCCTGCAAAATCTGTAGTTTCTACAAAAAAACAAGTCCCACTTTGGGCATTTAAAAAGGTGACAGCATTACTCAAAAATCAACAGCAAAGTTTTTTTTAACCATTTCTTTTTGTTATGTTTGTGCCTTCAACTTATAAAGTGATCTTTTAAAATGTGTAGTTTTTTTGTTTTAGTTACTTCAGTGGACCTATACTTATTAAGTTTAGTAAACAGGTTGTTGTGTCTTTCGGCTTTTCTCGGTTAGGGGTCGCCACAGCGGAACTCCGGTCTGCTAATGATTGGCAGTAGATTGTTACGTGCCGAGTTGCCAGCTCTGACGCACAACCTTCAACGAAGGTATGCCCATTCATGCATGTCTCTACACAGAAGACGCTCTAGCTGAGAATCGAACGGGACAACGTCTTACTGTGAGGCGACAGCGCTACGGCAGCACCACCACCGCAACAAGTTTAATAAACAGGTACTTCTTTTTACTATATGCTGATTAACTGTCCAATTACTTACTGATTCCATGTCATCCAGCCACACCTAGATCATATTCTTGTCATTTCTTTCCTCAGCATTCCAAATCGTATTTGCTTCCATTGAATTCCAACATGATCGTCTTTACTCGATCAGCTATTACTAAAAAAAGATAATTGTCATAAATAACGACATTTTGTACTCTGGAAATTTTTTTTTCTTCCACACTTAGATCATATTCTTGTCATTTCTTTCCTCAGCATTCCAAATCGTATTTGCTTCCATTGAATTCCGACATGATCGTCTTTACTCGAGCAGCTATTACTAAAAAAAGATAATTGTCATAAATAACGACATTTTGTACTGTAGAAAAAAAATTTTTCTTTTTGTAGACTTTTTCCTACCCATTCCTGGTTAGAAGGTCAAGCCTAAGTGTCAACTTTTCATCAGATCTGTTAGAATTATTTTTGTGACACCCCCCTCCCCCCCCATTTGTTAGAGTTGTTCAGGGTTTCTGTGCTTGTGAGTGCTTCTAGTGTCGTTGGTAGAATTTTTATTTAGTTATGGACAATGCATGTGGTTTAAGAAGTGTTGCCATTATGTCCATAAAATTCCACAGTAGGACACCTGTATGCTGTGTGTGGTGTGCCCAACTCAGTATGATCTTAAGGAACTCTGCAAGATGTGAAAAGTCTTTCACCATCATACCTTAAAAGGCTTACTGCCTTCTGACAAAGCCAAGTAAACAGAGAAGAAGAGCAAAGAAAAGAAAGAGGAAGGGTGACCTGCCACCCGAGAGTAGGGCATCCACCCCCAATGGCTCCCAGTTTGACGACGAAACAGATTAAATTAGTTCGGTCCTCTTCACAGCCTAGAGTGGAGGCCTACTAGATGAAGGTTGTATAGGCTTCTTCTCAACCTTCCCACTGGAACTCCTCATTTGGAGATTTCTTTGGTACTGGGTCCTTCTCTCAGGAGCAGAACAGGTAGCTTCTCCTCTGAGAAGGAACTTTTTCAGGTTCCTAGAGTCTCATCCTTGCATAGCACTTTCTACCCAGTCTGTCAGGAGCCCCTCTATGCATCTGGACTGGAAACACATGACACTGGCATTTATGATATGGGTCCTCTTGCCCCCCTTCTGTTTCTAAGGCGGAGAAGGGAAGGCCTACAAAAGCAGTATCTAAAGCTCTTTTTCTAGGGCTTGTGTGGGCTCCAGGAGTTTCAGAGCCTTGAGGCTACCTGGTGTTTGCATTGACATCGACAGAACTGGATCCTTCAGCAGCAACAGCTTTTTTTCCATCTTTTTTAATCCATATTCTTTCCATATCAAGTGTACCTAGACACTTTGGCAGTTGACATTAAGGGCGTTGTATCAGCTCCAACCCTTTGGGTAATTTTCCACGTCCAAGTCTTTTGCATTTGACTTAATTGCTGCAGAAGCAAGCTTTGAGACTATGACCTCTGGGTTGTCATCACTCAGTGCCTATACCAGCTGCACCTGCATCAGGTTTGGTACTGATTTCATAGGCATCAGTAGGCAGGGCATCCACATTCGAATTCCTGAAGAAAAAAAAATAACCACTGTACCTATCAGATCAGGTGACTTAGGCTGTATGCTCCTAACACCCATCAGTCTGGAGACTTTCAGTTCTGCTTAAATATTTAAGTTGCATTTACAGTGACCAGCACAAATTAAAAAAAATGATGTTTTTTGCGTTTTTTTTTTTATTTGTTCTAGGATGTTAGCCTTGTATTTTAATTAGCAGATCTGGGAAGATTGTGTTCTTGCATTATTCTGCACTTCTATTTTCACAAGTAGAAATACTTGTAAAAGCTATCCATTTGTATTTTAAATTCTGCTGGGCCATAGTCTTGTAGTTTAATTTGCAGTTGTGGTAGGACTGTGTATTTCTGCTGCCAGATTTGAGCCTTAGTCATTTATTATTGCATTTTTTTTCCACAAACAACATTACTGGTAAATTTCTGCATAGTCTAGTGCCTTTAACTGTAGTAGAAGTTTTATAGTGAGAGAGTTATTTTTAGTGATCACTACTGTTTCCTGTTTTTATGTGTGCATTTCACTGAATTTTTGTGAAGAAAAAAATGTTCTTCCTCTCACTGTTAAGACTGTCTTGAAATCGCTTTCAGGAAGGGATTTCTAGTTAGCTGTTTATTGGTTTGTGGTCGCATTGCACTTGTGGGTCAGTTCTACTGTTTTTTTTTTGCATTAGGACTAGGTTTATCATTTTGTGGCAGAAAGTGTTTACTGAGTTTATCTGAGTAGGGAAATACACAAAAGCACTCATAGTGTAGTCATTTTATTGGCCAGAGGGCTCATTAGTTAGTTTTCTGTTTTTTCTGTGCTGCTATAAATTTGTGTATTTGTGTGGAATTAGCAGTGCCCTGTGCAGTAGCTAACACCTAGAACGCAAATTTTCCCTCTAGAATGGTCCATAGAACTGTACTTTATAAAGCAGCAATATAGAGCAAATACTTTGTGTGCTGACAAGTTTAGAGCAGCTAGTTGGGCAATCGGGGAATACCTTCAGGTTTAGTAGAATTCTGTATTGTGTAAACATTACAGTTCGCAGAAATTAGTGTTCTTTAGTATAATCTGCTGCAATAAAGCACATTTATTATTCTGAAAAGCACTCTTAATAGCCTTCTAATCCAGATATACCTCACCCCCTTGTAGCTCACCAATCAAATAATTGGACAATATGGATATGCAATCTCCTAACTTCTCTGTAGCCAGCTTGGTGAATATGGGCATCTTGATAAAATGTAGCAATTGTCTCATGTTTATAGACAACCGCTTAATCTTTAAAATAGTGAAAGGCGTATTTACACAATGACACTCCAGGCAAAACTCTCGCATACAAGCACACATCATGTGGTCAAAACCATGCACACAATACCCACATAGACTAATGTATGCTGAGACACTTAGCATACATTCTTCCTAAGCAACAGAGATCGCCTAGAGACTTGTGTAGGCTAGCCAGAGTAGAGACTTGCCAGCAGACTTGTGTTTATGGGTGAATTTCAGTAACTGGCTAGTAAGTGTACTGCCAGGATGGTAGGGAAAAAGAAATACAGAGGACCTGGAAAAATCATCTACAAAAAGTGAGGAAGAAACACTGGCCGTGGAAAGTTCTGCACCTGTTCAGCAAAAAGCAATGCAATCTTCAGACATGAATTCCAGTAATCTACAGGAAGATAAACAACTGCACACAGACCTGGTTAAAACAAATGAAACACTGATGGAGTATATTAACACAAACAAAAGGTTGGAAAAAATGGAAGGAACTTTAAACAGATATTCAGATGAGATGATAAAGCTGCAAAACTCAGAGGTCGAAATGAGGAAAAGTCTGGCTGAATATGAGACTGCTCAGGAAGAGATGGTTCAAAAATAATAGAACTGGAGGACAGAGCACATAGGGGAAACTTGAGAATTTCAGCTATACCAGAAAAGCTGGAAGGAACAGACTGCATTAATTTTATGAAATCACAAATAAGCAACTGGACTGGTATTCCACAGAAGGAGTTGTTAGATGAAAGGGCACATCATGTGTATGCTCCAAACCTGGCTGTGAGAAAGCAACCTAGACCTTTAATAGTAAAGATGCAATCCCTACCAGCAGAAGGAGTTGATTCTGACAAAACTGTGGCAGAAGGACAAAGTACTAATAGTGGGAGACAGAGTGTTTGTGGAGAATGATTACTCATTGTACACAAGGCTAAAGAGGAGCAAATGTATTCCACTGTTCAGGGAATGTCGAGATGCAGGTGTGAGATCCAAACAGCTGTACCCAGCTGTCTTCAAGGTATTCTTCCCTTGAGGGACAAAATAATTTTTTGATGAAGTATGTGCTAATCAGGAAATACAAAAGTTTGTCCATCAAAAAGTAAACTGTGAAACAGAAGGAGATTCTGCTTCTTGTTATTTATTTATTTTACTTTATTTGAAATTTGTTGACTGGGTTATTCTGTTTGAGCTTGTGCCCTTTTTCAGTGGAGGTCCGGGGAGAAAAGCTACACAGTACAAATTAAAACAAAAATTCACAGTTCAACTTTTACAACTAAAGAATTTACAGTACAGCTATTGCAAGTGAAGAATTAACAGGAATAAAGTAAACTTAAAATAAATACAGTAAAAACATATACAAATAGTTTAAACAGATGAGCAAACTGAGGAACAAGTAACAGAACTCAGCTAATGAGGCATAACAAAAGTAGTTGTGAGAACTGAGGTGGTTAGTAAGAGCAAGATACACAAGAAACGTAGTAGAAGGTATAGTATTAGAGTAACGGAAGTGAGTTAGTCGTTACATTTAGAGGAGAAATAAAGTGTAGCTATCATTCTAAGTCTTTTGGATTAAGCACTTGGGCTTCAGACCAGTTGTTTTACATTAGGAAGGTTTGTGGCCTGCACTGTGGTGGCAGGAGAGGTAACTTACATCCTTCCAAGTTGGGAACTGCTGATTGAGGGCTCAGTGTCTGTTATTCTAAAAGTGTATTAGTTCTGGTTTAAGCACTTGGGCTTCAGGCCAGTTATTTTACATTAAGAAGGTTCGTGGTCTGCACCCTTGTGGGAGGAGAGGCTGGACTCTGCCCTTCTGAGCTGGAAATTTCTGGTTAAAGGCTTATAGTGCCTACATATTTGAGCTATTTCTTACTGAAATTGGTACACCTTGTCTGCTGTAGCATAGACTAGATCCAGGCCTGCTGAATCTAGCTTTGTTTGTATGCTTGTTTGTTTGCTTGTTATTTCCCTGAAACGCTAATTCCACCTAAAACGCGGCTTTTCAGCGCTTCTGTGGATCCCTAGTGATATCTGCATTGCTTACTGTACTTATTTCCTTGTTTCACTTGAATGAAAGTTACTGTTTGTCATTTTTGCATTTAAGTTACCTGTAGCACATTGCATTTAAGTTGCCTGGCACTTGCTCACTAAAGCAATTATATAGGTCAGCGCTAAAAAATTAAAAGCACTACACCCTCACAAACTCCTCTTGAGTACCTTGTTCCCCATTGGCCCTTTTTTTTCAATTATAAAGGAATTCCCAATACTATTCTAGCATGTGACAACCCTCTCCTCCTCCCAACAAATTCCAACACATGTGAGAGATGCAACCATATAGCCAAACTGGAGGCTAAGCTCTCTCAACTCAGTACTGGCGTAACCAGTCAGGAGGAAAAGGAAACCACACTCACTACAATTCCAGTCTCACATAGACCTACCACGACAGCAAACCAAACACATAAACACACAAAAACATACTCGGAGGCTCTAAATAAAAATCTGCCTAAGCAGCAGAGACCTCCAAAGCAGACACCCAAGCAACCGCTACCCCAAAACAAAACATGTGCAACACATAGCTCACAAAGCCAGTGTGCCGAACAGTCAAAGCCCTTAAGGCTAAACAACATACCTGATACATTTGTAATAGGTGACTCTATCATCAGGCACACTGACGTCCCGCTCACCAGGCTGAACAAGGAGAAGGTCACGGTGAGCTGCCTGTCGGGCGCTAAGATCTGCCACATAACACAAGTACTCAGGTCACTCCAAGGCAAGTACAAATATGACTCAGTCATTGTCCATGCTGGTGTGAATGACCTGAGACGTACCTCCCTGGACTACATGAAAAGAGACATAGAAGAGCTCTCTGAGCATGTAGCCCAGGCCGGTATGACCCTGACCTTGAGTAGCATCTTACCTTCACCAAGAATGATGCCACAATATGAAGACAAGATGATCAAATTTCAACAATTGGCTTAAGTATTGGTGTCATTCAAAGGGGATCCAATGCCTGTCAGCCTGGGATGACATGCTCGATAAGCCACAATGCTTCGCTAGGGACGGCTTGCACCTATCACCCCTGGCCTTTCGGATATTGGCAAAGACTCTTGCTACCCCCATAGTGCCTTTTTTAGGCAAGGCTCAAAAGACAAACCCACCCCCATAGGTATCACAAGGGATAGGAAACTAAGAGTAATGCTACTCAACGCCAGTAGTCTAAACCTCAAGATGCATGCACTCAAAACTCTCCTTAGCATGGAGAACATCGATATCTGTGCAGTAACAGAAACCTGGTTCAAGGCTCCCGAGAGCACCCCAGCACTACCAGGTTATACCTCATACCATGCTTTTCGGCCCCAAAACTTGGACCGAACCACAAAAGGAGGGGGAGTATCAATATTCGTCAAAGATACCCACACCTCCAGGTTGGTGGCACAGCACAAAGCATCAGAGACTATCCATGTGCAACTAACAGTGGGTAAAACTGCCTTCCAGTTTATAGCCTGCTACAGACCACCCTCCCAAACCCAAGAACTCCACTCGGCCTTCCTGAGAACACTGGAAAATATGAAGGTCTCTCCAAACACCATTATATTGGGTGACTTCAACTACCCAAACATAGACTGGGAGCATTACTCTAGCTTCAACACCCTAGCCCAAAGGTTCCTAGAATTTATAAACTCAAATGCTATGGAACAACTTGTTACCACTCCCACAAGAGGGGAAAACATACTGGACCTGATCATCACCAACATGGGGACTCTATGCTCCAGACCAGAAGTGTATCCCTCACTGGTAAGATCAGACCATAAACTAATCTCACTGGATATTCACATCCCGACCCCACCCCCTGCCCAGAAAACCACAGTGAAAAACTTCTCTAAAGCAAATTTCACACTCCTCAAAACCGAGGTGGAATCCTTCAAAGCCCCCGGGCCTGTGGAAAATACGGACCAGACCGCAAAATCCTTTATAAACGCATTCTATGAACACCTTCAGGAATGCATGGATCATGCAATTCCATATAAAACCAAGACCCAATCCTTCAAAGGCAGACATCCTGTCTGGTGGACCCCAGCCATAAACAAACTATACAATAGAAGGAGGAAGCTACTACATGATAGAGCAAAATCCCAAAAAAGGAAGGCATCTCTGATCAGTATTAGCAAAAAACTATGGGCACTCATAAAATTGTCTAAGGCCAGCTTCGAGAGAAAAATTGCACAGGACACTAAGGATAATCACAAGGCTTTCTTTAGTTATGTTAGGAACCTGGGTGGGAATTCCCAGATATGCTCAGAATTAGTCCAAAACGACAAAAAATACACCGAACCCATAGGCATTGCCAACATCCTAGCTGACAGGTTCAGCGCAAACTTCTCCCTCCCACCAAAGGGCAAATATCTATCCCAGCAGAGTGCTGCCCCCCTGACATCTGAGATGCTCAGGTAAGAGCCGCCCTCTCCAAAGCAAAAAACACAGCATCAATGGGACCAGATGGTGTCCCGGGCTGCGTCCTACATGAACTCCAAGAAGAGCTAAACCCAAACATAAAACTACTGTTCAATCTCAGCCTTACTACAGGATATGTACCCAAAGAGTGGCGTACAGCAACGGTGGTCCCTCTCCACAAAGGTGGTGCCTCAACGGATCCTGGAAACTATCGCCCCATAAGCCTGACTAGCTTGGTCTGCAAAGCTATGGAAAGGATCATCATGGACCTTATAAATAAAGATATTGGGGACCTACAGACACTGGATCCTACCCAGTTCGGCTTTGTTAAGGGCAGATCCTGCCTCTTAAACCTGGTCGATTTCTTTGAAACAGTCACCAAGGCCATTGGCGAGGGGAAGGTGGTCCACACAGCCTACCTGGACCTCGCAAAAGCCTTCGATACAATACCCCACTCTGGCATTATAGATAAGCTCACCAGCTTAAATATAAACCCCTATGTCACTAGATGGGTTGCAAACTGGCTCAAGGACAGAACCCACATGGTTAGAATTGCTGGAGCCATGTCAGACTCCAAACCAGTTACAAGTGGCGTCCCACAAGGCTCAGTCCTGGGACCTCTCTTGTTTGGTATATATTTCTCAGAGGTACAGGCCAACATGGAAGGACTGTGGCTGACCAAGTTCGCAGATGACTGCAAACTGGGTGCCATAATCGACTCTCCAGCCGACACAAGCATCCTCCAAAAGGGCCTCATAGAAACAGACAACTGGTGCCAGAGCCATGGCCTCAAGCTAAACGCCAAAAAGTGTACAGTCATCCCCTTTGGCAAAAACAAAGTGCCCACAAATTACCACAAAAGTGGTAATCCATTAAGTATGGAAGAAGTAATTAGGGACCTGGGGACCCAAGTTGATAGCAGTCTCTCATTTGACAACCACGTGGCCAAAGTGGTTAGAAAAACATTTTATATAGCCCACCTAATCATGAAGGGATTCACATCTAGATCAGGGGAGGTCATCGTGCCTCTTTACTCATCCCTCATCAGGCCCATAATTGAGTACAATGCCCCTTTTGGGATGTACCTTACCAGACACCTGCGGCAACTGGAAAGACCCCAAAAGTACCTCACCAAGAGGATCAGAGGGCCCAAACAGATGCCATATGCTGCCCGGTTAAAGAAACTCCAGCTCTACTCAATGGCATACCGCCTACTCAGAGGCGATCTGTGCCTGACGTATAAAGCCATGTCCAACCCGGAATTAATGGACATGCTGCACCTCAGAAAATCCAAATCCCATCGAGCTACGTGCTCGAGAGACTTGAACCTCAGCACTGAAATAAATAGGACATGCTGGAGGGACAGATTCATAACCCAGAGGCTCCCTTCACTCTGGAATAAAATCCCAGTCCAGGTTAGGCAGAGTCCCTCATTGACTCTCTTTAAGAGGAATCTTGATGAATGGATGGGGGATCGTAGGTTTACCCCGGGTATCACTTCTGTGTCACTGTTAGACAGAGGCACAGTATACTAACCTCAAAAAAGGGCATAGCAAAATTAATTTAAAATGGGTGGCGAAAGCCAAACACACTCTGGCTAGGCTTATAAATGCTCTAGGGCAGATAGCCTAGTATGAACCTATGAACCTATAAGAGAGAAAGGAAATTGGTATTGTGTTTCTTGGGGCAGAAGGGGTATTGGGAGCAGTAATTGAATATTATTGTAATAGACTGGCAGTTAGACTAAATAGCGTAATTGTGGGAAAGGAGGAAGGTAGTAAGAAAAGTGAGAGAGGGAGAAGAATAAAAGAGGAAAGAAAGGGAAAGTTTTTAAGTGGGGTGATTGCAGTGACATTTCCAGGTGCTGTATAGGTAATTTCTGAGAGCTGTCTTGAAGTGTGCATGGCCCACAAGGGCAGTTAGCCTAGTACTAATCTATGAACCTATGATATTTTTGAGGGCCATGGCAAGCTTATTCAATGCTAGAGCAGGAAGGTAGCTATAGAGGTTTATGAATCTGTAAGAGAGATTGGTCAGAGCTTCTGAGGGACCTTGGTGAGTTGTATAGGGAGACAAGAGAGGATATGCAAGGGCAGGAGGATGGCTTGTTCATGATAGTGTGGATGAGGAGAAGTTGAGTAAATAAAAGTTGGTTAGGGAATTGTAACCAGCTGAGTGTTTGGAGAGCAAGACAGTAGTGTGATTTGGGTGGCATGTTAGCTGCATATCTAGCTACTTTGTTGTATGTGATTTCGAGTTTGGGTAGTAGAGAGGACTGTAAGTTAGTAAGGATATGTGAGTAATAGATGAGATTGGGGAGAAGATAAGCCTGGGTAAGACAGATTCTGGAGTTGGGGGTGAGGAACCCTTGGTTTCTGTAGAGTAAGCTGAGTTTTGATGGCTTTTCTTTATGCAGTGGTGTACATGGAGATTGAATTTAAGTTGGATATGAATGATGACTTTAAGGAGCTTTGTGTGGGGTTCAGTAGAGATAGTGGTGGTGGAAAGAGAAAAGATGGTGAAAGAGGATTTAAGATGGTTGAGAGATTTAAGTAGGAATTTTGAGGAGTTTTGTCTTTTTAGGGTTTAGTATGAGTTGGTTGTTAGTGAGACAAGTTTCATTGAGGCTAAAAGAGGTTTGAGTTACGGTGAGCAGCTCAGAGGGGTTGTCTGCAATGGTGATGATAGTACAGTCATCTGCATACTGTATGAAGGATGACTGAGGACAGAATGTGTGGAGCTGGTTGGTAAAAATGTTAAAAGGAAGGGGGCCTAGAATTAAGCCATGTGGGATGCCCAGTTTTAAGGGGGAAAAGGGAGATAGAACAGAGAGCCATTTGACAGATTGCTGTCAGAGAGGTAGCTTGTAAACCAGAAGATAGTTGTGGGGGAGAGGTTCAGCTGAGCAGGTTTAGAGAGGAGGATGGGGTGGGAAACAGTGTCACAACCTTTGGAGAGATCTAAGAGGCACGGCACTAGTTTGTTATTGTCTCTGGCTAGGGAGATGGAGTTGGTAAAGGAAATGAGAGTGGTAGTGGTGCTATAGTGGGGGTGGAAGCCATGCTGGGTAGAGGTGATGAGGTTTGCTTGAGTGAGATAACATAGAATTTGTTTAGGTTCACAGTGCTCAAGGATTTTGGAGAGGGGAGAGAGTATGGCAATAGGGCGATAGTTGGAGAGTTCCGCAAAGTTTCTGTCTTTTTGAATTGGTATGGTGTTCTTCCAGAAAGTTGGGACAGTGGATTCACAGGTAGAGCGGTTAAGGAGGATGGAGACTGGGAATGCTATGGACTTGGCAGCAGCCTTTAGGAATGTAGATGGCAAGTTGTCAGCTGATGGGGAACATGACTTAAGTTTTAAGAAGAAGGTTTTTAATGTAGCTAGTGGGGATGAGATTAAGTGAGAAAAGGCAATTTTGGAGTGGGGGTGGTGGGAGCTGAGAGATTGGTTTGGTTAGAGGTTGGCATAAGCTTGCTGATGGTGTCAGTGAAGTAGCTATTGAAGATAGAAGCAGTTACTTGGGAGAGTTATTGAGGAATGGGGTGGGTGTACGGAGATTCCCAGGGTGGAGAATTTAGTTGACAGTATTCCAGAATTTTTGGGGACCTTTACGTTATGTGGTCAGGGGTGTGTAGTAGAAGTTTTTCTTATCAATGTTTGTGTTTTTTGGCCAGGTTGCGGAGTTCCTTATATTTTTGGAAATGTGCGAGTGACTTGGTTTGATCCAGAATTTCCATGCAGAATCTCCGTTTTGTATGAGAGACTGGGTTGGCTTGGTGAGCAATATGATTTGACTGTAAGAATTCTAGGTGGTGGTAGTGAGTTAAGGATGTTTAAGAAAATGGAGTTGAATTTAAGAACAGCTTAATCAAGAGTGAGGTCAGAGAGAAAGGACCAGTCAATTGCAGCGAGATGGTGTTCGAAAGTCTTCGGTTTGAAGTTGGTAAGCTTATGACATTCTTTGAATGTATGAGGTCTAGGGAGATGAGAGGAGAATCTTTGTACTCGTATAGGGGAGTGATCACTAATTCAGTCTGGTAGAGATTCGGGGTGGTGATAGAGGTTATGATGGTGACAAGAATCCAGTCAAGTATGGAGCTGGAGTTAGTAGGTTTATGGAGGAAAGTGGGAGAGTAGATAAGCTGGGTGTAGCCGTATAGGTTTATGCTGGTGGTAGACGAGTTAAAGTTGATGGCACACCAATTGATATTACTGTCACCTAGTATGATAGTTTAGTTAGGTATATTGTCAGCTGTCCAGTGACGAATTTGTTATAGTAGGGTATATTGTCACCAGGGGGTATAAAGTTAGCAACTATTGTTAGGGTTTTGTGTTTTAGTTTGCAGTTTGCTATGATGAGTTCAGCTGGGTGAAAAGAGGGGGTTGGTTGGTTAGGGGGATATGGTTAGGTGGTCTGAGTATGTGATGGCTACTCCTCCACCTTTGTTGTGTGTTCTGTCAAGGTGTAAGAAGTTGTAGCCAGGGGGGAGGAATTCATTTTCTGTGTTATGAGGTTTCAGCCATCTTTCAGAAAGTGAGAGTGTTAGGGGAGTATTGGGCTATCCATGAGTGGAATTCTGTTATCTAGAATGCTGTTGATGTTGATTGAGCAAAATGAGAGATTTTTGAGAGTAGGGTATGATACATGTGGGAGTAGTGTATGTGGGAATAGATGAGTTGTTGTGGGGGCCTGGGTTGGGTTGAACGTCACCAGAGAGATAAAGGGAGTTACAAGAGGTAGAGTTGAAAGAGGTAGAGTAGAAGTGATTTAGTGGAGATAGGTGGGAGACATTTTGGTTTGTGTTCGTGAGGTGGGAACCTTTTTGGAAGGAGTCTGATTTTGGGGAGAGAGTGTTTTGTTCAGGAGAAGTGAGTTAATGATATGGGAGAGGAGTAGTGGGTAATGGAGCTTGTGGTGTAGGAGGCTGTAGGGGAACTGGGATGTAGATTAAGGTGAGTGTGATAACAGGTGAGGTAAGATAGGAGGAGGAGAAGAAAGGATTAAGGGGATAGAGGAACATAGTGTTAGATAAGGAGTTAGTGGGAGAGGGTGGTATGTGAGTGAGGGTAGGGAGGTGAGTGGAATAATTATGGGGGAAAGGGGGTGAGATTGGAGTGTGTGGGCAGGAGTAGTAAGTTAGAGTTTGTAGGATGGTGGGGGGCCTGAGTAGGCGGGGTAGGGATCTGATTGGCTGATGGTCAGGGATGTGGTAGTGAAGAGGGGGTGGGGTAATGAATGGTTAGTTATAAAGGAAATTGAATCAGGGATGGGTGGAAATGGGGGTAGGGTAGGGGAGTGGAGAGAGCCGGAGCGCAGCGAGGGCGAACAGAGTGGGCAGGCCTCGACTCAGCACAGAGCAAGAAAAACAATTGGAGAAGCCCAGAAGAGTAAGTGTAGCAACTGAGAAATGGATATTATAGCAGGCAGTATTAGAGGATTCTGAAGGCAACAGAGGAGAAGATTGAGGGAGGGAAAGAAGATGGAGGAGAAAGGTACAGGAAAGTCTGTTGAGTTATATGCTGTAGGAGATATAGGCGGCGTTAGGTAGGTAATAGGATGTTTAGAAGAGCAGGAGAGAGGGAGTTAGTATGGGAGCTGAAACAAGAATTCGGGAAGATTAGTGCAGTTGACACAGCACAGTGATGTACAGTATATGTGTTTTAAAGCTAACAGACTGGTACAGTGTGCAACGGCTGAACATACAAAGAACCTCTTTTGGTAATAGAGAACAGAGAGACTGTACCTATGAAACCTTATCCAGTGTTTAAACAGAAAATATTAGAGTGAAGGAAGGGAGCAAGTGAGTTGATAGAAGAATCAAGCGTGTGTTGAAAATGAAGCAGAAACAGGATTTGGGAGATGGTGATGAACAGGAGTAAATTCAGTAACTTAATGTGAGTTTACACTGCAGTAATTATATTTGTGAAATATGACAGAAAAAATCTGGAAATTTTGGAGTTTTCTGAATTTGTTGGACTTGTGTGGGACTCTAAAGCATATGCCCCACTTCATGTCATTAATGTTCAGAAAAATGCTTTGGGGAGGAGAAGAGGAGTGAGAAAGTTAATTGTAAGTAATTATTTTGTTTTTTTTAAATAGTACTATTTATGTGGTGTGTGGTTTTCTTTACATGCTATAAAGTAACATTTTCACAGTTATTTTTAATTGTAATATGGATTGTAAACAGGTGCTGCTCTTTTTTCTTTTCTTTCTTCCTTTTTCTCTCTTCTTGTTCAGTTTTAAGAAATGTAGACACTTGCAGTGTAAAAGAAAAAGCCTGATTAAAAAGCATGACGAGAAAAATGAATGTGCTTTTTCCTCATTCATGCATATGGGAGAGACTGGATTAATGACCTGAGATTGATTTGGTAACAAGTTTTAAGAGAGAACAAGTAAATGAAAAATAATATTGAATATTATGGGGCTTTTTTCTAGCAAATACACGTTTACAAAGTAGAAATTCTGCAGTTAGTCTTCAGGTTTCCTTGGAAACAGTCTGATAAAGAGAAACTGGCTGTCTGGCTCTTATGTCTCCATGGAGACAATCTAATAAAGTGAAACTGGCTACAGTCTGGTGGAGAATGATTGGCTGAGGAAAAAAAGGCTAGAACATAATGTTCTCTGAAAGCCTTCAGGGGTTTTCCCAGCTGGGAGAGGTATAAAGCGAAGATAAAACCAATTAACGTTTAGTAGAAGCATAGGCTGCACCATTTGTTTAAGCATGCATAACCTTTCTTTTAGGTTAACTCAAGTCTGGGAGTGTCATGATCGTTTTGTCTGTAAGTATTAAAAGGTTTTAGGGGATAATGGGGCTGTGTTTGTGTTTTTGCTTGAGGGCTTTCATTAAAACAAAGTTTTGTAAGATTTGGCATAGGTTCAAATGGATATGACAAGAAACAGCTTTATAAAAGTTCAACTTGCCAAACAGTGCATGCATGTGACATAAAAGGTGGAACTAGACATTTAACAAAAAAGGTGTTATACATAAAAGATAGGAATAATAACTTTTTAATACAATAATGCTTTCTGTGATGTCTTTAAATGTCAATTGTCCCACAGATAAATATGAAAAAGAAAGACAGTGAACTATATTAAAAATGTAGACCACAACTAGCTATATTATAGGACACACACTTGGAAAGAACTGAACATGTGAATTTGAAAAAGAAAGGTTTTCAGGGTGGTTATTCAGTGGAATATCTGGGACAGAGGAAAAGAAGAGTATTTATATTAATTGCAAGAGGAGCTCCAATAGTGATGGAAGAGGATAAAAAAGATAAAAGTGGCAGATTTGTAGTGCTAAGGGGCTACTGGCAATGAAGGAAGATTACACTGGCATGTATTTATATTCCACCTAAAACTGCTATAATGGAGCTTATGAAAACTCTGGGAGAAATAATCAGTTTTCAGCAAGGAATATTACTTATAGGTGGAGACTAGAATGTGATTTGCAGCAGTGAGGATGTGTCTGGGGGGCCCAGAAGGGAAAGTATAACAAAGGTGGGTAGATTTTTGATGAAATTTATGAGAATATTTGGCATGCAAGATGTGAATTCAGTAATAGGAGTTTGGAGTGAATTTACATATTTTTCCCTAAGATATAAAAACTGGGGCGGGTTAGACGGAATTTACATTTCACAAGAACATGTGCATTTAATTGAAGGCCTTGATACACACCCAATAACTATTTCAGATCATAGCTAAAATAAAAACACAGGATAATGAAATAAAAATGAGACACTGGCACTTTCCCACCTTTCTCTTGAAAAGAGAGGAATTTAAGGAATGGGTAGTGAGATTATTTAGGAGCTGTCACTTGTGTCAGTGAGGTGAAGACTTTAACCACTATCAAGGCAAACAGAACACGGCTCTGGATAAAGTGCCCCTGATAAGCAAAATAGCAAATCCAATGAAAAAACTTTCAGAAGCACACCACAACAAACGGGGCCGACCTGATGAAAACCTTTTTATTCACACAAAGAGCACAGAATAGTGGCCAGTAAGCGCTTTCACGTTTCCCTGAACATTTCTTCAAACTTAAAAAGTACTCCTTCTATACTACATCACTATAAAGGCAGGTTTAACCAGCTTGCACCAGTCAAAATCAGCCTATTACATCGTTAATTAATGCAGTTATCAAAAATCAATTAAATCATCTATGCCTAGTAATTTACACCTGTCTTTATATTGATGTATTATAGAAGGAGTACTTCTTAAGTCTGAAGAAGCATTCAGAAAAATGTGAAAGCGCTTACTGGCCATTGTTCTGTGCTCTTTGTGTGAATAAAAAGGTTTTCATCAGGTCGGCTCCATTTGTCATGATGTGCCTCTGGAGTTTTTTTCACTGGACTTTAACCACTATGCCGACCCCACCCCTTTTAGAGCTTTTAGAGAGGATATAAATTTCTTCTGAAAATATAGCTAGGGAGTGGGATAAAATTAAGGTGGAGTTTAAAAATAGGGTGGAAATAAAAGAAAGGGAGCTGTGGTTAAGAGGTAACAAGAATTATTTAGGGGGACTAACAGATGTTTAAGTATTGCAGAATGGGACAATCTCACAGAACAAGAAGAGTATTAACTGCAGCATGCTAAGTAGAAAATAAGGGATAATATGCATGAGTTTAGAAAAACTGCTGTTAGGCAACTGTTTTTTGATAACACTGGAGCACAAAAACTTTTAGCACAACGACTTAGGCAGCAGAAAGTCGCCAGACTTAGGTAGCCTATAAAAAGGAAGGTAACATGAGATATGGTAGAGGTATTAGAAATGTTTTGAAAGTTCTATGAAAGTCTGTATGAAGCAGAGAAATCTGGAAATTAAGAAAAGATACAAAATTGTTTATGGAAGAATTAAATATGCCAAGGTTAGAGGTAGATGAGGTTCATTTACTAATAGTTAGGATAAGAAGAGATGAGATAGAAATTATAATGTATAACCAATCTACAGGAAAGTCCCCAGGAATAGATGGTATTCCTGTGGAATTTGGAAGCTAGGAGGGCAAAAATTGATAAAGCTCTGGAAGGTTTTGTTTAACAGTATTTTAAGAGGAGGAGAAGTACCAACATCCTAAAAGAAAGCAGTGGGAGCTGTAATACCTAAAGAGGGTAAAGATCCATCGAACCCAGCTTCATACAAGCCCATTTCAATACTAAACTATGATTATAATGTGTTCATGTCTATAATGGCTAAAAGAATGACAGAAGTAATGCCAAGATTGATAGATATGGATCAATGCAGTTTTGTGGAGGGGAGGCAAATATTTGACAACATTAACAGAACATTGATGATCCAGAGGGAATCAGAATGTAAGAAAATACCATTGCTGTTGGTGGGTCTTGATGCAGAGAAAACATTTGGCAGAGTAAGCTGGGACTTTGTGAGCAGGGCAATGGAAGCATTTGCATTTCCTGAAAAAAATTAATATGATGTTGTCAATCTTCAGTTATCCTTGACATATGAGCTCGATTCTGAATATCAGAACCGACTCAGCTGTTACTACAGCCAGTGAGAGCTTAAGTCCTACCCAGAATGCTCCTCTCCAATTTACCTCAAATCTTGTTTGCTACTTTCCTGTGACAGATGTGTCGCCAACTACCTCTTGAGCTAAGTGTTATTTCTCCTTTGTATTTCTAGTTTTTGTATAGTTATAAGATTTTTCTTCTTTAATTTCATTGTTTTGTTTTGTTTTTTTTTTTCCGATAGCTGTTTGCGTCTCCTCTTCACTTTCTCTTATACACTTCGGTGTACACTGTGCTACCATCACTGGTAGTCTTTCTTACCTTTCCTATTTCTCTCCTAGTGTAAAAAAAAAAAAAAAAAAAAAAAAAAAGTTTACTATTTTTCTTTCTGCACTTTGCTGTACTTTTACCTACCATTTCTGGTAGCTTTCTGTACCTTAGGGTACTCCTTTCTACCAATGTTGGAAACCCCTTTCTTCCCCTGTCTCTGTCTGCTTAGTTGGTTTTGTTTGTGTATGTGTGCATGATTCTTGCTGTATGAATCATGGCTGATAAGGTAAAGGTACCACTGGTTTTAAGAAATGTCTGGAGTGTAGCTGTAAATTGCCAAATTCTGATGGGCACCGTGTGTTTACTGACTGGGCCCAGTGCACCTACAAGAAGATTGTTCCATTTGTCATGGTTTCAGTTCCTGGGCCCTGATGGAAGGAAGAATAAATTGTTAAAGGGGATGATAAAATTTTCCTTTGAGGATGCCTTATGTGGTCATTTTAGTAAAAGTAAAACGGATAATGTGAAGTTGTCCAATCTCGCCGTTTATTCTTACACATGGGTTCGGAGCCGAACCATTGTCTCCGAGTCGGCTGCTTTACTAGCTAAAGATCTCCGAGTAGCTCGAGGCCAGGTCCCTATCCCATGATGCTCTATGTCCTACCTCAGATCTAGTTTGCCGCTGCAACAGATCAGAAGTCATCTGGAGTGCTTGGGCCAGTTATTTACATTTATCTTCCTTTTAAGCATATTTTTGCTGATAGTTATTATTAGGTAAAAGAATTTATATTTGTACTGTTTTTTGGGCAGCTTAGCCTTAACAATCTTTTTTTAGAGTTCGTCATTTTCAGAGTGGTTGCTCTGAGGCCTTGGCCTTTTCTTTAGTTATTCCCTATCCATTTATATATACTTATTAGTGTGATTTTATATCATTAATAGTGTGATTTACTGCTATTAGAGCGTTAGTGTAGTGGATAACATCTTGTTGTTCTATATATTACTTAAAAGTGTGTTGTTAGAGTGTTAGTGTCTCAGATTAGCCTGTCTGTTACGATAAGACAGTGTGCTTAGTTAGATATATATTTTTATATCTATACTCTTATTTGAGGAAGTTGTTTAGGGATCTGGCAACTTAGACTATTTTGCAATTTAGACTTGCAGTAATATTTTCCTCAGTGGTGTTACTGTTGGTTATGATGTCTGACCATAAAGAAAAGCAGAAATCTGACTTCAAGAAGTGTAAATGTGGGCAGAAGATGTCCATTACGGACACCCATGGAAATTGTGTTTATTGTTTGGGGCCTGTTCACCTCCAGGAGGATTGCTCTATCTGCCATTCCTTCAGTAGTAAGGTTTTGCTGGAGAGATGAAGGAAACTGGTAGATAGAGGCTTATTGAAGCCAGATTTCCTAGAGTCCTTGGATAAGGCTGACCAGACCTCAAAGTCATTGAAGGGGTCGAAGTCTTCTAAGGTGTCTTCGGAGCCCAAGTCATCGGCTCCGAGCCCTACTGTTAAGGTGCGGTCGCCGGCTCCGCAGTCTTCGAAGCCATGCACCGAGCAAGTATTTTGGAGCTGGTGTCCGAAACCTTGGGGTCACCTATCCTTCAGTGAGTGGTGTCTTCGATTCCTTTGACTCGTTCTTTGAGGATCCTGTCTGATGTGGATGTGGACCGGGTGGTGCAGAGGCTCCTCGAGAACCCGCCACTTGCTAAATTGTTATCAGCATCAACCCAAACTAACTCAGGGCCTATGACCATTCCACCTGCTGTGACTGCTCCTCCTCTGAGCCGAGTAGGGCTTTCGGAGACGGGGAGGAGGATCTGTTGATTGTGGAGCCTTCAGAGCCGAGGCCTGTTCCAGTGCCCTTGGCTCCGTCAACCCTGACTTCTTCCGTTCTGTTGGAAGAGTCTGGAAGCCGACAGTCTCTCACCTGTTCCAGGGGGGAGAGTCGAACCGATGCATCTGTTCCGACCCTTCCCCTTGGTACTTCGGCATGGTTGAGCTCGGCTCCGTCCTCTGGCTCGGAGCCCACTGTCTCGGCACCGGGGAAGTTGCCGTCTTCTTCGGAACCGGCAGCTTCCTCGGGTCGGTGCAGTGGTGCCTTCGATGCTATGAGGAGGGTTATGTCTTCTAAGACACACACATCATCAGGTCCCTCCTCTAAGGTGCTGCTTTCTGCCTCTACATCACAGGTCTTTTTGAAGCGTCGAGACCCAGAGCCTCAGGTAACCCCATTGGGTGACCCTTGCTCTACTGAGACCTCACCAGAAGCCCCCACTGATGAGGTTCCCAGGAAGAGACTTTGTAAGAGGAGGCATTTAGATTCCCCGCAAGTGTCTAGGAATCGGAAGGGTCCCCACTGTCCCCCTCGGAGGATATCTCCTTTGCTGATATCCTGGAAGTCCTAAAGCAGAGGGGCGACTGGCAGTCCGTTAGCCCTACTGTGGATGAGTTGGTGCTCCTGAATGCCTTTGGGTCTCAACCTTCCACCTCCTGGGTGACTCTGCCCTTCGAGCTGATGGATTTGGTTGCTCGAAGGGCATGGGAGTCTCCTAATTCTATGGAACCGGTCCCTCAGAGGCCCATCAAGTTTATCACTTCTCCCCAAGACAAGACATTTCTCACTAAGGGAGTCCCAGTTGATGCCATGGTGGTGGCGGCAGCCACCAAGAAAGAGATGTCAGAAACCTCTTCTACTGCCCATCCTCCTAATAGGGATTCTAGGACAATGGACAGATATGGGAAATGCATCCTTAGTTCTGCGACCTTTGCTATGCAATTGCTTAACTATTTGACTCACTTTACCCGTCTTCAAAGAGATCTCCTGAAGGAGCTTGGAGATACTCTGCAGGGTAATACAGATGGAGCTGTCTCGGAGAAGGTGACAGCACAACTTAATACCCTTAACTCCATAGTGAACTCGTCCATGCGGCTCATTTCCTATGCTGTCGATGGTTCGAGTCGGGCAGCGGGTTCAATGATAGCTCTTCGGAGACAGTCCTGGATGTGCTTATGCTCCTTTGTGGAAGCCTTCAAGTCTTCCTTTATCAACACCCCATTTGATGGCTCTTTTCTTTTTGGGCCTAAAGTCAAGGAGACTCTCGCTAGGTGTAAGCAAGAGGGAAAGACTCTATCTGCCGTAGGAGTCCGTTTTTCCACCCCTCCCAGACCATAACCCAAAGGGCAGACAGGTGGGAAAATGTGGTTCCGAAAGTCCCAAGGAGCTTTGCAGAACTCACGTAGTGAACCCCCCTCCAGGGGCAGAGGAGGGGGTAATAATGGAAGATGCCACCCCGGCGGCAGATGGGGTCTGCAGAACCAGGGCGACCGGGATCAATTCTTTGGTAAGCCCTATAAGCACTCCTGAAAGGAGGCATGACTGTCCTGCTCTGGAGGCAGTCGGGGGTCACTTGGCTTTGTATCCAGATGCCTGGCTAGGAATTACAACAGATTCTTGAGTACAAAGCATAGTTACCAGAGGTTACATCATCCTATTCTTAAAAAACCCACCTGTGGGGAAAAAATTCCCAGACGTTCCACCCAGTCTAAGGGATCAGGCAGCCATAGAAATTCAGAGGCTCCAGGAAAAAGGAGTCATCCAGCCAGTCCCAGCAGACCAGATGGGATCCGGGACTTACTCCAGATTCTTTTTAGTTCCAAAGAAGACAGGGGACTGGAGGCCCATCTTGGACCTTAGCAGACTCAACACATTTGTAAAGAAGGAGAAGTTCCGGATGGTCACGCTTCAGTCTATTCTCCCTTTCCACGGAGTGGGCGATTGGATGTGCCCGATAGATCTCAAGGATGCGTACTACCATATCAAAATGGCCAGGCCATCCAGAGATCATCTGCGTTTCCAGCTGGGAGCCAGTCACTATCAATTCCGAGCACTGCCCTTTGACTCACAACAGCCCCCAGAGTGTTTACCAAATGTATGGCAGTGGTTACGGCTCACCTGAGGCGTCTAGGATTCCGAGTGTTTCCGTATCTGGACGACTGGCTCCTTACCGCCGCCTCCTGGCATCAACTAATTCTGTCCAGGGATCACACTCTCAATCTCTGCTCTCAGTTAGGCATCACTATCAATTTCGAAAAGTCTGTGTCGTCGCCATGGCAGTGTAGTATCGGAGCAGAACTAGACACCACCACCGCCACTGTAAGATTGCCCCTGGACAGAATAACCACTCTCTGAAACCAGGTCTCGGACATTTTGCAGAGAAGGAAAGTACCGGCCCTTCAAGTATTCAAGTATTGAAGCTACTAGGCACCATGGCAGCTACACTCATAGCGGTTCCTCTGGGACGTATGCACATGAGGATTCTTCAATGGTTGCTATTCACCCAGTGGTCTTACCAACAACTTCCCATGTTATTCTTAATCATGATTACGGACTCTTGCAAGAAAGATCTTCGGTGGTGGTTAACCAGCCAACAAATTACAGTGGGTCGACCATTTGTTTCTCCCCCATCAGCCACGGTGACCACGGACACTTCTCTGATGGGGGGGACTTTTTCATGGAAGAACAGCCCAAGGCACCTGGTCAGAGACAGAGTCACAGTTGCGCATCAATGTTCTGGAGCTGAGAGCAGTGCTTTAGGCATTGCAGGACTTCCACAAATCTCTGCCTCTAGGGACGATTGCGATACAGACAGACATGTCAGTGGTCTGAAACATCAACAAGCAAGGGGGAACCAAGTCTTACCCCGTGTCGAGAGGCCTTGAGAATTTGGCAGTGGGATGTATCTACGATGCGCTTTCTGATAGCGGCGCATATCCCAGGGAAATCCAACATGATAGCAGACAAACTGAGCAGAGCCATCCTGTTACCGCATGAGTGGTCTCCCAAAAACGAAGTTGCGGAGATGATTTTCCACAGATGGGGCCAGCCTTGCTGCGACCTGTTTGCATCCCCTATGAATGCCAAATGCAGAAGCTACTTTGCCCTGAATCCCCCTCCGGGGGACAGCCCAAGGGACTTGGTTGTACACGATTGGCCCCTACACCCCTGATTCCGAAATTCTTGCAGAAGGCCAAAACCCTGGAAGGACTGTAATCTTAATAGTCCCTTTTTGGCCTCGTCAGATTTGGTTCCCCTTCCTTTGACTCTATCAACTGGAGGAACCTTGGATTCTGGACCCAGTTCCAGACCAACTGACACATTCGTCAGGGGCCCTCCATCCCTCCCTTCATTCCCTCAGACTAACAGCTTGGCTGCTGCGATTCCCTACCTAGCCAGGTCACAAGATTTTTCTTCGGAAGTACAACACATTCTTGTATCTTCGCATAAGGCTTCCAACAGAAAGTTGTATGCTAGTAAATGGAAGCGATTTGCCTTTTGGGCATCCCAGAATAACATTGATCCTTATGTTGCCCCAATTGCTAGTATACTGGAATTCCTATCTTAGCTTTTTCATAAAGATGCTTTAGCTGCCACAATTAGAGTTCAATTGGCTGCTATCTCGAATTTTCACCTTGGAGATGAAGGTTCTAATTTGATGTCTTACAGATTATGTAGGGCCTTCCTTAAGGGCACCATTCTTCTTAGGCCACCTGTTAGCCAACCCTTTGCTCCCTGGAATTTAAATTTTGTGCTGTCTCGTATTATTCTTTCCCCCTTTGAGCTTGCATCATCCTGTCAGTTGAAGTTTCTTTCTTGGAAGACTATTTTCTTGGTGGCCATTATCTCAGCACGCAGGGTATCTGAACTCCAAGCCCTTTCTATCAAACCCCCATATCTGATGTTCCACCCAGACAGAGTATCACTGAGGACTAATCCTTTGATGTTAAGTTGTCTATCTCGCCTTCATTCTTGCTGGATGGGTTCGGAGCCGACCTCGGCTCCGACTCGGCCACTCTAAAAGCTCGAGAGTTGGTTCCACCGGCTCGAGGCTCCCCTTATATCCCACAATGCTAGGCGAGAGTTACCTCAGATCTCATTTGCCGCTACAGCTTCGAGGTTGGTTTTTCTACCGGTTCCTGGTGAGTAACTTTTCTTGTGAGATTAGTCTTTCAAAACCCCTTTATTTTTAATATATTTACTTAATTCCCTTAGTTTAGAGTAAATCTTATCCCCTTCTAAAAATTCCGTTTTTTTCCCTCAAGAACCTTAGGTTCTTCCCTTGGGCCTACAGGCCTTTCCTTCCCTAGTGGAGTGTGTGTGTTTTATTTTATTTTAAAATCCTAGTACTGGTTTTTATTATATTTTAAATTGACAGGGTGTAACTAGTGTGTTTGTGTGTGTGTTTGTGTACACCTGTTCAAAGACAAAAAAATGTCTAAAGAAGCAAAGGTCTCCGGATTCAAGAAGTGTGATGCGTGCTGTCAGAAAATGTCTCTGACAGACGCTCACACTTCTTGTGTCTACTGTCTGGGGCCTTTGCACCTGCAGGACTCCTGTGCTGTGTGCCATGGCTTCAGCCCCAGGGTCCTGCAGGAAAGAAAGAATAAATTGATTCTCAGAGGCTTACTCAAGCCAGAGGATTCCCTGTCTGTTTCAACAGGGAAGCCCTCTAAGGCATCTAGGTCTTCGGCTCCGGCAACTGAGCCGAGACCTAAGGTTTCTCAACCTCTGCCTTCATCGGCTCTGGCTGGAGCCGATAAGTCTCAGTCCACAGTTTCTGTGGCCCCCTCGGCTCCGCCGGAGCCGAGGTAGTAGAAGTTCCCGTGTCGGCTCCGACCAGACCTTCGGAGCCGACAACTAGGAAGAGGTCCAGGTCACCATCTCTTGGCTCCGTTCATTCGGCTCCAGGATCTCCCCTGCTGTCTGAACGGAGCCAAAGATCTCACTCCTCTAGGTCATCGAGGCTGTCGGATCATGACCTTCAGAGGGTAGTGAGTCGACTACTTAAGTCCGAGGCACTGGCCCAGATGCTTCAGAGCCCGACTCATCAGTCGATGCCTGCCCCGGTCCATCAACATATTCCTCCTTCGACTCTCTTGAGCTCGGAGCCGGGTTGTGTCGGAACCGAGACTGTGATAGCGTCGGAGCCGATACAATTGTCTTCGGCTCCGTCGTCGGCTCTGTTTTCTTCCTTGGAAGAATCTCGGCGCCGGACTTCCCTCGTCGGCTCCGAGGGGGTGAGTGGCATCGGACCCTTGTCTGACCCCCCTCTCCCTCTCGGTGCTTCGGCGCTGGTGAGTTCGGCTCCGACATCGGCCTCGGAGCCATCACTGTCGGTGCCGAGGGGGGTTATTACCTTCTCGGAGCGGGGACCTCTGGCTCTGCCTGACGGGGGTGCATTCGAGGTCATGCGGAGTGTGTTAGAGCCTGGCTCTACTCCACAGTCGGCTCTGTCCGCCCCTCCCTCTATGGTGCCTCAGGCTAAGTCGACTCACTGCCTCATCCCGGACCGCAGAGAGCCAGCTCCTCAGGAACCCCCTGTGGGGATTTCATCCTCTTCCGAGGCCTCTCCTGATTTGGCAGAAGAGCCCCCTCGGAAGAGGAAGTGTAAGAGGAAACACATTGACTCACCTGAGTCCATCACGTCAGACACAGATTTGGATGATTCTGAGGGTTCCCCCCGTTCCCCTTCTGAAGATGTCTCATTTGCAGACATTCTGGAGATCCTGAAACAGAGGGGAAATTGGCCAGCCCTTAACCCTTCGGAGGACGAATCTGTGTATCTTGAGGCGTTTGGCTCTCGTCCTTCCACCTCCTGGGTGTCCCCCTTCGACCCCCTCATGCAGGTGGTTGCTAAGAAGGCATGGACGGCTCCTGATTCAGTGGACCCCACTCCCAGGAGACCCTCCAAGTTCATAACAGCTCCAGCAGACAAACAGTTTTTAACAAAAGGAGTTTCTGTGGATGCTATGGTGGTAGCGGCTGCCACTAAGAAGGAGCTAGCTGATCCTTCAGTACCTGTCCATCCACCTAACAAGGAATCTAAGTCCATGGATAGGTACGGGAAGCGGATGTTTTCGTCAGCGACATTTACCATGCGTTCGCTGAACTACCTGTGCCATTTTACTCGTCTTCAAAGGGACTTGATCAAGGAAGCGAGTGAAATGTTAAAGGACCCTACAGCTGCGGGTTTCCAAGATAAGATGAACACGCAGCTGGCTACCCTTAATTCCATAACCAACTCCTCCATGTGCCTTCTTTCTTACGCGGCTGATGGAGCGAGCAGAGCCGCAGGGACAGGTGTGGCCTTACGTAGGCATGCCTGGATGCGGCTATGCAATTTTGCGGACCCCTTCAAGACGTCTTTCACGAACTCCCGTTTGATGGATCATCCCTCTTTGGTCCTCAAGTGAAAGAAACCTTGACTAGGTGCGAGACTGATGGCAAGACCCTTTCTGCCGTCGGAGTCCGTTTTCTACTCCTTCCAGGCCTTACCCCAAAGGCCAGAAAGGTGGAAAGATGTGGTTCCGTAAACAATCTCAAGGGACTTCGCCTGGCGCACAGAGTCGTTTTCCCGCCAGAGGCAGAGGCGGGAATAACAATGGTAGACGTCGCCCTAGGGGCAGGGGGGGTCCGCAGAACCAGGGCAATCGGGAAGTCTTTCCTGACAAGCCCTTTCAGCATCCCTGAGGTGTTGCCCGACTGCCCATCTTCGGAGGCAGTCGTGGGAAGATTGTCACTGTACCCAGAAGCCTGGCTATCCCTGACTCAAGACAAATGGGTACAGTCCATCATTTCCGAAGGCTATTCTATCCCCTTTCTTTGCTTTCCAAATCAGTCAAAAAAATCCCTTCCAGATGTGCCACCCGCTCAAAGGGATCTAGCAGTTTTGGAAATTTCAAAACTGCTTGCAGAAAGAGCAATTCAGCCAGTTCCAGCAGACCAGCAAGGATCCGGAATCTACTCAAGGTTCTTTTTAGTTCCAAAGAAAACAGGGGACTGGAGACCAATTTTGGATCTCAGTGTCTTGAACAAATCAGTCAAGAAAACAAGATTTCGGATGGTCACGCTGCAATCCATCCTTCCCCCTTTGGGCAAAGGAAACTGGATGTGCTCTATAGACCTTCGGGATGCGTACTATCACATAAAGATGAACAGACGCTCCAGAAGATTCCTCCGCTTCAGGCTGGGAACCAGTCATTTTCAGTTCAGGGCCCTGCCCTTTGGTCTCACCACTGCCCCGGTGTTTACCAAATGCATGGCAGTGGTAGCTTCTCACCTGAGACGACAAGGATTCCAGGTGTTTCCATATTTGGACGACTGGCTCCTCACAGCTCCCACCAAGCATCTCCTTCTGATGGCCAGAGATTACACTTTTCGCGTTTGTCAAAAGCTGGGTATTTCAATAAACTGCGAAAGTCTGTTTTGTCGCCTTGTCGTACTATTACCTACATAGGCAAATCTAGATACAATAAACATGTCTGCAAGACTAACACATCAGAGAATAACAGACATTCACAAATTGGTATCACTCCTTTTCAACAACAACAGAATCAAAGCCAGGTTAGTTCTAAAGGTGTTGGGAATTATGGCAGCGGCCATACCTCTGCTTCCATTAGCCAGATACCACATGCGGATCCTTCAATGGATGCTCTTTACTCAATGGTCATACCAGGAACTTCCAATGTCTCACACCATTTTGATCACGCAAGCGTGCAAAAGCATCTCATGTGGTGGATGTCTTCCCTCAGCTCTTGTCGGAAGACCCTTTGTTCCACCTCCTCCGGTTGCTACTCTGACAACGGATGCCTCCCTGATCGGGTGGGGGGGGCATTATCAGGGCAGGACGGTCCAGGGCACATGGCAACCAAACGAATGCCACTTGCACATAAATGTTCTGGAGATGAGAGCAGTGCTTTTAGCGTTGCAAGCCCTTCAAGACTCTCTTCCCTTGGGAACGATTGCAATCCAGACAGACAATATGTCTGTAGTGTGGTACATCAACAAACAAGGTGGAACCAGATCATACCCCGTGTGTCGAGAAGCACTCAGACTGTGGCAATGGGCGATTTCTTCTCAGCGGTTTCTGATAGCAACGCACATCCCCGGAAGTCCAATCAAATTGCGGACAAGTTGAGCAGAGCTATACTCATGCCTCACGAGTGGTCTCTGAAAGACTCTGTAGTCAGAGAAATTTTTCTCAAGTGGGGTCAGCCTTGCTGCGATCTTTTTGCTTCTTCCCAAAACAGCAAGTGCAGAGATTATTTCACTCTATTCCCTTTACCAGGCCAACCCAGCAGAGACGCTCTAGTCCAAGTTTGGCCCCGGGGACTTCTGTATGCATTTCCTCCTTTCCCACTGATCTCTCAAGTAATACAGAAAGCTATCGCTCAGAAGGCCTCATTGATCCTCATTGCTCCTTACTGGCCTCGACAAGTGTGGTTCCCCTTTCTACATCGTTTTCTCTTGGAGCGACCGTGGAATCTGGACCTAGTTCCAGATCTTTTGATCCATCAGTCGGGTCAGTTTCATCGCTCCCTCCCCTCGCTGAACCTCACTGCTTGGTTCCTCCAGTTCCAACCTTAGCCAGGCTTCCTCAATTATCTCACTCTGTTAGAGATATTTTGATAGCTTCCCATAAATCTTCCACTCGAAAGATTTATTTGAGTAAGTGGAAATGCTTCACATATTGGGCTCAAGGAAAGGACATAGATCCTTTCACTGCTTCCATCCAACTAGTCCTCGATTTTCTAGCTGAACTCTTCCATGCAGGTTCATCTCCTCTACACTTAAAGTTCAATTGGCAGCTATTTCTAACTTTCATGTGGGTATTTCTGAATCTGCCCTAATGTCCCACAAGCTCTGCAAAGCTTTTTTGAAAGGAGTTTTTCTTCTCAGACCTCCTATAAGAAATCCTCCTTCTCCTTGGGACCTAAATTTAGTTCTTGCTTCTCTGATTCTTCCCCCTTTCGAACCTGCAGTCTCCTGTTCTTTAAAATTATTATCATGGAAAACTCTTTTTCTGGTAGCTATTACATCAGCTAGGAGAGTTTCAGAGCTTCAAGCACTCAGCTGTCGTCCTCCCTATCTTTTGTTTCATAAGGACAGAGTATCCTTACGAACTAACCCGTCCTTTTTGCCTAAAGTGGTCTCGACGTCAAATCTGAATCAAAGCATTGATCTATCGGTCTTTTTTCCAGAATATTCCAATAGGTCTGAACAAAAATTACACTGCCTGGATGTTCACCGTCAATTGAGGTACTACTTGGATAGAACTAAACAGTTCAGAAAATCTGATCAGCTGTTTGTCTCCTATGCAGAGCAGAAAGGGACTTTCAGTTTCAAAGGTATCATTATCCAGATGGCTAACATCTTTGATTTCCCTTGTATATGAAATTAGACATCAAAAGCTGCCTGATAAACCTAAGGCTCATTCCACCAGAGCTTTGGCTACTTCTTTAGCCTTCCAAGACAGACTGCCTATCGACACCATTTGTGCAGCGGCTACTTGGGCTACCCCTCATACTTTCATTTCTCATTATAAGTTGGATTTAGCTTCTAGGCATAGAGCTAACTTTGGTTCCACTGTTCTCAGGAGTCTGTTCCGTTAGGCCACCCGGGACAAGGTGCTAGGGACGCGGTCCCATCCAGCAAGAATGAAGGCGAGATAGACAACTTAACATATAGAAGTTATGTTCTTACCATAACGTTCCATGTTAGTTGTCTTCTTCTCGCTTCTTCTCATGTCCCACCCTCCTTCCCCTGGCCTGGACAGACCTAGAGGAGTTCTGATTGTGACCTCTCTTTCTACCACCTCTTTCTTAGACATATGCTATTATGCATATTTCCTGGTTCAGGATATAGGTCACCCTTCTTTCTTCCTGTTGTTAGAGGTGGATTCTGTTTTACAGTTATTCTGTTACTATTATAAGCTGGGGTTAGCTTACAAACGAGATCTGAGGTAACTCTCGCCTAGCATTGTGGGATATAAGGGGAGCCTCGAGCCGGTGGAACCAACTCTCGAGCTTTTAGAGTGGCAGTCGGGCCGAGGTCGGCTCCGAACCCATCCAGCAAGAAGAAGGCGAGAAGAAGACAACTAACATGGAACGTTATGGTAAGAACATAACTTCTATTTCCTGCCAAAGGTGTGTTCTGAGACTAATCTGAACCAGACTATTGAACTTCCAACCTTTTTTAGTAATCATTCTAATAAACTGGAGTACATGTTGTATAACCTCGATGTCCAAAGGCAGTTGAGGTTCTATTTGGACAGAACAAAAGAATTTAGAATGTCTGACCAACTCTTTGTATCTCATGCTGATGCTAAGAAAGGATTACCAGCTTCTAAAATTACCCTTTCCAAATGATTAACTGACTGCATTAAATTTATCTACTCTTACAGCGAACCAAACATTAGAGCATGGTGTGAAGGCGCATTCAACTAGAGCTGTTTCCACTTCTTCGGCTTATACGGCTCGATTACCTTTGGACACTATATGTGCTGCTGCCACTTGGTCTAAGCCTCATACCTTTATCACTCATTACAAAGTGGACAGGGCCTCCAGGGACAGGGCTTCCTTTGGTTCCACTGTCCTCAGGAATATACTCCCTTGAGCCACCCAGGATTAGGGTGCGTGGGACGCTACCCATGTGTAAGAATAAATGGTGAGATTGAACAACTTCACATAAAGAAGTTATGTACTTAACATAATGTTCCATGTGAGTTGTTCATCTCGCCTTTATTCTTACATTCACCCACCTTCCCTCTCCAGGGTCTCGATGAGCGAGTAGACTTTGGGTCTGGTGGTCTTGTTCTGGGACTTCTTACTCTGGTTGGAGTATTTATTGTGTTACATCTGTTCATGCTGGGTTCAGCAAACTAGATCTGAGGTAGGACATAGAGCATCATGGGATAGGGGCCTGACCTCGAGCTACTCGGAGATCTTTTGCTAGTAAAGCGGCTGACTTGGAGCCGATGGTTCGGCTCCGAACCCATGTGTAAAAATAAAGGCAAGATGAACAACTCATATGGAACTTACGGTAAGTACATAACTTCTTTTTTCTTCCCCTTTCTCGTCTTCCTCATTTTCAAAACTTGACAAACCTAAAAAGAGGATTTGATTGGTGCCATTTTCTCCCTCTGCACTGATGACCAAAAGACTTAAAATTTCAATTCCCTCTACCAGTATGTAACTGACAGTTACTTGAAAGGATACTTTGCTGCCAGCCTTAGCCCTGAAAGTGTCTTCTCCATCGGTGCCAAAGTTTTCAGTGCAGATCCAAGACCAGACTATGGAACCAACAGTCTTGGTGCCATCTCCCATTTCAGCACTGATGACTTTATTATCAACTGAAAAGACTGAATTTTCTTTCCTTGATCGTCCTAGAAACAGGTATTCTCCATCTGTAGATCCCTTTGCAGGTCGATTACCTAGCCCCTTTTTTGAAAGACCAGAATCCCACTCTACCCAGTCAATTAATTCCACCAAGAGTCTGACAGAAATGAATATGCTGTGGTTGGTGGATCAACTCCTTGCGGCGAGGGGACTCTCAGGTGTGTCCTCGGTTTCAGCCCCTTCAGGTGCTGGAACCCTTCTTTCTGTGACCCCACCTAGTTGTCCTCCTCTGAGGCCTTGGATATCCTGGCTCTGAGTTTCCCAGTGCTGACTGTTTCAGTTCCGATGAGATCTCCATCTCTGGTTCTGATTTCTACCCTGAGTTCCTTGGCTGTTTCTCTCAGGGGTGTGGCTATGTGGTTGTTTCTGGGGGGGGGGGGGGCCTGTCCACTGTGGGCATTCAGTTGGCTCCTCCCCTGTCGGAGCAGTTCCCTGATCCTTCCCCTCGTCCAGAGCTTTAATCAATTCCAACACCTGGACAGTGAGAGCTGAAACTGTAGGATTCACTTATTCAGGTTTTGTCCTCTTCTGAAACCTCCCCAGATCGTCACACTGAGGAGGTTCCTCAGAAGAGGAAGTGTAAGAGGAAACACCTAGATTCCCCGGAGGAATACATCACAAAGGACAGTGATTTTGATGAAGGGGAAGGGTTCTACACGGTCACCCCCGAAACGCATCTCCTGTGGAGACATTCTCGAGATCCTTAAACAAAGGGTGACTGGATGTCCCAAAAGCCCTCTTTGGAGGAGTCGGTGTACCCGCAGACTTTCGGGTTTTGACCATCTACCTGTTGGCTAACTTCGCCTGCTGACGGGCTCATTAAGTAGAACTTGCAGTGGGTGTGGAAGGCTACTGACACCATAGAACCCATTCCCAGGAGGCCAGACAAAATTCTGATTGCACCCGAGGACCATCATTTTTTAGCAAAGAGATTGTCAGTAGATGACATGATGGTAGTGGTGGCCACAAAAAAGAACTGGCATAGGAAATTTCCACTGTCCATCCTCCCAGTAAAGAGTATCTGGTAATGGATAGGGTTGGAAAGTGGGTTTGTGCTTCATCAACCTTTGCACTACGGTCTTTGAACTTTATGGCATACTTCACTTGACTCCAAAGGGATCTGATTAAGGAGTTATCAGATACCCTGGCAGGAGCTGTATCTGACAAAGTCGAAGATAAGGTTGTCTCTCAGTTGACCATTGTAGAGTCTATTTCTAATATGTGCCATGAGGCTCATAGCACCTGCAGCTGAAGGGATGACCAGAGCAGTGGGATCGGTAGTAGCCATAAGGAGACATGCCTGGATGCTCTTGTGAGAACTTGCAGAGCCATTCAAGTTTTCATTCATCAATGTCCCTTTGACGGATTTGGGAAACATTGACCAGGTGTGAAAAGGATGGAAAGACCCTTTCTGCAGTGGACATACATTTTTCAACTCCTTAACGGTCCTTTTTGAGGAACCAGAGAAGCTATTTTCTAACCGCCGAATGCATTGTTATTAACTACTTTTTTTTTCATAAATTTTGTTTCAGTAGTTTTTTACTATTGTTATCAGTTGTTAGTAACAAATCATTCATCATGGCTGACACAGTCAAGTATGGCTCAACCAGCAGGCCTATTTGACTGTCCAGCAAACCAAAAACATGCTAGCCCACTCCACCACCTCCAGGGAAACACTAGGTGACTCCGATACACCCTTGGCACCATTGTAGTTTCCTCCCATTGGCTGTTATTTGAAATCCCAGTAAACCACTGGCATATTCCTCCACCCTGTAGGATTGGCTACCCCCCGTCCCCCACCTTACTCCCATTGGGCTGAATTATTTGTCATTCCATTGACTATACCTCCCCACCCTATCACTCCATCTCGACCTGGCCCCGAATACTAATTGCAGTTGGCGTGTTCCTCATTGGTAATGTTATCCCGAGCTCCATAAAACATAAAATAAACACTCATTAGTTAGGTATAACCTCCTGCTGTATAAATTATTTAAGATTTTCTGGGATATAATCATTTTTTTATACCAATTTTTGATATGTGTTCTTGTTAGTTAGCTTTGTTTGTTAAGACGGGCTTGGGGAAACTTCAATGAAGGCACTGCTCTGGCAGTATTTTCCAAAACTGGGGCTGGCATTTTTTTTCACCAGGATTCAGACCAACCAGTATTAAAAGAAGAAATGTTTAATGGTTCTCATTGACGTAAGTGATAATTTGCAGTAAACTGTTTTTGATCAGATGACACATTTTTAATAACAACTACTTTTGGTCCGTTCTACTTCAGTTCTGCTACGTGTATTGCAAGCTCTGTTGTTGTGATTAGGACCTTTACAGGAGTATGCGTGGTTTGGCTTATTCACGTTTGGAATTTTTATGTATATAATTTTTATGTATTTATATATTTTGTGATTTTCTGTGGTGTTTCTTTTCCTGCACCTAAAGGCAGGTACGAAGAAGCTACGATGAAAGTGCTGCCCCAGCAGTAACATGCCGGGCCTAGAAAATTATTGATGTTATGTTGTCCTATCTTGCCTTCATCTTTACATGTGGGTTTGGAGCTGATCCTCGGCTCTGACTCGGCCGATTACAAAAGCTCGAAGTCTCTAAGTTGGCTCGTGGCAAGGTAGGTATCCCACAATGCAGTGGTATCAATCCTCTGAGCTCGTTTGCCGCTTTACGAGTTAAGAAGTGCTTTCCTTGGTCATGGCTAAGTGAACTTTTTCTTCTGTGTTTTTCTTGCATTTATAGTTGGGATATAGCTGTTTTTTTTTTGTTCGAAGATACTTAGAATATAGTTAGATTATTAGCTTTACATAGTAGTGAGTATTAGTTGTTGTTTGATAGTTTCACTGTTTTGCCAGCAGTTTTGACCGTCGTTTTTTCCGCAGGCCTGTGTGTGTCTTTATTGGTATCCCATAGTGGTAGTTATACTTTGCTATTTTCTTGTTGAGCCTTTTATCAGCTTTTTGTTATCTTAATATAGAGTATTTGTTATTGAAGACTTCTAGTTTAGTCCATTCTGTTTGTTATTAGGATTTACCTACGCTTTCGTATATTGTTATTAAGCGTAGGTAGCTTAGCTAATTGTTTTTTTCAAATGTGGCGTGTTTCTTTATATAACAAAGTCCGTTTCATTAGAGGGTTTTCTAGTTGTGTGTTCTTTTCTTGTTTTTCATAGGGATTGGCCCGTTTCAGTTAGAGGACCTAGTCCTCTTATTATACTGTTGCTTCTTTTTACAGTGTGGTGTGTTCTGTTCGTATGACCCTATTACCACTGGCATGTTTCCTTTCTGCTTTAGCAGGGCTAGGACGATTTGAGTTCGATGACCTAGTCCTCTCCTCCTATTATTTCTTCTTTTGTGTTGTGTGCTTTTATCGTCCCTGTAGTTGAGGTCCGTTTAAGTTAGAGGACCTAGCTAATTCCCTTTCTATTGTTTTTTGTGACATCTGCTGCTAGTAGAGTTGTCTAGTTTGTCTAAAGAAAAAGAAAAGGATCATGAGCCTTCAGGTTTTAAGAAGTGCCAAAAATGTAATCAAAAAATGTCCATAACGGATGGGCATACTGTATGTGTTTACTGTTTAGGGGCCATTCACTTACAAGAGAGCAGTACTTTTTGTCATGCTTTTAGCTCTAGAGTCCTTCAAGAAAGGAAAAACAAGTTTATTTTGAAAGGTCTCCTGAAGCCATCTTTTGAGGAAACTTTAAGTAGTTCTTTATCCTCTCAATCTGCAAAATCTTCCCCTAGTCAAAAAGAAAAGTCTGCTAAGAGGCCATCTCCAGTGCCCTCAGAGAGATCTGGACCTCCTGAAAAAATATCTAAAATTATTAAGACTTCCACCTCATCAGCTCCACTGCCTTCGGAGCTGACTGAGGTTATTACCATTGATGTGCCTAGATTGGCCCCAAGAACCTCAAAGCCGAAAAAGGATCCTTCAACTCGGAGCCGGTCTACAGACATTCCTCCAGTTTCCCCTACCTTGAGATCTTTTATTTTACAGAGATCTCTCCCACCAACCCTTTCCTCTAGGTCCTCTAGGAGCAAACTATCGGATGAAGATGTGGAGAGGGTGGTGCACAGACTTTTGAAGGCACCAGGGCTGGCAAATTTGCTCTCGGCTCCTGCCCAGGTGGTTTTGGAGCCGCCCGAACCTTCTGCTTCCACTACTGTTCCTCCTCCGAGCCATACCGGTCTGTTGGAGCCTGAAGATCCAGTACTGCTTGCAGTAGAACCTTCGGCTCCAGCACCCCATGAGGCCTTACCAGAATCGATATCTGCTCAGACACTCTCGGTGCCACCCGTAGTGTCTAGGAACCAAAGTTCACCAGTCGGCCCCGAGGGAGATTCTCGGACCCAAGCCTCTTTGGTTCCGAGTCTACCTCTCGGTGCGTCGACTCGGCTGAGCTCAGCTCCTACATCTGCCTCGGAGTTGATTTCCCTGGAACCAAGGGCTACTATTGCTTCTTCGGAACTGGTGATGTCCTCGGAACTGGGGGAGTCTGCCTTTGAGCTGATGAGGAGCATGCTGGCAAAATCTACAGCTCTATGCATGGATGCTGATGTTCTTCCCCCAAAAGCACCGGCCCCTGTCTTAGCGCCACCCGATCCACAGGACAGCGGAGGACCACAGCCTCAGGAACCCCCTTTGGGTGGTCCCCATTCTTCCGAGACCTCCCCAAAATACCCTTCTGAGGAGCCTCCTTGGAAGAAAACCTGCAGGAGGAAGCATGTAGACTCCCCTGATGAGTCTGTCACCTCTGACACGGACCTCAACGAGTCAGAAGGGTCCACACAATTGTCCTCTGATGATATCTCCTTTGTAGATATCCTTGACATCCTAAAGCAGAAGAGGTGGCTTGACTACCATCACCCCTTCTGATGAGGAGTCGGTGTAACTGAAGGCTTTAGGATTTCAACCTTTAGTCTCTTCATTGTCTCTGCCTTTCAACAAGCTCATGGACTTGATCAGTTGAAAGGCGTGGGAATCACCTGACACCATGGAGCCAGTCCCTAGGAGGCCAAACAAATTTCTGTCAGCCCCCAAGGAAAAGGATTTCTTGACAGAAGGTGTGCCGATAGATACTATGGTGGTGGCAGCAGCCACCAAGAAGGAGCTTGCAGAGACATCCTCCTCTGTCTATCCGAGGAACAAAGAGTTTCGAACGATGAACAGATATGGGAAGCGTGTTTTTTCTTCAGCGGCTTTTACCCTTAGATCACTGAATTATCTTACCCATTTTACAAGGCTTCAGCGAGATCTCCTGAAGGAACTAGGAGATACTCTACAAGGTACTTCAACTGCAGGGGTACCAGAAAAGGTTACCACTCAGTTATCCACCTTAAACTCCATATTGAACTCCTCTATGAGACTGATATCATACGCAGCAGATGGAGCGAGTAGGGCAGCAGATTCAGGAGTTTCCCTGAGGAGACACTCCTGGATGCGCTTGTATAACTTTGCGGAACCCTTTTAAGTCTATCTTCACAAATGCCCCCTTTGATGGTTCCTCACTGTTTGGACCAAAACGTAAGGATACACTCAGCAGATGCGAGCAGGAAGGGAAAACTTTCTCTGCCGTTGGAGTACATTTTTCGGTTCCTTCAAGACCCTATCCTAAAGGGCAGAAAGGCAAGAAAATGTGGTTCAAGAAATCCCAGAGATTTTTCTCAGACGCACGAGGTGATTCCTTCCCCAGGGGCAGAGTCGGAGGACATAAGGGTAGACACCATCCTAGAGGCAGAGGGGGTCTGCAGAACCAGGGAGACCGTGATTCCTTTCGCGGACATCCCTATCAGCGCTCCTGAAAAGAGGCCCAACTGTGCTACTCTGGAGTCAGTCGGGGATGTTTATCTTTGTACCCAGAAGCCTGGCACAACATCACAAAAGACAAGTGGGTACAAAAAATAATATCCAGAAGATACTCCATTTCCTTTTCCTACCCCCTCCTCCTCCAACCAGGAAAATCCCGGATGTTCCACCCAATCACAGGAATCAAGCAACCGTAGAGATCCAAAAGTTGCTAAACAAAAGAGTCATCCAAACCGTCCCTGCAGACCAGATAGGATTTGGGACTTACTCAAGATTCTTTTTAGTACCAAAAAGAACAGGGGACTGGAGGCCTATATTGGATCTCAGCAAACTAAATGAATCAGTAAAGAAGTCCAAGTTCTGAATGGTGACACTCCAGTCTGTACTCCCCCTTTTTAGGGAAAGACAATCGGATGTGCTCGATAGACCTCCAAGATGTATACTACCACATAAAAATGGACAGAGCATCGAGGAGTCACTTACGCTTCCGGCTGGGAGCCAGTCACTATAAGTTTTGCGCTCTGCCCTTTGGTCTCACTACAGCCCCCCAGAGTGTTCACCAAATGCATGGCAGTAGTAACAGCTCACTTTAGATGTATTGGATTCCTAGTGTTTCTGTACCTGGACGACTGGCTTCTAACTGCCTCCACCAAGCATCTACTTCAACAAGCCAGAGACATGTCCCTACAAATTTGTGCTCGGTTAGGCATTACAATAAACTTGCAAAAATCTGCCTTGTTGCCCTGTCAGCATGTTACCTTTATAGGCGCAGAAATAGACACATTTCAATGATGGCGCGCCTTCCCGCCGACAGAATTGCGAATCTCAAACAACAGCTATTGCTTCTTCTTCCCAAACACAAGGTCAAGGCAAAGATAATGCTCAAACTACTGGGAACAATGGCCTCAACCATAACCCTCGTTCCCTTTGCCAGGATTCATATGAGAATGCTACAATGGTTACTCTTCTCCCAGTGGTCGCTTCAGGAACTTCCTCTGTCTCACCCAATCATAATAACAGAAACTTGCAAGAAGGATCTTCGTTAGTGGATTCAATCCAACGAGTTAATCATCGGGAGACCATTCGTTCCACCTCAGCCTGTTGCTACTGTGACCACAGATGCTTCCAAGATGGGAGGGAGGGCATTATCTGGAAAAGACCATCCAAAGCATATGGCAAGAACACGAGGACCATTTGCACATCAATGTTCTAGAGATGAGAGCAGTACTTCTGGCGTAGCAAGCACTCCACAACTCTCTTCCTCTAGGGACGATTGCAATCCAGTCAAACAATATGTCGGTGGTATGTTATATAAACAAACAGGGAGGAACCAGATCATGCCCACTTTGTCGAGAGGTCTGAGAGTTTGGCAGTGGGCAGTATCTTTCCAACGCTTTCTAGCAGCAACGCACATCCCAGGAAAGTCCAATGTAATAGCTGACAAGCTCAGCAGGGCAATTTTGATGCCTCACGAGTGGTCTCTGAATTAGAATATAGCAGAAGAGATCTTCCACAAATGGAGCCAGCCTTGCTGCGATCTTTTTGCCACCCCTATGAATGCCAAATGCAGCAGCTACTTTGCCCTAATCCCCCCCCCACCCAGGGGAAACACTAAGAGACGCACTTGTTCACAGGCGGCCCTCTGGACTTCTTTATGCCTTTCCCCCATTTCCTCTCATATCAAAAGTTATTCAGAAAGCAAAACTTTGGGAAGCAAGATGATTCGCATTGCTCCATATTGACCTCGTCAGATTGGGTTCCCCTTTCTCAGGCCTCGTCTACTGGGGGATCCATGTATTCTGGACCCAGTTCCAGACCTGCTGACACATATGTCTGGAACACTCCATCCCTCTCTCCACACTCTCAACTTGACAGCTTGGCTGCTCCACTTCCAACCTTAGTCAGGCTTTAGGATTTCACTCCCCCAGTAAAACATATCTTGATATCCTCTCATAAGGTTTCTACCAGAAAACTGTATGCTAATAAATGGAAAAGATTTTCTTTCTGGGCGCAGACCAGGCACATAGACCCCTTCACTGCACCAATTTCTTCAATTTTGGAGTTCCTTTCGGAACTCTTCCAGCAAGTCTCAGCCGCTGCCACAATTAAAGTCCAGCTAGCAGCTATCTCCAATTTCCACTTAGGACAGCATACGCCTAACTTGATGGCACATAGACTATGTAAAGCCTTTTTAAAAGGCACTTCCTTATTGAGACCACCATTTAAAGAACCTGTCCCTCCTTGGGACGTAAACTTTGTCCTATCGCACTTAACCTCACCACCTTTTGAACCTTCATCCACTTGCGATCAAATGTTCCTCTCTTGGAAAACGTTTTTTCTGGTAGCCATAACCTCAGCTAGAAGAGTTTCAGAGCTTCAAATGCTTTCAGTCAAACTGCCTTATTTGATCTTAATAAAAGGGTTTCTCTTCGAACTAACCGATCTTTTGCCCCTAAGATTTGCTCCCAATTTAATATTAACCAATCAATTGAACTTCCAGTGTTTTTCCCTAACCATACAAACAAGGCAGAATACAGACTTCACCAATTGGCTGTGCATAGGCAACTGAGGTTCTACCTCCACAGAACTAGAGAGTTCAGGAAGTCAGATCAGTTATTCATATCCTTTTCAGAGGCAAGAAAGGGTATGCCAGTCTCTAAAATCACATTATCTAATTGGCTTTCTAATTGCATAACTTTTATATACTCTTCCAATAACAAGGAACTTCTCTTCAAAGTTAGAGGTCATTCAACCAGGTCAGTAGCAACATCCACTGCCTTTCAGGCCAGAATTTCAATGAACAGTATTTGAACAGCTGCGACTTGGGCAAGCCCCCACATACCTTTATTATTCATTACAAAGTTGATTTGGCCTCCAGGGACAGAGCTTCCTTTGGTTTGACGGTGCTAAAGAGTGTATTCCCATGAGCCACCCGAGAAAAAGGTGCTAGGGATGCTGTCCCACATGTAAGAATGAAGGCGAGATAGGACAACGTAACATAAAGAAGTTATGCACTCACCATAGCATTCTTTGTTTGCTGTCCATCTCGCCCTTCATTCTTACGAACCCACTCACCTACCCCCATCCATATAATTCTAGAGGACCTAGTAGGACATTTTGCTCTTTCCTCATGTTAGAGACCTTTCACTATTGTTGCTCCTTTACATGAGGGTACAGTATATCTACTTTCTATTATAGTTAGCAGCAAACAAGATCTGAGGATTGATACCACTGCATTATGGGATATCTACCTTGCCACGAGCCAACTTAGAGGCTTTTGTAATCGTCCGAGTCGGCTCCAAACCCACATGTAAGAATGAAGGGTGAGATGGACAACAAACATAGAACGTTATGGTGAGTACATGACTTCTTTTTTTATTGTTCCAAAATTCATACTAACTGGTTATAACAGATGTTTTTTTTTTCTTTCTCACTTGTTTCTCACTCTCAGAACTGTTTAGTAATTGCTGGTGTATACACATGGGCTGCATTTTAATTACGATACTATTTTTGATTAATGAATTAATTTTTGTGGAATGGAAGTGGAAATGCCAATCTGGAATGGACATTTGCAACAGTCAGGTCCTGAACATTTCACCAGAAAAGATGCTTAGTTGATGAACTTTGGTTCATTAATGGTTTACAACTGCTATAAATAATTAGTAACAAATGTTTGATCACATCTGCCACATTCATGAATGACCCAACTAGCAGGCCCACTTGCCTGATAAAACACCCAAAGCAGGTCCAACAAACTAAAAACATGCTGTGTCCCATTCCACCACCTCTGGGGAAACACTAGGTGTGATCGGTACACCCTCAGCCCCTTAGTGGTTTCCTCACATTGGGTGTTTCTTGAAATCATGCTAAACCATTGGCAAATCCCCCACCCTCAATGATTGGCTAACACCCCATCCCTACATTGCACCTATTGGGCTCAGTCATTTAATCTTTTATTGGCTATACCTCTCCACTCCCACCCAATCACTGCATCCCAGCCAATGGTAACAACATAGGCCATCTGGCCCCGAATACTGCTTGTGATTGGTCTGTTGCTCATTGGCTCCGATTAAACAAATCTACTAATGAAATTGTCAATATAGACACTATTTGGTTAGAAATTTCTACTGTGTAATGTATATAAAAGAACAAATTTTGTTTGAAGATTAACACAGCGCACATCTGCCTTGAAAATAAAAACTGAAAAGACTTACAAGACCCATGTTACAGCGTTTTAGTCTTACTTGTATGGACTGTGTTTTTGTTGTTTGCTTTTATTTTTAGAGAGTTTTTTTAATTTGTTTTTTGTCTTTATTTGATTCAGTATCACTTTGCATACGTTATAAGTAGCAACTGGATGTTCACTTTATCCACAATAGGTCTGATTGCTACCCGTCCCATTCAGTTTTGGAGAACCAGAGGAGTGGGAAAATGTGGTTCAAAAAGTCCCAAGGGCCTTTCCAGGACACACGTGGCAGTGGCTCTCCCAGGGACAGAGGGGGGAAGCTTTAATGGAAGATGCCATCCATGAGACAGAGGTGGCCTGCAAAATCAGGGTTTCAGGGATACTTTTCCCTGGTAAACCTATCAGCGCTCCTGAAAGGAGGCCCAATTGCCTTCCTCTGGAGGCAGTCGGGGGGGGGGGGGGTTATCTCTCCACCAAGCGGCCTGGTTTCAGATAACTTCAGGGAAAAAAAGTCATCCAGGAGGTTCTGCCAGACCAGATAGGATCCGGAGTTTACTCTGGATTCTTTTTACTGCCAAAAAAGACAAGGGACTGGAGACCAATTTTGAATTGAAGTGTTTTGAACAAGTCTATTTGACAGACAAAATTCCATATGGTCACAGTTCAGTCTGTTCTTCCGTTTTTAGGAAAAGATGATTGGACGTGCTTGATAGATGTCCAGGATGTGTATTACCGCATAAAATGGACAAGCGTTCCAGGAGATTTCTCCAGTTTTCAGCTGGGAGCCAGTCATTATCAGTTCAGAGCTCTGCCTTTTGGTCTCACCACAGCCCCCAGGGTGTTCACTAAATGCATGGCAGTAGTAGCAGCTCACTTATGACTGCGTGGATTCCGGGTGTTTCTGTACGTAGACAACTGGCTTATTACTGCTCTAACCAGGCATCTACTAGAACAAGCAAGTGATTACATTCTCCAGACCTATACCAACCTGTGGATTACCATAAATTACGAACTCACAACTGACTCCAACACAAACTTTCGAGTTCATAGGAGTGGTACTAAATACCAATACTTGGATAGCCTCCCTGTCTTATCTGAGATTGCAGAAGATCAAAGCTCAAGTAGGAATAATTGTCAGGAGCAAGAGTGTAGCCACACGACTAGTTCTACAAGCTCTAGGTTCGATGGTGGTGACTATCATGTTAGCTCCCCTGGTGAGATTTCACATGAGAGTTCTACAGTGGCTACTAGCATCTCAGTGGTCCATTCTGTATCAGCCAGTGTCAGACCAGATTTTGATTACCAATCATTGCAAGAAAGACCTAACTTGGCAGATTCGATTGGAGGAGATTCCCATGGGCCCCCCCCTTTGTCCTGTGTCGACCCCAAGGCATAGTGACAAGGGACCATGGATCCCTCCCAGATGAGACGGGGGGGCATTATCTGGGCAAGACAGTCCAAGGCACTTGGTTCCCCATGGAGGACAGCTTTGCATATCAATGTCCTGGAGCTGAGGACAGTGCGTTTGGCATTGCAGGCCTTTCAAAAAGCTCTCCCCCGGGAACGATTGAGATTCAAACAGACAATGTGTTGGTAGTCTGGTACATCGACAAACGGGGGGGGGGGGGTCAAGTTGTACCCCCTTTGATGAGAAGCTCGGAGTCTGGCAGTGGGTGATCTCTTCCAACTGCTTTCTGATAGCAACGCATATTCTGGGCAGTTCCAGTGTGATAACAAACAAACTGAGCAGATGCATTCTTCTGCCTCACAAGTGGTCTCTCAGTCCCAGAGTGGTGGAAAAGATTTTTCATTGCTGGGGCCAGCCTTGCAGCGACCTTTTTGCATTGCCCCTGAACAACAAGTGCAGCAGCTACTTTGCCCTGGTCACCACTTCAGGGTGGTCCCTGAGAGACGCTGTCCTGCATAATTGAGCCTCCAGACTCCTGTATGCCTTTCCCCCATTTCCATTAATTCCTCAAATTCTAAAGAAAGCAATGAGGTAAAGAGCAGGGTAATCCTCATTGCTCCCTTCTGGCCTCAACAGATTTGGCCCTCTTTCTTTGGCCTTATCTGATTCAGTGACCATGGACTTTGGTCCCAGATGTGAATCTCCTATCCCATCCAGTGGGATTACTTCCGCAATCCTTCAAAATCTCAAGCTCAGGGCTTGGCTTCTCCAGTTCCATTGATTGCCAGATGTAATAAACTTTCTTCCCCAGTTCATAGGATTTTCTTGGCCTGTCATAAGCCTTCCACCAGAAAAGTCTACAATAGTAAATTGAAGAGATTTTCCTCCTGGGGTCCTCTTCCTCTGCTATTATGGTTCCACTGGTGGCTATTTCTAATTTTCATAATGGGTTTAAAAATGTTTATTAATTTCTCATAGACTTTGCAAAGTATTCTTAAAAGGGACTTTCATGTTAAAACCTCCATATAAGGATCCAAATACATATTGGGATTTAAACGTGTTATTACAGACAATAGTATATTTCCCCCTTTGAGCCTGCTGCTCACTGGGACTTGAAATTCTTGTCTTGGAAAACTATACTTCTGGTAGCGATAACTTCTGCCAGACATATTTCAGCAATTCAAGCTTTATCTTGCAAACCATCTTATTTGATGTTTCACTAAAACAGGGTTTCACTGAGAACAACCCCCTCCTTTTTACCAAAAGTGGTGTCAGAAAACAATATCAATTAGGCAATCAATTTACCAGTGCTTTTCCCAATTTCTTAAACAAAGGCAAATACTGTTTGCATTTACTAGACATGCATAGACAATTACACTTCTGTCTTCATAGAACAAAAGACATAAGGAAGTCTAACCAGCTGTTTGTTTCCTTTTCAAGTACTAAAATGGGCAAGCCAGTTACTAAATTCACCTTATCTAGATGGCTAAAAGATTGTATTTCCTTCATCTACAACAAGAGGAAAATTGAATTACCTGGGCCTGTTAAGGCACACTCTACCAGAGGCATGGCTGCTTAAGGCTTCCAGGGACGATATTTGTGCAGCAGCAACATGGGCTACCCCACATACCTTCATTACTTATTAGATTGGATTTGGTTTCTAGAGAAAGTGCAGCATTTGGTTCTGTGGTGCTCAAGAATATCCTTTCCATAAGTCCTCTCAAGGTAGCTGGGGACTTGGTCCCATATGTCAAGGATAATTGAACATCAGATAAAGAAGTTATGTACTTACCACAACGTTCCATCTTCATTTACCCTTGACTCCCCATCCTCCATCCCCCTTTCATTCAGGCCTCTTGGTGGAATGAATTATCGTCCTACTTATACTTTTTTCTTATGTGACACCAGATATGGTCTCTATAAAGGTGTTAGGATTATACTTTCCATCTTTTTCTATCTGCAAACATGATCTGAGGTAAATTGGAGAAGAATGTTCTGGGTAGGACTTAAACTCACGAGTTTTTGGTTCTCACGGGCTGTAGTAATGGCCAAGTCGGTTACAGTATTTGGAATCAAACTCATATGTCAAGGATAAATGAAGGACAACACAGATGTAACCTTATGGTAAGTACATAACTTCTTTCTAGGTTGATTAGGAGGATATATGAGGGATTGGAGGCAAAAATTACTCAAAATTGGATGTGGTCCTTTCTGATTATCTCTGCTTGGGCAGATGAACCAGGCAGGAGTGCCCTCTTTCCCCTTTGTTATTTGCATTAAATTTAGAACCATTGACAAAGAAAACAAGGGACTCATAAATTCAAGGATATAATTGGTATGGTAGTCAAGAAAAGCTGGCTGTATTTGCAGATGATACTGTTTTATAGCTGACAAAACCAGAAAGAGACATTACAGTGTTGTGGAATATTTTGAGCCAATTTCAGATATTTTCGAGATACAAAATTAATGAAGCTAAAACAAAGGTAGTAGCAGTAAATTATGTACCCACACACAAATTGGTTCAGCAATATCCTTCTTTATGAGGACATGATAAAATTAAGTATGTAGGAGTATGGATTAAAAATTATTCTGGTGTGGCAGCTAAGGATATGTGGGAAGAGACTAAACAAAAGATAATACAAAACCTGAGAAAATGGAAGCTTTGTTATATGGATATGGATAGTAAGATACAAGAAGTCAAAATGTTTTTAGTCCCTTTATTCTTATAGGCAGGTCAGCCATATTTTTATCAACAGAGGAGAAATTGTGGATAGGAATTAATAAGCAGCTGAAAGACCTTATTTAAGAGTGAAGATGGCAAGTCAAGTGAGATAAACTGATTCTTCCAGTAGCATAGGGCAGATTGGGATTACCTGATTTGAAGGGGTATTTCACAGCAACACAGTTAGGGCTCCTATACATAGCACAAGCAGAAAATCTTAATTTTAAGTGGAAAGGGTTGATGTTGAAATGGGGGGAAACTCAAGAAACAAGAAGAGACTAGGATTTTTTATTCAGGCTTTTATGGAGAATAACAATAATCATACAAAATATTATATCCATAAAGTAGCAGAAAATATTATAAAAACTAAGCCAATATGGGAATAGAGAAAGGAGATTCTGCCATTAGGGATGACTATAATTAGGGATATAGACAACAGGCAAGAGAGGGCTGGAATTTATTTGATTAAACTGGCAAAGGAACCAAGGTATTGGGAGCAAATAACTAGAAAGGGAAAGATGATAGAATGGGAAGATGCCAAGAATTTATTTGGACTGTAGGTTAGAGATTGCCTTCCCTATCAAGGACTGATATCATAGGATAGACAAAGAAAAAGAAGTAGGGGAGTCCTAAATGAAAGGACCAGCACTGCTAGAATTTTTAGTAGAATCTAAAACAGAAGCTACCATTAAAAAAGGAGCAATTAGTAGAGCATATAAAATATTGCATGATAACTCTAAGAATCAGAGGAGGTTAGAAAGGATTAGGAAGAGAGAGTGTGGATAAGCAATTCACAAAGAAACAATGGGAGGATATATGTATGTCTCTCAAATATGCAACAAAATCTGGAAGATTTAGGATTTTTGTTTGGAAATGTTTACATAGATTTTTTTATACTCCAAATAGACTCCAGAGAATTTTTCCTCAGGTAGATGGCAAATGTTGGAGGTGTGACAGGGAAGAAAGAGGTAATTGGGAACATGTTTTCTGGGAGTGCAGTGAGTTGTCGGACTTTAAGAATTCCCTGCAAGCTGCACTTTCAGAGATGCTGGGTGGGCAGATTGATGTGACAAGGTGGATGAGTTTTCTGAACTATGATACAATTGGAATTGCCTAGAAATGGTGAGGCCTTGCTGTCTCTAATTACGATGGCTGCCAAAAAACAATTACTAGAAAATGGAAATCAAAATCTAAACCAACTGTATTGGAAGTAGTGAATATAGTTGTTGTGTCTTTCAGCTTTTTCCCGGTCAGGAGTCGCCACAGCGGAACTCCGGTCCGCTAATGATTGGCAGTTGATTTTTATGTGCCGAGTTGCCAGCCCTGACGCACAACCTTCAATGAAGGTACGCCCATTCACGCATGTCTCCACGCAGAAGACGCTCTAGCTGAGAGTCGAACCGGTCAGCGTCTTACTGTGAGGTGACAACGCTATCGCAGCACCACCACTGTGGATGAAGTAGTGAACATAGTAACAGAAATAAAACAACTGGAACTGAGATTTTTAGAAAAAGGTAGGAGCAAACTACATAGGATAAAATAGGAATTGGAGGAACAATACATACAGGGGAAGAATGAAGTTTAAAAGAAGGCAGTACTTAAATGAGCTATGTAATGTTTCTGAAAATGATTGGGTAAATTGTAAGTAATGTATAATGTCTGCAGGTTAACTATTAAAATGTCGAACGGCAGAATATTTTCCTTTCAACACACCAAAAAAATAAATAAATAAATAAAAGTCTAGTGTTCAACACGGCACAATGTCAAATCAGCTGAACGAATTCAGCAGCTTCAACATTGTTGCCGAAGAGATTACGTGATGCCCATATAGGAGCTCAGGTAAAGGAAACTCCTATACCTGACGTCACGTTTTGTGGGGGGGGGGTGCACCCCCTCCCCCTGCTAACTATATATTCCGACTCCGAGATCGCACTACAATGAGGAAAGTGATGAATTTCCCACACCTCACTGGACTGCAATCTCTGTACAGTATTTTGAGTTTATATTAGCAAATGCACTGTCCATTCGCTGATATAAACTTTCAGACATGGAGATGTTCAGCAAAATGGAAATTCGAACATCCATGTTTCGAGTTTCCATCTGTGAAAATTCTCCTTTCCACCTTTTTAATAGTAAACCTGTTTGCAACTGGAAGTGTGTCAGTATGGTTTGTGATGTAAAATGCTTGCAACTAGGATTGTATTGGTGTGGTTTGTTTTTATTTATATAAATGTATGATTGCTTATGTAGTAAGTGATGGTTTAATAAAGATGCATCTTGTTTAAAGAAAAAAAAAAGACATAGGAGAACTTCTGACACTGGATCCATCCCGGTTTGGCTTTGTCAAAGGAAGGCCATGCTTGCTGAATCTGGTAGACTTCTTTAAAGAGGTCACTAAGGCAATGGATGCGGGGAAAATGGTGTGTACTGAGTACCTAGATTTGGTTACTGCCAACTTCGGCATTGTCTTACGGAACTAGGTATAAAACCATTTATAACATGCTGGATAGCTTGCTGGCTTACTGATAAGTCCCAGGAGGTTAGAATTGGTGAAACCACCTCCCCAAAGAGGCCAGTTGCCAGTGGAGTCCTCCAGGGCTCTGTGCTAGACCCAGTCATCTTTGGCATCTACTTCTAGAATGTCATAGCCAATATCAAAGGCCTCCTCCTCACCAAGTTCACAGATGATTGAAAACTGGGAGCAGTCAATGAATTCCCCCCAATACAAGAACACCCTTGAGGAAGGTCTAACACAGACAAACAACTGGTGCCAAAGCCATGGCTTAAACTCAGTGCCAAGAAATCCATTTTAGTACCTTCTGGGAAGTCTGCTACCCCAGCTTACTACATCATTAATACACCACTAAAAGCTGATTCACTTGTCGGTGTCCTGGGAATTCATGTAGATAGTAACCTAGCCTTCAACCAACATGTGTGCAGGGTAGTAAGAAAATCCTTCTGTGTGGGTGAAATTATAAGCAAGAGCATGGCATCTAGGTCAAGAGAGGTCATCACACCGCTGTACTCTGCACTCGTCAAACCCATCATAGAGTATAATGCTTCTTTCGGTACGTAACTGACCAGACACATGCAGCAACTGGAGCATCCACAAAGGTTCTTTACAGAAAGAATACAGGGAGTGAACACAATGTCCTGTGCTGATAGCCTCTAAGCCCTATCTGTTTAATTAGTATCATACAGACTTCTGAGAGGTGATCTTTGCCTGGCATACAAGGCATCCCTGGGACCTGTTCTGATGTACCTTTTGCACATCCAGAAAAAGAAGCAACATTACAACTTCTGGATTCAAAGACCTAAATTTTGCTTGTGACATAAGTGGGACATGTTGGAGAGACAGATATGTTTCTCAGAGAATTCCTATTCTGTGGAATAGGCTCCCCATCCATGTGAATAAGAGTTCCTCCCTATCCCTATTTAAGCACAACTTAGAATAGTGGATGGGCAGAGGCAGTCAGTAAATTATCTCCTATATAAATCGTTTGCAGGTCACATTTGGGTTGCATGGCTAGGCTTTTAAGGGCCCTAGTGGTCGTTAACCTAGTATACTCCTATGAACCACCGATCATGGATCCCAGAGCTATAGGGCTACCAAAGGTCTCTAAAGACCTTGACCCTCAAGGTTTAGACCCTTCCTCTGATAATAATTCAGATAACTTTCCATACTGTCAAAGAAAACGTCTAAAAGGATGCACATGGACTCCCTAGCAAAGTTTCTTACACCTGATTCAGACCTCATTGAGGAGTAATGATCCCTACAGTCCCCTCCTGAAGACCCCAGATTTGAGGAAATATTTGAATTAATGAGGCAGAGGAGAGCTTGGCCTGTAGACCTCTAAGTAGAGATCATGATGGAGACCTTTCATACTGCATTATCTGTGTCTTGGGTGGTCTTTCCCATGGATCACATGATAAATCTGGTTATGGAGTGGGCATGGCAAGAATGAAGTGTGACTGAGAGCATTCTGAGAAAGTCAGGCAAGATCCTCCAGCCTTCCACAGACAGACCTTGCTGAACAAGGGACCCCTCACAGACTTCATGGTGGTAGATAGCCCTATGGTGAGAGTCTGATGGCCCACCTACCTTACAGAGATTCAAGAGCAATGGATCAAATGTGGAAGCACATCTTCATATAAAGTATTTTTACTTTAAGTTCTCTGTGTTACTTGATGCATATGAATTGCTTCCAGAGAGAATTTGACAAGCAAGCACTGGTATCATTGAAAAGACTGCCTACACCTAATTCATATAGACACATCTAGTCACAGACAGTGATCATGCTGCATATTTCCAACCACTCCATGCAACTGATGGTGCAGCTGTGGCAGCTGGAAAAGCCATGACTATACAATGGTGTCCCTGGCTCAGACTTTATGATTTTGTGGAAAACGTCAAGGCATCGTTCACCAGTACCCCCTGTCTTGGCTCCTCCCTTTTTCAACCAAAGGAGAAATGGAAACTGTTCAAAAGTGAGCAGGAGGCCAAGATGCTGTCTGCCTTTGGAGTTAAGTTCATTACCTGTTCCTTAGAGTTCCTTCCCCAGGGAGCAAAGTGAGCTAAGAATTTGCTGTATAGAAAATCCCACTGATAGTCTTATGATGAGTTCTCTTATACGGTTTCCACTACTGTGAGGTCTCGATTAATGGATGCCATCCACAAGACAGAGGTGGCCTTTAAAAACAGGGATTCTGCAGCCTTTCCCAAGGAAAACAACAGCAGAACCCCTAAGACCTTGGCCAGATGTCCCACTCACAATTGAGGGCCATCTGTCTCCCTCTCTCTCTCCCCTACTAACAAGAGTGAATGGCCATAATGCAAGACAAATGGGTAAGGGATATAGTGTACAGAGGCTCTACCGTTCCATTTTTGGATTTACTCAGGCTGACCTCCGTACCATTACCAGATGTCCTACATCATCAAATGAGGTGCCCAGAACAGAGGTAAACAACCTTCTTATAAACAGAGCTATCCAAATCAGTCCCACACAAGACCAGAGAGGGTCCAGGGTGTAGTTGAGATTCTTAAGATGTCCTCCTATTCCCATGTTGCAGTATTTATAGCATGCGAGATTCCCCACCTAGGCAACCCGAACTTCCAGCCAGTACACCAAAGACTTAAGCTACTGCTAGGTACATGCAACGTTGCACATAGAACAGCTGATGGCGACCATAAAAGTGACGTCTGCATGTTACCATCCCTAGAACTTCTCTGCCGCCAGTCCAGACTACAGCTTCTAATGTTTGTCTGATTGCAGAAGCTATTCTACATTCATATAAGTGCCCCATTGGGGAAAATCTTTATTTGCACTTTTACTACTGCATGGGCCTCATTCCACTCTTAGAGCTCACATTGTAAATCGATATGTCAAGCAAACTAAGTTTCAGGTAGTCACATTGCCATCCATCTGTCCAAGCTTGCAGGAAGAGGGAGTGGATGTGCTTAGTGGATCTTCAGGACACCCATTTGCACATTATAAATTATGAAAGCACCCATGGTATTTCTTTGCTTCCATCTAAGAGCCAGTCATTATCAGTTCAGGCTCCTGCTTTTTCATCTCAGCACAGCCCCCTGTTTTCACAAAGTGTGTGGCAGTGGTCACATCATGCATGAGACTTTGGGGGTTCTGTATCTCCCATTGCTAGATGACTGTCTCCTAATTGCCACCATCAGAGAGTTGTTGGAAAAAGCAAGGGACTATTTACTACAGTTGTGTCAGTCCTTGAGAATATCATTGAACACTGCAAATCAATGTTAGTCTTCACAAAACCTGATATTCATAGACTACCATTTGGACACTACTACAGGACAGGATCCTCTCTTTACAGTTAACAATTTTTTCACTAGTTACCCCAACACTGATCTCCCCTTCCTGCCCATCTTATTCTCAAAGTAGTAGGCTTGACAGCAGCAACCAACAACCCCTTATCCTCTATAGATGTTTTCACAGAAAGATGTTACAGTGGACCCTCAGAGTACAATGGTCACAGCTGGAGGAAGATATGGGCAGTACAGTTTACCAATCCAAAGAGTACAAGGCTCATCTGCAGTGGTAGTTGCATACACAAAAGCTTTTTTGCCAGATGCCCCTTTGTTCCCCCTTTACCACTTTCCCCATGGTGTTATAGTGGTTCATATGGATGTGTCAGTGGTGTGGTATGTCAACAAACAAGGTGTCACCAGATCTTATCCTGCTTTGTCACAAGGCTACAAGAGTGTAGAAATGTACAATTCCTCATGATGTTTTCTTCTAGAAATACACATCCCCAGACACGTTAGTTATCTAGCACACTGATTCAGCAGTTTATTCTGATGGTCCTGAAACCTTAATCCAGTTGTGGCATGGTGTTATTCTTTCACTGGGGGATGTCTTGCTCTGATCTTTTTGCATCCCTGTGCAACACCAAGTGCAGCAACTTTTTCTCGCTGATCCTTCCATACGTACATACTTGCGGGGGCAGTCTTGCCTATCAGTGGTCGTTGAAATTTCTGTACACCTTCTCACCACTTCTTCTGATCATGGGATTCATACAAAAAGCTAGGTTGTGCAGAGCAGTGGTGATCCTCATGTTCCCTTTATGGCCTCAGTAATTTTGGCTCCCCTTGTTTTGGCCTTCTCAAAAAGAAGCATCTGCTTCTAGATACACTTCCAGATGTCCTTTCCTACCTGTCTAGCAGGCCTCTCCCAGGCACTCAGTCCCAGTAGTTGACCTTGTGGGTTCTACATATTCCTTGTTGGACAGGGATCCTCCCTTCTTACCAGGGGTAGTCTAAAGCTTCACTGCTCCATAGAAACTTTCCAGTAGGAGGCTGTCTGAAGAAAAGTGGGAAAGCTATCTCTATAGCCAAGTCTGTGGTGCCTAGACTTATTTTCACGTCCAGTTCCTTCGATCTTACTGTTTCTCTTGGTCGTCTTTGATGTGGGTTCCAATTTCTACACTGTCACGATACCTATAGCAACAGTACCTATTTTTTCAGGGTTTTAATCTTCAACCGTTATCTCAGAAGGAGTTGAACACCTTTCTAACAGGAATCTCCCTTTATCAACCTTCTGTTAAAAGATCCAATTCCCTTTGAGATCTCATCTTAGATTTGGAGGTGTTGAACCCTCCCCCCCAGTTGAACCAGCCAGTTCAGATGACCTAAAACAGTTCTGTAAGCCTCTCTTCTTAGTGCTATCACCTCAGCAAAAGCAGTTTGAGTTGCAAGCACTTTCATGTCCTCTTTTGTATGTCATCTTTCACAAGGATAGGGTCACCATAGGAGCCAATCCTTTATTTATGCCTAAGAAAGCATTAGAAATGTACATTGAATAGACTATCCAGCTTCCTGTGTCTGACAGTATAAGAAATGCACATTAATTAGACTGTCCAGTTTCCAGTGTTCTTACATCAGTACTTTGTATGTCATTACAGGAGAATATACCCTACATTGTGTCAGTGTGCATAGATAACTAAGATTTTACCAACAGAGGATGAAAACTATATAGAAAGCATGATTGAGTATTTGTATCATTTGCACCTTAAGATAAAGGTGCATAAGTGCACAAAAAAAAAAAAAAAAAACTCAGAACCAAACAACCTTTAAAGTCTACATTTTTGATGGTTTCCTGAGACTATATTGGATACTTAGCCGATTGTGCACTTTGTTTGGTTCTGGATCATTTGCAGCTTCAAAAATTGGCCAGAAGGTGTCCAAAGTAACTTTGTCCAGATGGATGTTAGACCGCATATTCTTTATATGTGATTCTTCCAAAAAAACTTTTTCTTTTAAGCCAAAGGTGAATTCTAATAGATCCATGGCTACCTCAGCTGCCGTCTTCAGAAACTCTAATATCGATGATATTTGTGTAGTAACTGCATACTTTTCTGAAACACTATGAGCTGAATGTGATCTCTAGGTCAAGGTCTTCTTTCAAGTATTCTGTCATGGTATCACCTTAGATTTCTCACTGGGTACCCTATCCCATGTGTTGAAGTGGATGGACTGGAAAGTCTAAGATTCCATAATTATATACTTAGCTTAACACTGGTGCTTGATTACTCATGTCTGTCCACTTCAACAAATGCGGGGCTGTCCACTCCTGTCTTCTCTTGAGCTGCTGAAATTTTTGACAATGGCACTTATGGCAGATTCAGATTGGAGTACTGAAGGAGGTGTGGTGCTCTATGGGCATCAGGGCAGGAGCTTGAACGTAGAAAAGAAGCCTGGATGTCAGTTGGGACTACTTGCTAAGACCAGTTGCATGTGTTGAAGTGGACTGACATAGTTAGTCAAGATACAGTGTTATGGCAAGTGCATTATTTATTTATTTAGTGACATTTGTTGACCATGAAAATCCACTGAGCCAGTCACCCATTTTCAGTGAAGGCTCAGGTAGAAAAGCTCCACAGAAAAAAACTTTTACTACAGAGTACTGTAAAGAATACTAGACAGTGAACATAGGCTTCATACAATATGCAGTGGCTATTAACAATTTACGTATAGTACTTTACAAATAAAAGCCTTCAGCTGAAAATTATAGTTTTCTTCAAGGTAAACAGTTCTTAATTCCTATGTGGTACAAGACATTGTCTAGGAGTAGATAAAGAAATTAGAATAAGTTAGTGTACAAGAAAGATGAGAGGATAATGAGTGGAATATTTAAATTTTATTTGTTTATGGCGGCTTAGACTTTAGCGCACAAGAAGAGATATGATTATTAATGTAGTGGCATTTAGTGCATATTTGAAAGTTTTTAATGAGTCTAGTTGAATGATGCAGGGGGGAGGCATGGCATTCCATGGTTTGGCAATGGTGTAGAAATATAGGCCTTCTTCAGCTCTTTTAATTGGTTTTGTTGTACTTAGAAGCTGTTTTAGTAGACCCAAGATTCCGGGTTGGGATATATATTTGTAGGATAGTTTGAAGCGCTGGGCAGTTATTGGGTTTATATATCAGTTTATGGGCAAGAGCTTGGTGTATAGCTTAGGTAATGGGGAAATTAAAACCAGTTCAGTTCTAAAATAGCCTGGCAGTGGTGTGTGCTGTTTGGCATTCTGGAGGCAAATTTTGCGATTTTATAGTAACATGATTGCAGTTTATTACTGAGAGATTTGTGAAGGTTGGTGAAAATGGGACTTCCATAGAGGAGAGAAGGGTTGAGTAGAGTGTTAGCACGTTTTATTTTGGTTGACATTATACAAATAAAGTTTGTTTATAAAGTTTGCCAAGCTTGAAGTGTTTTTTATTGCATTATGAATATGATGCTCGAAGGTGAGTTAGTCATCAATAGGTATGCCTAATAATTTTGCTGTTTTCACTTGTTCAATTTCTGTGTTGTTTTGTGAGTAAATTTTAAAGTTTGAAGATAGTAGTTTTTTTGAGAAAAGTAAGAGCTCAGATTTTTTGAGGGGTTTAGCAGTAGTTGTGCATCATATAGCCAGGTTTCTATAGATGTAAAGGCATTTTGTGTAGTATTAACGAAGTCGGAGAAATTGCTAGAAGTGGAGATGATAGTGTAATTGTTGGCATATTGAACGATAGTACTTTGGGATACTTTGTGAAGATTATTAATAAAAATATTAAAAAGCAAAGACCCCAGTATAGATCCTTGGGGAAACCCCCTATTATTGACTAGGTTTTCAGATTGTTTATTTTGCCATCCAACAGATTGTTTTCTATTGTTAAAGTAGCTGGAAAACCACGTTAGGGAACTAAGGGAGTAGTGTATTTTTCTTAGTTGAAGCAGCAGCTTAGGTTTTGATACTGTATCGAAAGCCTTAAATAAGTCTGATAAGATGACTGCAGTATGTAGACCAGCATCAAGAGCTTTGTTCACAGTATCTGTGAATGAGAGTAGAGAGAATAGAGCTGTAGTAGTGCTGTGTGCTGGACAAAATCTGTGTTGTGTTGATGCAAGGAGGTCATTGTCCACGAGATGCTTCAGCAGCTGGGCATGTATACACCTCTAAGATTTTTGATAGTGGTGAGAGTATAGAGATAGGCTGATAGTTTGAGAGATCATTGGTATTACCACCTTTGAGTAATGGTGTAATGGAGTAATAATGGATTTTTCCATAGTTGAGGGACATTTGATTCTGAGATGCAATGGTTAAATGAATACTGACAGGATAGGCTATTGCTTCAGCTGTGATTTTTAGATATTTGGATGGAAATTCATTGATGGAGAGGGAGCATGGTCTTAGCTTGGTAAAAAGTTTAAATATCTGAGAGGTAGATACTGGTTGTATAGAGAAGGTAGGAGTTGATGAGATATTGTTAGAAGTTTCCTTGGTATGGGGAAGAAAGACAGCTTCGGCTATCTTGAGTGAGATTTGGGATACTCATATGAATATCAGAGTGTAGGTTAGTTTTAGGCGATGAGTCTTTGACAAGTTTTTGAATGGTATTAATAATGTGGGAGTTAAACATATTGGTAGTTTGTTGTTGGTCTTTGTCAGGAAAAGGCATTGGGTTCTGCATGGTTCCAGTATCGAGGAGGGAGGAAACAGATTTCCAAAATGTTTTTGGATTATTTCTTTTGCTGGATAATTTTGCAGAGAAATAGTGTTTTTGTCATTTATGACTAATTTTTTGGCTTTATTTCGAAGTTGTTAATAGTTAAGTTCATTTTGTGGATTTCTATTTGTCTGCCATTCTTTCCACGCATGATCTCTGGAATGGAGAGCTTGTTTGGTATATTTTGTTAACCAAGGAGCATGGGTAAATTTTATTCTTTTGGTGTGAATGGGGGCTAGGCTATTAAATGTATTGAGAAAGACTTTGTTGAAATATTTTACAGCATCTTCTAGAGAGTTTTTTTTACTGGGGTCAAATTTTGAGTTTATAGGATAGTTAAGAATATGTTTTGGTTGAAGTGGGCAAGGTTTCTGGATGTTCTATAGAAGTGAGTTTTGGGTATTTGAATATGGGTTCTGTGGGTGAAGGCTGGTAAGTGGTCACTTAGTTTTTTGAGGGTTCCAGAGTTGTATGCCAAACAGAGGTTACCTCTGAGGAGTCTGTAGGAGACTGAGTAGAGGGGCAGGGCTTTTAGCCTATCTGTGTAGGGTAGATGTTTGAGGTCCTGGATTCTCCAGGTGAGGAATCTCTGTGGTCTCTCCAGCTGCTGCATGTGCTTTGCTAGGTACATGCCGAAAGGGGCATTGTATTCAATAATCTGTCTTATAAGGGAAGAATACAGGGATGTTATGACCACCTTGCCCGTGGATGAGATACCCTTACTAATGTGAGATACTAGGATCCAGTCTAAGGTTGACTCTTGTTGGCTGGTTAGAGTTTGTGTAGGGCCTCTGATGAGCTGTGTAAACCTCTGCAAGTTAATATTGTTTGTAGGGGAGTTGGAGATTAAGTTTTGTCAGTTGATGTATGTGACACCGAGAATGATAGTTTAATTGGATATACTATTGTTTGCTAAGGATAGGAAGCCTTCCAGAACGGTGATATTTTGACCTGGGAGAATACATAGTTGTATTTTTTTACTACTGATGTGTAGGGATGCTAGTAATAATTCAGTGTTGCCAAAAGTAGGGACTGATTTGGGAAATACTGTGATCATTAAGGACAAACAATAGATTAATGCTACACCCCTACCTTTTTTGTGAAGTTTGTCATTACATATCATGCTGGGATAAGTTAAGGGTCTGATATGTGTGGTTTTAACCAGGTCTTTGTTACTGCTACAATGTCTGGGGTATAATGAGACAGCCAGGCTTGGACGTCAGTAATTTTGTTGCTGACACTGCATGCAGTGATTGTTATAATACAAAGATTTTAATGTTTGGAGGGTAGGATCGATGTTGGTGAATTGCTGGAGCCAGGATTTGGAAGAATATCTCCACCATGAGCTAGCAATGTAAGATGATGTATAATTGTGTGTATATGATAGGTTATAAGAGGGGATCTTAGCAGGGTAGGTGAAACTAACTTAAGCTTGATAGTAGTATGGCAGAGTCTCAGTTTAGTTAGATCTAGGTTGCTACAATTGAATAAGGAAAGTGAGATGTCAGAGTAACTGTGTTTGTTTGAAATGATATGGTTAGGGTAGGATATTTAGAAGATATGTTGAAGAACGTATGGGGAGGTAGCTTGGATTAGTGTAAACAGAGAGGCATTAAGGGTAATTAAGAGGATGAAGAGCTGTGTGGTATATGTCATATGGAGTAGTGGGGAGATAATGAGATAGGAGGTATGGGTTAGAAGTAATACTTAGGGACTCAGTATGTGGGAGGAAGGTTCTAGTATATTGAAAATAGGGGAGGGAGCAGGGTGGGAATGAAGTCACTGCTATGAGGAAGGTTAGTGGTTGATATAGAAGGGGTGGGGTTACAGGAAGTATAAATCTAGTGGAATAGGGAGTGGGTGGGAATGGGGTAGGGTAGGGGAGTGGAGTGAGCCCAAGTGGAACAGGTTGGACCCAGTCATTGCTGCTTACTTTGAAAGAAAAATCAGTAAATAGAACAGCTGCAAATAGTATGTAGGGTTGGTCAAATTAAGAGTTAGGCTTAACACCTCTTTTAAAAGAATAGGGGGATATGAAATAATTCATGGCTTATAACATAGCTAGGATTTTTTTTTAATCAAAGAAAAACTACTGGGAAGGGTCTTGGTAATGTGTGCTAGTGCAGAGCAAGGGTATGGTAGGGAATAGCTGCTGTTAATATACATACTTTAATTTTATCAGGTTGTATAATGTGAAAAAAAACGGAGCTGCAATTTGCAGTTTGTTAGCTTCCTTTCTGTGCAATAGCATACTTGCAGTTCAGGCTGTGAGGGCATTAGGACCTAGGAAGGAAGAAGAGTTGAATGAGATGGAGGTTTTGGGGAAAACCTAGTAGTTAGAAGAAGAAAGAAAATGAAGTGTGGAAAAAGAGAAGACAAGACATGTGGCTAGGTATATTCAAAGGGGATAGGAAATGGTTGCGGTGGAGTTGTAGCAGCTTAGAAAAATAAGATTAGGTTTTAAGAGGGTAATGATGAGAAGAGGTAGGAGGAATAGCAAAGATTGAGACAGGGCTAAGATATGAGAGTTACGTAGCAAGAGCAAGTAAGTAATGTACAGCAAAAGCAGAGGAGAAATACAGAATCCAGACATTTACAGTAATGGCATACTAAATTAATTTAAATATAGTAACACAAAAAATAACCGGATAACTAGCATATTAAAATAATAATATACAATAAAAAGCAGTAGCTCATAGTCGTTGCTTTTCCTAATTAACATCAAGTTAGCTAGATAAGACACTTGAAATTAAGTAAGGTTAAGACATAGTAGCACAGCATGTACTGTATCTACAGTTCCCTGTTTTGCGAACAGTTAAACAGGTACAAAACATATACTATATTGCAGAACGTGCAAGTAGTAACATAGGTGCTTGTTGCAATACATGCACAGAAGATTGCTTCCAAATGTTAGAGATGCAATTACAGTCCAGGCAACTCTAATGATTCAGTATAGGTCATGTAAAAACTGTGTATTAGACACTAGAGTTTAACAAGTGGAATAGCAACTCTACAGCATTTACATAGGATAAAGCGCAAGCTATTCGGGTAGCAAACAACTAAACAGAGCAGAAGCATGTACAGCATATAAATATAGCTTTGTACCACTTGTAGAGTAAGGTTGAATGAGTAAGCAGTAGATATCAGGCTACAAGAGCAGTAAATAACTTACAAATGTTGGATTTGCTTTAAATCGCATCAGTGGCACATACACATCACCAGAGACACTCTCAGGGGACGGGACGAAGCAGGGAGAGAAAATGAAAATGGCACCAAATTCTTGTGTTAAATAATTTAAATGGTGCAAAGGTTTATCGGATAGAGGAAGAGGTGAAAACCGGCTTGAGGAGATACAAAATATATTAGTGAAAGAATAAAGAAGGACCCAGTCACTGCTGCCTACATTGAGGGGAAATAAATCAGTAAGTAGAAGAGCTCCAAGTAGTATGTAGGGTCGGCCAAATTAAAAGTTAGGTTTAACGTTTCTTTTAAAGGAATAGGGAGATATGAAATAATTCAAGGCTTATAACATTGCTAGGATTTTTTTTAAATCAAAGAGAAGATGCTGGGAAGGGTCTTGGTGATGTGCGCTAGTGCCAGGCAAGGTTATGGTAGGGAATAACTGCTGTTAACATACATATTTTAATTTTTTAAGGTTGTATGTAGTGAAAAAATGGAGCAGTGATTTGCAGTTTACCATTACTTCGCCAACTCATTAAAAACAACTTGGCATTTGGTGTTTTTGAGACTACTACTTTAACTGTAAACAGTAGATGATGATGTGTTGGTGAACTTTTTGAGCCTGTAAGCATAGTAGCATAGACAGGCAATGTATAAATATGCTATGTTTCTGTACAGTATCTGAAATGTCTCTGAGACTTGGTGAATGATTCTATATACACAGTCTCTGTGACTGATTTTAAACACATGCACAACCTCTTCTTTCATACTGTGAATTCTTTTTGCTATTCATTGCTTCTTACAAAGTATGTGATCCAAAACATTACCCAAATTCATTTCTCGAAGTGCATCTTTTTGAAAAAGAACACTGAACTTTTTATTCTTTTACTGGCGTGTCAGCAATTTGTAAGACAGTAGTCCTTCCCTGCGGCCTGAACAGTGTAACAATGTTATACATAGCTTTCTGTTCAATGCCAAACAGACCTAACTTGTTTAAAGTATCTTCTTACAAGGTATTGCAGTATTATCTAATTTAAATTCAATATTTTGACTGTTAATTTTACATCATTTCTTTCCAACAGTTTGTTTTGTACACATGTCCCACTGTCTTTGACACATTTTCAGATTTCACATTGTAAAGACTTTTCACTTCTGAAATGCCAGAATAGTTTGTGTGCATGTTTGCATTCAACAGCATTCAAATTTGTTTGAAAAATGTTTGCTCTTTCTTTAAAGCATTTTATCAAAATATCCTTTTTAGCACAGTTTTGGCAAACTTGATTAAGAGTTGGGCTAGGTTTCTTGCCATGCTTATAGTCACACCTGTTGCAAGCCTAAATTTCAGTGATGCTGTGTATTCTCTGACCTCCGTTCTGGTTACATTGCAATGCCAAATCTTTGTCTTTCATATCCATTGTTTTTATTTAGTATATTCTGATTTTATTTATTGTTTTTGTTTATTTTATTTTACGCACTTTCTTGTCATCATTTAATGCTTTTTTACTGCGGTGGTGGTGCTGCGGTAGCGTTGTCGCCTCACAGTTAGACATTGTCCATTCGATTCTCAGTTAGAGCATCTTCTCTGTGGCGACATACGTGAATGGGCGTTCCTTCATTGAAGGTTGTGCGTTAGGCCCGGCAAGCCAGCACGTAAAACTCTGCTGCCAATCATTAGTGGACCGGAGTTCCGCAGTGGCGACCCCTAACCGGGAAAAGCCAAAAGACACTAACAAACAAACTGTGCACTAGTATTTAACTTGCTAAGCACAGATTCACTTAAATTGCCAAGGTCTGGTCTGTCTCTTATAATAGCCTGTCCCTTCTTTCATTGTTTATTACAGAACAAATCATTCTGTCTTTTATTGGAGAATCATGCACCTCACCAAACTCCATCTTCAACTGTGTTCTGAAGGATAGTCGCATGTATATTAATAGTCTGTGTAGGACTTTGTGCTGTTGGGAATAACAGATGTGTATAAATAGCAGATTCTTTCTGGCAGTGATTACTGACATTTTCTGTTATTGTTGCAATTTGTCCTTTGCTCATCAAGAAGAGAAAAAGAGTTAAATACCTTTATGACCTGTTCCTCATCATCATTATGCAGAAATGCAGCACAGTGCACTACTTCAGACATTCACCTAATCCACTTGGAATATGGATTCAAAGTTTCCAGCTTTCTGTTGAGTTTCCTTGTTGCAGCACAAACATTTCCAGGGTGCTACAGAGCCTTTTTATCGCTGAAAATAATACTATTAGAGATTCCAGAGGCAGAGCCCCTTTAGAGCAAATATACTTATTAATTTCTCTCGAGAGAGAGATTTCTTCAGTTCTGATATATTTTCTCTGCTCGGATACAGTGTCATATCTGGAAGCTTAATAAATAACAGATGTACAGTAAATGTCCTCTCCATGATGTCCTATACTGCAAAGTAAATTATTTGGAGCATCTGTGTACTGCAGAACATTCTAATCACTGTTGCTAGATGATTAGCTTTTAAAGGTATATGCCTTATATATGACACTGCCAATGTCATCCTTTTATCTGGCACTTGCTCATATTTTCTTTTGTTAGCTCATCTTACAGTACTAATGCATTTTAAATATGATACTGTTATAATATAGACCATGCACTGAAAGTTTCACATGGTTATGGTTGCTGAATATTATTTTCTACTTTATTATGTATTGTTGAGGCTTATAATTTTCTGCTAATTTTTGTCTTCTCTGTTGATGTGTCAGTGTGCTCATGCATCTATGTTTTATAGTACTCCTAGTCTTTCTTTTTTTGTTTGGAGGGGAGCTTTCTTCGCAGGCCCTGTTTTAAAATGAGCTTCACTGAACAAAATAAACTGATGAATTATGTGCATATCGTCATAGTGGGTATGTTGTGGCATAAGTCCTATTATAGTAAGTGATGTTAAGTTGTCAATCTCGCCTTCATTCTTGCTGGATGGGTTCGGAGCCGATCCTCGGCTCCGACTCGGCACTTGCTAAGCTCGAGAGTCACTTTTACCAGCTCGAGGCAGCCCCATATCCCATGATGCAAGGCGGTAAATACCCAGATCTCGTTTGCCGCTTCGCTGATGAGGTCCTCCTTTTACCAGCTCTTGGTAAGTAGTTTATAATTCTGAATTTACTCACCCCATTCCATATATTTCTCACAGATTTTTAGTATACTGTCACCTTTAGATAGTTTTAGAGTCTCTGACTCATAGTTTACTGTTTCCCTAGTTATTTTATATTAGTCAGGCCTTTACTCCCTTCCATCCCTTCCTGTCAGGGTGTGTGTGTGAGTTTTTTTTTCCTCCCTTTTTAAGTTAAATTTCTGGGTCTGGGACTGTGTGAGTAGAGTGTTTGTGTACTTTCACCATGTCCAAAGAACAGAGGGTCTCAGGCTTCAAGAAGTATGACTCGTGCTGTCAGAAGATGTCTCTGACAGACGGTCACACTTCTTGTATTTATTGCCTGGGACCTCTCCACCTGCAGGACTCCTGTGCTATTTGTCACTCCTTCAGCCAGAGAGTCCTGCAGGAAAGGAGAAATAAGCTAATCTTAAGGGGCTTACTTAAACCAGAGGGCTCCTCGACCAAGTCTGCTTCGGGTCAGCCCTCTAAGACCTCCAAGGCCAAGGCTTCTGCTTCTAAGCCTTCGGCCCTGGCTCCGACTCCTTTGGAGTCGAGATCGGCACCGGCTGGAGCCAATGATATTTTGACTAAATCTTCGGCACCGATGGCTATCGGTGCCGATACTTTAACTGCCACATTGGTGTCGGCTCCGACTGGCTCCGACCACCATGTGTCTAAGGCATCGGCCCGGCCGGCTCCGATACCATTGTTTCCTTGCCTGTATCGGCTCCGGCCGGAGCCGATACATCTTTGACCAGGCTTGGAGCCGATAAGTTGTCGGCTTCGTCTGGAACCGAGGGTTCTTCGGCTCCGATGGTTCCGTCGAGGAAGCGTTCCAGGTCTCCCTCTTTGGAGCCGATACTGTCGGCTCCGACCTCTCCTCTTCTTTCGGAGCGGAGCCATCGGAGCCGATCATCTAGGTCTTCCAGGCTCTCAGACCACAATTTGGAGAGAGTGGTAAGCAGATTGCTAAAATCACAGGCACTAGCCCAAATGCTTCATAGTCCGTCTCAACAGACGACTACTAGTCCACACCCTCTTCAAGTTCCTCCTTCGACTCTCCTTCAGAGCTCGGAGCCGGAGTCTATTGGTATAATCACTGCTACGGCTGCGGGGCAGATACCACCCCTTTCTGCTCCTTCAGCTTCTACTCTTACCTCCTCCTCGAGACCTTCCTTGGAGGGATCCAGTGGTCGGGCTTCCCTGGTCTGCTCCGAGGGGGTGAGTGGCATCGGACCCTTGTCCGACCCCGCTCTTCCTCTCGGGGCTTCGGCCTTGGTGAGCTCGGCTCCGACATCTGCCTCGGAGCCTTCACTTTCGGTGGGCCCGGGAGCCCCTGTTTCTTCGGAGCGGGGTCTCTCCGATCTCCCTGGGAGGGGAGCCTTCAAGGTGATGAGGAGTGTGCTGGCCCCTGGGCTCAGTCAGCAGTCTATCCCCTTAGCTCCTCCCTCTATGGTGCCTGTAGATGTCTCTTCCCACTCTCTTGCTCCCGGACCGAGAGATCCACCGCCTCAGGTTTCCCACTGGGAAGAACCCCCTCTTCCGAGGATTCTCCTGATCCGTCAGGGGATCCTCCGCGTAAGAGGACCTGTAAGAGGAAGCACCTAGACTCCCCTGAGTCTACAACTTCAGATACTGACTTAGATGAGTCGGAGGGGTCCCCAAGATCCCCCTCTGAGGATGTCTCTTTTTCAGACATCCTAGAACTCCTAAAACAGAGGGGAAACTGGCCCTCCATTAATCCCTCCGAGGATGAGTCGGTATACCTAGAGGCGTTTGGATCTCGACCCTCCACCTCCTGGGTGTCTCCACCTTTTGACCCCCTCATGGAGGTGATAGCTCGGAAGGCATGGGCATCTCCTGATTCCGTGGAACCAGTTCCCAGGAGGCCTTCTAAATTTATTACAGCCCCTTCCGAGAAACAATTTCTTACAAAAGGTGTCCCTGTTGATGCCATGGTGGTGGCGGCCGCCACCAAGAAGGAACTTGCAGATCCTTCCGTACCAGTCCATCCTCCTAACAAGGATTCTAGGACCATGGACAGGTATGGTAAGCGGATGTTTTCCTCAGCGACCTTTGCCATGCGTTCGCTGAACTATTTATGTCACTTCACCAGACTTCAAAGGGACATCCTTAAAGAATTAGGTGAAGTAGTACAGGGTCCTACAGCTGCAGGGGCTCAGGACAAGATTGCTTCTCAGCTAGGAATCCTTAACTCCATAACCAACTCCTCCATGCGGCTAATTTCGTATGCAGCAGATGGAGCGAGTAGAGCAGCAGGGACAGGAGTGGCTCTTAGACGTCAGTCCTGGATGCGGCCCTGTAATTTTGCAGATCCCTTTAAGGCGTCCTTCACAAACTCTCCCTTCGATGGATCAACTTTGTTTGGTCCTCAGGTGAAGGATACGTTGACCAGGTGTGAGCAAGACGGCAAGACTCTTTCTGCCGTAGGAGTCCATTTTTCCACCCCTTCTAGACCTTACCCTAAAGGGCAGAAGGGGGGAAAGATGTGGTTCCGTAAATCTCAGGGAGTCACGCCGGACACAGTGGTCAGTTTACCCCTAGAGGCAGAGGGGGTAATAATAATAGACGCCGCCCTAGGGGCAGAGAGGGTCCGCAGAATCAGGGCAGCAGAGAGCCTCTCTCTGACAAGCCCTTCCAGCATCCCTGAGGTGTTGCCCGACTGTCCATCCTTGGAGGCAGTCGGGGGAAGATTATCGCTGTACCCAGAAGCCTGGCTTTCCCTTTCACAAGACAAATGGGTACAGTCAATCATATCCAAGGGTTACAAGATTCCTTTCGAGAAAAGTCCCTTCACTCACAAAAATTCCCTTCCAGATGTACCACCCGGTCTAAGGGAAATCGCAAAATTAGAAGTATCAAAGCTTCTACAAAAAAGGGCCATTCAGCCAGTTCCAACAGACCATTCAGAGCCCGGAATCTACTCAAGGTTCTTTTTGGTTCCCAAAAAGACGGGAGATTGGAGACCAATATTGGACCTCAGCAGACTCAACAAGTCTGTGAAAAAGACAAGATTTCGGATGGTCACACTTCAATCGATTTTGCCCTTCTTAGGCAAAGACAACTGGATGTGCTCAATAGACCTTCAGGATGCGTACTATTACATAAAAATCCACAGACGCTCCAGAAGGTTTATCCACTTTCAGCTGGGGTCCAGTCATTTTCAATTCAGAGCCTTGCCCTTTGGTCTCACTACAGCCCCCAGAGTGTTCACCAAATGCATGGCAGTGGTCACGGTTCACCTGAGACCTCAAGGATTCCAGGTGTTTCCGTATCTCGACGACTGGCTCCTCTCAGCCACCACCAGGCATCAACTTCTCCAAGCCAGAGATTACACCCTAAATCTCTGCACTCAATTAGGAATTTCGATCATCTACGAAAAATCCTCCTTATTGCCCTGCCAGTCTATTACCTTTATAGGCGCAAATTTAGACACTGTTCGGATGTCAGCAAACCTCACAAGCCAGAGAATCCTAGATATCCAAAACCATGTGCGGATCATGCTTGCCAGCAAAAAGGTGCAAGCCAGACTGGTCCTAAAAGTATTGGGCCTCATGGCAGCTGCCATTACTCTCCTTCCTTTGGCCCGTTTTTACATGCGTCTCCTTCAATGGATGTTGTTCACCCAATGGTCCTTCCAACAGCTTCCCATGCGTCACCAGATTCTGGTGACACAAACTTGCAAAAACCACCTATCCTGGTGGATTTCTTCTCCCCAGGTCCATCAGGGCAGACCCTTTGTTTTCCCGGCCCCGGTAGCCACAGTCACTACGGACGCCTCCCTGATCGGGTGGGGGTCATTATCAGGGCAGGATGGTTCATGGGACGTGGCAACCGTTCAATACCACCTGCACATAAATGTCCTAGAGATGAGAGCAGTGCTTTTAACGTTGCAAGCCCTCAACGACTTTCTTCCCTTGGGAACAATTGCAGTTCACACGGACAACATGTCCGTAGTGTGGTACATCAACAAGCAGGGCGGAACCAAGTCCTACCCCTTGTGTCGAGAGGCTCTCAGACTTTGGCAATGGGCGATCTCCTCTCATCGGTTTCTGGTAGCAACGCATATCCCTGGGAAAACCAACATTTTAGCGGACAGATTGAGCAGAGCTATACTCATGCCTCACGAGTGGTCTCTCAAGCAATCTATAGTGGAGGAGATTTTTCAGAAGTGGGGCCGCCCATGTTGCGATCTTTTTGCTACTCCCCAAACAGCAAATGCCCAGCCTTCTTCTCTCTCTTCTCACTTCCGGGCCATCCCCCCAGAGACGCTCTTACCCAAGATTGGCCCCAGGGACTTCTTTATGCCTTTCCTCCCTTTCCATTGATACCACAGGTACACCAGAAAGCTACCGTTTTGAGAGCCAAAATGATTTTCATTGCCCCATATTGGCCTCGACAAATTTGTTTTCCGTTCCTTCATCGTCATCTTTTGGTGCAGCCGTGGCATCTGGACCCAGTACCAGATCTTCTGATCCACCAATCGGGTCAGCTGCACCAGTCCATTCCTTCTCTCAACCTCACAGCTTGGTTGCTCCACTTCCTTCCTTAGCCAGGCTTCCTATGATCTCTAACCCTGTTAGGGATATCATAGTGGCTTCCCTTAAATCCTCTACTAGAAGGATTTACTCTAGCAAGTGGAAACGTTTCTCCCTTTGGGTGAAATCAAGGAACATAGATCCCTTTACTGCCCCTGTTCATGCAGTTTTGGATTTTCTTGCGGAAATTTTTCACTCGGGTTCTTCATCTTCCACGGTCAAAGTTCAGTTGGCTGCAATCTCGAACTTTCATGTCGGGTTTGCAGATCACAACATTATGTCCCACAAGCTTTGTAGAACTTTTCTGAAAGGAGTTTTTCTCCTCAAACCTCCTGTCAGGAGTCCTCCTCCTCAATGGGACCTAAATCTAGTGCTGACATCCTTAATTCTTCCTCCTTTTGAGCCAGCTGCTTCATGCTCTCTAAAGTTTCTTTCGTGGAAGACACTCTTCCTTGTCGCTATTACCTCGGCTAGGAGAGCGTCAGAACTTCATGCCCTCTCTGTTCGTCCCCCATATTTGGTCTTCCACAAGGACAGAGTATCCTTGAGAACTAATCCATCCTTTTTGCCCAAGGTTGCTTCAAAAACAAATTTAAATCAATCCATTGATCTCCCTGTGTTTTTTCCTAATTATTCCAACAGATCGGAACAAAAATTACATTATCTTGATGTTCACCGCCAAGTCAGATATTATTTGGACAGAACAAAACAATTCAGGAGGTCTGATCAGCTCTTTCTTATGCTGAAAATAAGAAAGGCCTCCCTGTTTCCAAAGTGACCTTGTCTAGATGGCTATCTTCCACCATTTCTGACATTTATCAACTTAGGGGCAAACAGCTGTGCTCAAAACCAAAGGCACATTCCTCTAGAGGCCTAGCCACTTCTACAGCCTTTCAGGCTAGGCTACCCTTAGATACTATTTGTGCAGCAGCCACTTGGGCCACTCCTCATACCTTTGTTTCTCATTACAAATTGGATTTGGCCTCCAGGGATAGAGCCAGTATTGGTTCCACAGTTCTCAAGAGTCTGTTCCATTGAGCCACCCAGGATAGAGGTGCTAGGGACGCGGTCCCATCCAGCAAGAATGAAGGCGAGATTGACAACTTAACATTTAGAAGTTATGTACCTACCATAACGTTCCATGTTAGTTGTCTTCTCTCGCCTTCTTTCTTGCGACCCTCCCTCCTGCCCCCTTGCCTGGACAGACCTTGATCTCCCTTGGCTCTGAAAGATTTTATTTCTTTGGGCTCCAGTTAGTTCTGGTTTAGTTATCTGGTTTCCCCTCTTAGCCTTTTTAGGCTATTTGCTCTTCTTTCCTTAGTGGAAAGTTTTTTAGGCTAGGTAGTTTTCCCTCTAGGTCCAAATGAGATCTGGGTATTTACCGCCTTGCATCATGGGATATGGGGCTGCCTCGAGCTGGTAAAAGTGACTCTCGAGCTTAGCAAGTGCCGAGTCGGAGCCGAGGATCGGCTCCGAACCCATCTAGCAAGAAAGAAGGCGAGAGAAGACAACTAACATGGAACGTTATGGTAGGTACATAACTTCTAATTTCTGTATATCATAATTGCATTTATTCTGCTGCATTTATTACTGCTTGTTAGTAGCCTGATTAAATTGTAACTTATTCTAAGCCTTTGGTTTAAACACTTGGGCTTCAGACCAGTTCTTTTACATTAAAAAGGTTTGTGGTTTTCACTGTTGTAGCAGAACAGGTAGCTAACATCCTTCTAAGCTGGGAGTTGCTGACTGAAGGCTTAGTGTCTGTTATTCTTAAAGTGTATTGGTTCTGGTTTAAGCACTTGGGCTTAGGGCCAGTTATTTTACATTAAGAAGGTGTGGTCTGCACTCTTGTGGGAGGAGGGGGTAGATTCTGCCCTTCTAAGCTGGGAGTTTCTGGTTAAAGGCTTGTTGTGCCTGCTTGTTTGAACGGTTTCTTTCTGAAATTGGTACGCCTTGTTTGCTGTAGCACAAGACTAGATTCAGACCTGCTGAATCTAGCTTTGTTTGTATAACTTGAGCACTAATCCATGCCATCTTTTTCTGGAGAAGGTTCCCCTGCACTCTAGTGGCAGGAGTGTGCAGTTAGGACTTTTCTGATCGAAGACTGCTGGAATGGGGCTCAGTTTTTAACTTTTTATTGGTTAATTGGTTTAAATCAGTTTGCTCATTTGCTACTGTTATGTTAAAAAAAAATACACTTTATGCATCGCCGCTTAGCTAGGGTTAAAATATTCCCGGCGCCATAAAGTCTGTTCTTCATATTTTCCCTTAGAACTAGCCAGTTTTTTTTAGTTTTAGCACTCAAATCTGTTTCTTTGAGCTCAGCACTTGTTCAGAACTCATTTTAAGCACTAAATAAGCTACAAATTACTACAGCACTCAACTTTCCTCACTTGTCTAGAGGAAAACAGTTTTTAGTACTTAATAAATAAGCGCCTATCCAGGCATGTCTATGGGTCAGCTCCCTGTGTTTTCTCCTGTCTACCTGATGAATCTGGGCATCTTGGGGCAATGCGGCAATTGCCTCATGTACACAGACAACCCTCTCCTCCTACGACTCAACACTAAAACCTGTGAGAGATGCACTTATATAGCCAAACTGGAAGCAAAACTCTCTTCACCCAAGACTGGACTAGACAGTCAAGAGGAGAGAGTAAACACTTGCATCACACCACACTCATCACATAGTCCCTCAAAACCTACACCACCAAAACACACACAAAGAAACACAAAACACACACCTACATTCAGGGAGGCTCTCAATAAAAATCTGCTCAAGCAACAGAGACTTACAAAGCAGAAACGCAAGCAACCTCCACCCCCTAACACAACCCAAATGATGCATAGCCCACAAAGTCAGTGTGCCACCCAACCACAGCCCATAAGGCATAACAACGTACCCAACACTATAGTCAAGCACACTGATATTCCACTCACCAGGCTAAACAAGGAGAAAGTTACTGTCAGCTGCCTGTTGGGTCTCAGGATCCGCCACATAACGCAGGTCACTCCACAACAAGTACAAATATAACTCTGTCATTGTCCATGTTGGTGTGAATGACCTGAGATGTACCTCCCTGAACTACATGAAAAGAGACATGGAGAAGCTCTCCGATCTTGTAGCCCAGGCAGGTATGAGCCTAGCCCTGAGTAGGATCCCGCCATCACCCAGAATGATACCACAGTACAAGGATAAAAATGACTGGCTTCAACAATTGGCTAAGCTTCTGGTGTCATTCTAAGGGGATCCAGTATCTGTCTGCCTGGGATGACATGATCGACAGACACGATGCTTTGCTAGAGATGGCCTGCACCTTTCGCCCTTGGGATTCCAGATACTGGTTAAGGCTCTTGCCACCCCTATAGTGCCTTTTTTAGGCAAGGTTCAAATTACAAATTCACCACTGTAACAGGTACAAGCAAGCAAAATCTGAGGGTAATGCTACTCAATGCTAGAAGCCTAAACCTCAAAAAGCACTCACTCGAGGCACTCCTTAAAATGGAGAACATTGACATCTGTGCAGTGACAGGGGCCTGGTTCAAGACTCCAGAGAGCACCCCTACATTACCAGGCTATAATTCATACCACACTTTTCGGCCACCTAACCTGGACCGAAACACTGAAGGCGGAGGCGTGTCCATATTCATTAAGGATATCCACACCTCCAGGCTAGTTGCTCAGCATAATGTATCCAAGATTATCCAAGTGCAACTAACTCTGGGCAGGACCACAATCCAAATTGTAGCTTGCTACAAGTTTCCCACCATGCCCCAGGATTCCCACTCCTCATTTCTTGATACACTGGAAAATATTAGGGTACAACCCAACACCCTAATAATGGGCGATTTCAACTACCCCACCATTAACTGGGAAAACTACTCATGTACCAACTCTTTTGCTCCACGTTTTCTGGAATTCATATATTCCAATGCCTTGGATCAACTTATCCACACCCCCACCACGGGCAGCAATATCCTAGACCTGGTCATTACCAGCATGGGTGACCAGAGTTCCACACCAGAGGTCAATTCCTCGTTGGTCAGATCCGACCACAAGCTAATCACCCTAGACATCCACATCCCGTCCACCCCCCATTAGGGAAACCACTGTAAAACATTTCTCCAAAGCCAACTTCACACTTCTTAAGATAGAAGTGGCAAACTTCACGACACCCATCCAGATGGACAATAGAGGTAAGACTGCTGAATCCTACACAAATGTACTTTATAAGCACTTACACAAGTGCATGGATCATGCTATCTCTAACAGAACCAAGATGCTGTCCTCCAATAAAGGAAGTCAATCTGGTGGTTCCTTGCCATAAACAAACTCTACAACAGAAGAAAGAAACTACTGCAAAAAAAGAGTAAAATCCCATGATTGGAGGAACTCCCTGGTCAGCCTCAGTAAGAAGCTGAGATCCCTCATAAAATCCTCCAAAGCTAGTTACGAAAATAAAATCGCCACTGTTTCTAAAGACAACCACAAAGCATTCTATAGCTATGTCAAGAATCTCAGTGGCAACACTCAGATCTGCTCTGAGTTACAGTACAGTGGCACAAAATATACAGAACCAGCTGATATTGCCAACATCCCTGCAGATAGGTTCAGTGCTAACTTTAGCCCCTTCTCACCCCCTAAAGGGCCCATCTCTATACCGGAAGAATGCAGAGTTCCTGTAATCATGGCTGCACAGCTAAAAACCACACTCTCCAAAGCCAAGAATACAGCATCCATTGGGACCTGACAACATCCCAGGCTGCATTCTACACGAACTACAGAACAAACTGGCACCCAACCTAAGTACCATGTTCAATCATAGCCTCACCTCAGGCTTTGTGCCCACTGAATGGCACAGAGCGCCAGTTATCCCACTCCACAAAGGGGGATCCACCATGGACCCCGGGAACTACCGCCCCATTAGCCTGACGAGCCTGGTCTGCAAGCCCATGGAACATATCATCATGGAACTTATAAACAAAAACATTAGTAATCTCCAGACTGTGGACCCCACCCAGTTCGGGTTTGTAAAAGGCAGATCATTTCTCCTAAACCTGATAGACTTCTTTGAAACAGTCACCAAAGCCGTAGATGAGGGTAAGGTGGCTCACACAGCCTATCTAGATCTCGCCAAGGCTTTCGACACCATCCCCCACTCTGGAATTCTAGATAAACTCACTAAACTAGTTATAAATCCCTATGTCACAAGATGGGTTGCCAACTGGCTCACTGACAGAACCCACACTGTGAAAGTAGCAGACTCCAAATCCGAATTCAGACAAATGACAAGTGGAGTACCACAGGGTTCAGTCCTGGGTCCTCTCCTGTTTGGTATCTCCTTCTCTGAAGTACAGGCTAACACAGAAGGTCTTTGGCTAATGAAGTTCGCAGATGACTGCAAACTAGGAGCCATAATCGAAACTCCTAATGATGTGGACATCCTACAAAATGGCCTCACTGAGACAGATGGCTGGTGTCCAAGCCATGGCCTCAAGCTCAATGCCAAAAAGTGCATTGTAATCCCTTTTGGTAAAAACTCTGTACCCATGAATTACCACATAGGCGGTAGTCTACTTAACACCGAAAGTGTGATAAGAGACCGTGGGACACAGGTGGACAGTAGTCTCTCCTTTGATAATCACATCGCCACAGTAGTCAGGAAATCCTTCTACGTGGCACACCTTATCATAAAAGGTTTCTCATCCAGGAAAAAGAGGTAATTGTTCCCCGCTACTCATCACTTATTAAACCCATTATAGAGTACAATGCCCCTTTTGGTATGTACCTCACAAGACATCTACAACAACTGGAAAGGCTGCAGAAATACCTCACAAAGAGATTTACCGGCGTTAAACAGATGCCCTAGACAGACAGTCTCAAAAAACTCCAGCTTTACTCCATCACATATCGCCTACTCAGAGGCGATCTCTGCCTAACATACAAAGCTATGTCAAACCCAGAGCTGTTGGACAGGCTTCACTTAAAGAAATCCCAATCCCTCCGAGCTACACACTCTAGGGACCTAAACCTTGTCACCACAATAAACAGAACATGCTGAAGGGATAGATTCCTGTCCCAGAGATTTCCCATACTCTGGAACAAACTACCTATCTATATCAAACGAAGATCCTCATTAGCACTCTTTAAGAAAAATCTTGATGATTGGATGGGAAATAGGAAATTCACCCCAGGGATCACTTCTGTGGCTCTGCTCAACAGGGGCACAGGAAAATAATTTTCTTGGGTGGCGAAAGCCAGGGTACCTTTTTGGCTAGGCTTATATAGGCCCTAGGGCCAAATAGCCTAGCACCTACCTATGAACCTATAAATATTGCTGCATAGAGGTCATGATTTCTTGCTACATACAGTTAGAAATTACCTCTGTCAGTGTTGCTTTTAAGGAAGGCTCATAACAGTTTATCTTTGTATAGTCTTCGGTCTGAGATTTCCATTGGCAGTTATAGTAATATGTTGACTGTAAGGTTTTTAACAAAACAATATACAATACTCAAATAACAGTTTACATTTATAAATAAGCATAAAAGTCTAACAAACAATACATATAAGATCTAAGAAACTCACTATATGCATAATTATGTAAGTGGAATAGAAAAAGAGAATAGACTTAAAATTGGAGGGGTAGAAGTGTTAGAGATATGAGCAGTAGTAGCTTGGTTAGGAAAGCTAATAGAGACGAGTAAGATGAAAGAGGGGACTAGATTATGTGAAATGGCTTTAAGTAGTAATGGTGTAGTAAGCTGAATCACAGTTAAGGATGAGCGATTTAATCAGGTGGACAAGTTATGTGGGAGGTAAAGGTACTGTGCAGTTGGTATATCGGTTTAGGTGACATGTCCTTTGGTGCTATGAATTACAGCTGTAGTGACCTCTGTCAAAAATCTGCTATCAGAGTGAGTGCCCTCACACAACTGCACTGTTTTCTGCCATCATGCTTATTTTCATAATAGCCCTCTTTACATGTTGTTCAAAATTACATGGAAAATACCATCTGAAGTAGATCTACCTGTTTATATGATGGTAAAAAATGATACACACTTATCCCTTTATTAATTATATTAAAATCTAAGAATGCGTATTAAGTATATCATAAGTTTAACTGGAAACCTTTGAGAGGTAAAGCCATAATTTCTGAATATGCAGTAAGTGTTAGTGTTATCCTTAGGAGCAGAACTCTCTATTTTGGTAAGTGAAACAAATAGTCGGAGGACATTGATCTCTATTCCAGACATTGTTGTATTATATTGATACCTGAGCTGAATAGATTGCTTACTGATATTCTTACCATGGCTGGCTTTAGAGTTTTGGAGTGGTCCCCAACAGGGTTAAATTCAGGGTCCATGACAGAATTAAGAGAAACAGAAGTCTTAATAGATCTAAAAAACTGAATGAAACTGGCATATCCACAGAACAACTAAAGGAGTCAGGAATCCGACAGACTGATTTAGGGGCCATAGTAACATTAACATAGTCCAAGAACCCCAGTAAACTTAAGTGACAGGGTACCAATAAAATAATAGTCAATAGATCCAGTAGGAATTATCAGAAAGCTATTAACAAGATTAATGAACTGGTATCCCTGTCAGAGTAATAGAGGCAGAGTTCCTAGCTGACTTGAGCCGTATGATTGACAGCGAGATTATTGTGTGATAATCCTAGTATGGTAAACAGAATAAGAGAGCCTCATAAAAATTAATTAAGCCAAGTAGCCCACCAATTTAAATACTATAAAGACACTCTTAAGATGATTAGCACTGTTGTGACACACCATAATTAATGGAGTGAACGGATTTGCAGTAGCAATGAATGAGTTAGTTGAAGGCATCATAATTATAGACCCATGGGAACTTGACAGCATCAGCAGGACAACTGAACCAGCAGATCCCAACAAGGTTATCAGAAGAAATTGTAAAGTCTGTCTTGTTGACTAGAAAGCCACCACACATAGATGAGTTTGGTCTCTGCATAATCATGCTGAATTTATTCTTAATGTAGCTAAAAATATACAGTGATCTTAGAAACACTAGTAATGTTCTTCATTCCATTTCATCTAATAACCTATCTTAATTTTTTTTGGTAAACTACACAAAGTGCTACACAGGTATCTATTTCATTACAATTTGTTATGTCAGGTAGTCTAGCTTGGCATTGCTGTTTTTTTGTGTGCAGATTTGGAGAAAGCAGTGCAAGCAGATAAAATACATATGAGTTCGTAGCAACAGAAAAAAGGTCAGTTTATGCAGCTTTGCAAAACAGACTCATTACTTGTTGAAGTTTTTGTGAATTTGTAGGATTTACTCTTTTCTGTAGTCTAAACAGATGTGTGGGGATAGTATGGCTAAGGCAGGGAAGAGATCATCCTGCACTTCAGTTTGGGAATTATCTAAGCAAGCAAAATAGTGCCTGGGAGAATATAAATATGATGTGGGGCAGTACTTTGCATTGTCCTAGCATGCTTAACAAAAAATCAAAAAAGGTATTTTGGTATGGTGGCCCCCTTTTCAGTGACCCCAGATTTTGCTGATGCCTACACCTGGCTATATTTCTTATTTATAAATTTTGTGAGTCTGCTATAGATTTTTTCACTGATGTTATTACAGCCCAGTCTTTTCTTATTTCCCTGCTAGTGAACATAGTCTCTACTTGAATGAGAGGTTTGAATAACTCCACTTTGGAAAGTTTAAAAGCTGTCAAGAATATGAGTCATAGCTTCCATTGTCAACTTGTCCATTAACAGCAGTCGTCTAACAGCTGGGTTTTTGTGAGTCACTCAGCAAGCAGTAATAAATGGTGTCACAGTGAATGTGACTATTTTTAAATCTTTTTGTTGCAGTAATAACCATTTGCAGCTTATGAATGTACTGCATATGTTTGGAAATATGTTCCGTAGCATTTCGTTTATAAATTTTATAAATGGGTCTTGTCCTAAGGAGCTGTTAGCCCATCCAGATTTTCCTGAGCGACAACAAGAATAAATAAAATAACATTTTCTGTTTTCCATTTTTCTGAAATTGCAAGTTCTGTTTATGGTACTCTTTTATACTTTTGTTTAGCTTTATTGGATGGTTATTTCCATGCAAGGAAAACATGAGTTAAGTTAAAATGGAAAATACTGGGATTCAAATTAAAACATGTCAGCAGTGCAAAAGCTAGGCTGTTATCCCTTTGTATAGACATTTGTTGAGATCATTATTTGAATCACTGCACATAGGTCTGGAGATTTCTTTACTTTTACAAGCACAGGATGAGACAAAGTAGAAGGCAGCTAACAATGCAGAGCGAAGGAAGAGTGGAAAGTTTTAAATACCCCAGGGAAATGTAAACAACCCTAACACTTAACAAGTGGAATGTTTCAGAATAGGATTAAAGACAATGTGTGGCTTAAGGACAACCGAAAGAATTATTTATTTTTTCACAGAGAGCAGGTGATATATACAGTAGTCTTAGTACAATGCTGTAGTGCCAAACACAATGGGGGGGGGGAGTAAAGCATGCTACATTAATAAAATAATTTCAGTAGCTGTTTATTGGTGACTTGTGAGCTGGAGCTTACCTAGTATGCACGAAAAGATGCTCACTTTCTTGAGACATTTGGTCCTTTTGTTTAAAAGTCAGTTCTAATTAAGTGATTATAGTTTCAGGTTGCATTATTTAGTTACTGTGCACAAGTAAACCACTGCAAAATTATAGAGTTGACACTGAAAAGACAGCTCAGTTTTTAAGTTAAAAAGCATTTCTGCATACACTTGGCAAGACAGAATGATGGAAGAGGAGAGTCTAGAATGAACTGTATTTATCTGCTTCTGATACCAAGTTAGAAAATGTGTGGTGCCATAACCTTCATCCACAGAAGGTATACAGTGGATATAAAAAGTGTACACACCCTTGTGTGTACCCCTGCCAGGTTTTTGTGATATAAAAAAATGAGACCACAATAAATCATTTCAAAACTTTTCCCACCTTTAATGTGACCTATAACCTGTACAATTCAATTGAAAAACAAACAAATCTGCTAGGGGAAAAAATATAAAAAATAAAAAACGTACAATAGGCAGGTTGCATAAGTGTGCACACCCTTAACTAATGCTTTGTTGAAGCACCATTTGATTTAATTACAGCATTCAGTCTTCTTGGGTGCACACCTGCCATAAAGAGACTCTGTATAACCCCAAATAAAGTTCAGCTGTCCTAGTAGGGTTTTCTGGGTATATACTCAGTTGCATGCTACAGCAAAAGCCATGGTTCGTAGAGAGCTTATAAAGCATCAAAGGGGTCTCATTGTTGAAAGGTATCAGTCAGGAGAAGGGTACAAAAAATGTTCTACAGCATTGGATATACCATGAAACACAGTGAAGACATTCATCAAAAAGTGGAGAAAATATGGGACAGCAGTGACGTCGCAAAGAACTGGACGTCCCTCCAAAATTGATGAAAAGGCAAGACGAAAACTGGTCATGGAGGCTGCCAAGAGACCTAGAGCAACAATTAAGGAGCTACAGGAATTTCTGGCAAGTACTGGTTGTTTGCTTCATGTGACAATGTTGTCTTCTTTCGGCTTTTCCTGGTTAGGGGTCGCCACAGTGGATCACCGTTCTGCTAATGATTGGCAGTGGATTTTTATAGTGTTGAGTTCCCAGCCCGGCACCCAACCTTCAAAGAAAGAACACCCACACATGCACGCACCTATCTGCATGTTTTCAACGTTCACTCAATCCCGGGGAAGACATGCAGATTCTGCACAGAAGGCACTCCAGCTGAGAATCGAACCAGAGAACCTCTTGCTGTGAGGCGACAATGCTAACTGCACATGTGACAACCATCTCCCGTATTCTCCATATGTCTGGCCTATGGAGTAGGGTTGCAATATGGAAGCCTTTTCTTACACAGAAAACCATCCAGGCCTGACTAAAATTTACAAAACAATACATCAAGTCTCCCAAAAGCATGTTGAAAAATGCGTTATGGCCTGATGAGACCAAGGTTGAACTTTTTGGCCACAATTCCAAAAGGTACATTTGGTGCAAAAACAACACTTCCCATCACCAAAAGAGCACCTTTCCCACGGTGAAGCATGGCAGTGGCAGTATCATGCTTTGGGGTTGCTTTTCTTCAGCTAGAGCTCGGGCTTTAGTCAAGGTGGAGGGAATTATGAACAGTTCCAAATACTAGTCACTTTTGGCCCAAAACCTTCAGGCGTCTGCTAGAAAGCTGAAAATGAAGAGGAATTTCACCTTTCAACATTACAGTGACCCCAAGCATACATCCAAATCAACAAAAGAATGGCTTCACCAGAAATAAATTAAAGCTGTGAAGTTGTCTTGTCTTGCCTTCTTTCTTAACTCAGCCGTTTTTACAAGCTCGAGGTCTTCAACTAGCTCGAGGCTAATTCACTATCCCATTATGTCCTAGTGTGCTTCCTCAGATCTCGTATGCCGCGGAAACAGATTGAGTGTTGTTCAGCTGGCTCAGGCTAAGTGACAAACATTTTCAGCTATTTTCTATACTTGGATTTTTTCCATAGAAAACTTAGAATAGTGTGTTTTAGCAGTGTACAGATTATCATACTAGTTTATTTCTTAGATTTGATAGAATCCCTTTAAACTTTTAAGGTCTTTTGTTATTGGGCCTACCCTTACCCTATCCCACTTTGTAGTTTTCATAGAAGAGTGTGTTACTATTTAGTGTACAGTGTTAAAATTAGTATATAGCGACTAGTTTTTGAGGAAAGCCCAGTTTTAATTAGAGGGCTCCTTCTACTTAGAAATTTAGGTGTATCTTGTTAATAGCTTAGACTGTTCTTCAATTTTGTTTGGTGTGGATCCGAAGGTTGTTTGTTGTGGTTTTTTTCCTATTGGATATTAGTGTTTAAATAGTTTACCCTTCTTGATAACCTTGTTTAAATTAGAGAGGTTTCAAGACTGCTTATTTCTTTATGATGGCAACTAAACAGACAAAGCGTTTGGGTTTTAAGAAATGCCCCAAGTGTGGGCAAAAGATGTCCTTAACAGAAGGATATACAGAGTGTGTATACTGCTTGGGTGCCATTCATCTACAGGACTCTTGCGCTATATGTCATTATTTTAGTGCAAGAGTCCTTCATGAGAGGCAAAATAAGTTCATTTTAAAAGGATTCAAGACTAGTTTCATTCAAGCCTTGGAAAAAGGTCAAAGCTCCAAAGAAAAAGCCAAGTCCCCTTCTCCTGATCAATCAAAATCCTCCAAGAGAACTTCTACTTCGGAGGAGTCAGAGCCAACAAAAAAGACACCGAGAATGTCTCCGACAACTTCGAAAGAACTTGCAGCAGACAAATCTATAACCTTGGCTCCAGTGGTTTTGGATCCATTGGTTTTATCGGTACGGAGCCAGTCCCCGGCATTGGAACCAGTATCTCCTACCTTGCGTTCATCAATTCTACAAATGTCAGCTTCCCTGGCTCCATTGTCCAGATCCTCTAGGAGCCTCACCGACTTTGATGTGGATTGCGTGGTTCAGAGACTACTGAAGACACCGCCGCTGGCCAAACTTTTATCGGAATAGACCCTCAGGACTTCGGAACCGACTGTATCTGCCCCTTCTATCTCTATTTATCCTCCGACCTGACCCGTGGTTTCGGAGTCAGAAAGGGTGGAACCGATGGTGATAGGATTGTCAGAGCTGAGACCTGCCCCAGGATCTTCAGCTCTGACTTCTGTGACTTCGTTGGTGCCGTCTGAGGAGTCTGGGAGCCGGCACTCACTGGTCAGCTCCAGGGGGAATGAGTTGAGCTGATCTTTTGTCGGATCCGACTCTTCTTCTCGGAGCTTCGGCTCTCATGAGCTCGGCTCCTACCTCTGCCTCGGAGCCTGCTTCTGTGGTGCCGGGGGTGTTTCTTGGTTCCTCGGAGCCAGAGCCTCCTTCGGTCCATGGGGGTAAGGCCTTTGAGGCTATGAGGAGAGCCCAGTCCTTGGAGTTAGCTTCACCTTTGGTTACTCCTATTCCATATCTTAGAGCTCCTGTGTCTGTCTCAGCCAACCCGACTCCACAAATGTGTAGAGATCAAGAGCTCCAGGAAACCCCAGTGAGTGGACCCTTATTTTCCGAGACCTCTCCAGAATACGCTTCTGAGGAGGGTCCTTGAAGGAAAACTTGCAAGAAGCATTTGAACTCTCCCCAGGAGTCGATTACATCTGACACGGACTTTGATGAATCAAAAGGGTCCCCAAAGTCGCCCTCTGAGGATGTCTCTTTCGCAGACATCCTAGAGATCCTAAAACAGAGAGGCAGCTGGAAGCCCATCAACCCTACTAATTTGGAGTCCGTGTACCTGAAAGCTTTTGGATCTCGACCCTCCTTCTCCTGGGTGTCTCTGCCTTTCGACGAACTCATGGAATTGGTTTGTCGAAAGGTATGGGAGTCTCCAGATACAGTGGAGCCCGTCCCCAAGAGACCTAATAAATTTATCACCAGCCCAGAAGACAAGTATTTTTAACTAAAGGTGGTCCGGTAAATGCTACGGTGGTGGCATCGGCCACTAAAAAGGAGTTATTTGAAACATCCTCATCTGTTCATCCCCCAAATAAGGATTTGCGCATGATGGGCAGATATGGAAAGCACATGTTTTCATCAGCGACCTTTACTCTCAGGTCCCTGAACTATTTAACCCACTTTACTAGGTTACAGAGAGATCTCATAAAAGAGCTTGGAGATTCTATCCAGGGTTCAGTAGGTGAGGGGACATCAGGAAAGTGTCATCTCAGCTCTCCAACCTTAATTCCCTGGTGAACTCGTCCATGAGGCTAATCTCTTATGCAGCTAATGGAGCGAGTAGGTCAGCGGGTTCAGGAATCATCCTTAGAAGATACTCCTGGATGCGCCTATGTAACTTCGCAGAACCCTTTAAGTCATCTTTTATAAACACCCCTTTTGATTGCTCGTCCCTTTTCGGGCTTAAAGTAAAAGAGACCTTAACCAGGTGTGAACAGGAGGGAAAGACTCTCTCTGGTGTGGGAGTACATTTTTTCACTCCTTCCAGACCCTATCCTAAGGGCCAAAAGGGGGGAAAGATGTGGTTCCAGAAATCCCAGAAAGTCTTTCCTGACACACATGGTGAATCCTCCTCCTTTAGGGGCAGAGGAGAAGATAATAATGGAAGATGGGAGGGGGGTCTGCAGAACCAAGGTGACTGTCAATCTTTTTTCGAGAAGCTTTTTCAGCGCTCCTGAAAGGAGGCCCATCTGTCCCACTCTGGAGGAAGTTGGGGGACGCTTCAATCACCTCGCTAAAAATTACATAAGACAGATGGGTACAAAGAATCATATCCAGAGGTTACTCAACCCCCTTTTCAATGCCACCTCCACAAAACAGAAGAATCCCAGATGTTCCACCCAATCAGTGGGATCAAGCAACTGTAGAAATTCAAAAGTTGCTAGAAAAAAGAATCATCCAGTCAGTCCCTGCAGACCAAATGGGATCGGGAACTTACTCAAAATTCTTTTTAGTTCCACGTTCCATGTGAGTTGTGCATCTCGCCATTCATTCTTGCGTCCCTCCCTCCAACCCCCAGCCAATGGTTTCCTAGGGGATCTGGATTTCTTAACAACTGGACTTGACCTTGACCTTTTTCAGGTTTCTTATAATATTGGGATACATTTTGTATAATTTTTCTAATATGCACACAAACAAGATCTGAGGAAGCACACTAGGGCATCATGTGATAGGGGATTAGCCTTGAGCTAGTTGAAGACCTCGAGCTTGTAAAAACGGGCTAGTCGGAGCCGAGGATCAGCTCCGAACTCATCAGTTAAGAATGAATGGCGAGATGGACAACTCACATGGAATGTTATGGTAAGAACATAACTTATTTTTTTGGAATGGCCCAGCCAGAGCCCAGACCTAAATCCAATAGAAAATCTGTGGAGTGACCTGAAGAGGGCTGTGCACAAGAGATTCCCTCGCAATCTGACAGATTTGGAGCACTTTTGCAAGTAAGAGTGGGGAAATATTGCTAAGTCAAGATGTGCCTTGCTGATAGATTCCTACCCAAGAAGACTGAATGCTGTAATTAAATCAAAAGGTGCTTCAACAAAGCATTAGTTTAAGGGTGTGCACACTTATGCAACCAGCTTATTGTATGTTTTTTATTTTTTTATATTTTTCCCCTAACAGATTTGTTTGTTTTTCAATTGAATTGTACAGGTTATAGGTCACATTAAAGGTGGGAAAAGTTTTGAAATGATTTATTGTGGTCTCATTTTTTACATCACAAAAACCTGGCATTTAACAGGGGTGTGTACACTTTTTATATCCACTGTATTACAGAAAACTTATTGTTATTTATATAGATGTTCATCATAATTGATCAGCGCTCTCATTAGCCTTAGTTATATGAGAGTTGGGGGTTAAAAGAATGGTTAAAGTGTTTAGGGGTTTGGGGGTTAGTATAATGGTTAAGGTGTTTACCTCACAGACAACAGGGTACAGGGTTTGATTCTCATATTTTAAAGGGAAAATTACTAAGTTTATAATGGCCCACAAGGGCAGCTTGTCTAGTACTTATCTATGCATCTATGAACCTATATCCTGCCAAAGATATAATGGCTGGCAATCTTCAAAAATTTCTGGGCACGTTCCACACATATAAACTATCAGGCAGCTTTAGCTAAGCTGACAAAAGACATGTTTGGGTGCGAAGCCCTTCATAACTTTACTGTGACTGAAGAGTACTCAACTCTGAGGCTTTTGAGGATTGATGGCTGGCTTGTGCTGTCCTTTGCTGGGCAGGGGATTTCCATTTTCTTAATTCTGTTAATGTTTTATTACTTCTTTTCAGGAAGGTTATTTTAAAGCTAGGAGTGTTGTGTTTTAATTTACCATCTTGAGATTATAAAAGAAAGTTATGTACTTACCATAAGGATAGATGCATGTTCTTTCCTTTTCATTTGGTTCAACATCCGGGGTGTTTGGGTTGTCGGATCCGATGGGATCTGATCTTGGCAACTTATACCAGTGTGTACTGACTGTCAGAGCTTTGTCTTCTCCCCTACCCTTAATTTTCACCTTCTAACTGATTTACCTCAGATAGAGTTTGCTGACTATTCTAATTTATATTTATATAAACGGCTCTACTTCTAAAGCATGAAGTTTCAAAACTTCAAACTTCAAACAGCCGCAAACAGAAGATCAAAATTTTGAACCTTCGAATATGAAATAAAAAAAATAAAAACAAAAATATTTTTTACGTTTTTGCAGGGGGTTAAGACTCCCTGCATCCATCACACCCCCTGCTAAATAAATATACCAACTCCGAGATCGCATTACAGTGAGGAAAATGGTAAATATCCAATTCTGCGCTCTATGACAATCTCCTTTCAAAACGTTCAAAGTTTCAAAACTTTGATCTTCTGTTCTCGACCATTTGAAGTTCGAAGTTTTGAAACTTCGAGCTTCTGAAGGGGATCCACACACACAAAACACACACACACACACACACACACACACACACACACACACACACACACACACACACACCAACAATTATTTAATGGAAAGGGGACCCAAAAGCGTTCCATGCTTAGGGAAGATGATATGGAACAAACAGACAGGGTCTTAGTCAAGGTCTGCTGAGCTCCAGAAGATGTAAAATGGGAATTTGGAAGGGGGAAGGATGGAGGGAGGGATGTTGACAAAAATGATACAACATGGATCTATTGTTATGGTAAGGTGCGCCTGAAGGGTTAGGACGCATAAGTGTTGGTTCTGCGAAAGGAGTCAGTGGTGTAACTAGGTGGGATGGGGGTGTATGGGCCCATTCCTGGTGCTTCTCTGGGGGATGGTACCAGGAGGACCCCCAGCTGAATCTACATCCTCAAGAATTTTGTCATCATCAGGTTGACGTCCATCTTAGTAAGACGTCTGGTGGACCGACCAGACCTTGACGACAAAGGCACAGAAGCAGGTCTTGAAGGTGGTTTGTGCTGAAGTATTGGTGAATATAACTTTGGGTTAATCAGCCCCTGGGAAAATGTAGGTTTTGGTGAGGGCATTCAGATCCGGATTGCAGAGGACTCCGACTGTCTTGACATAGTAGGTATCAGTTGTGGAAGAGTAGATGGATCCGGAGATCACCTCCTTTTTCTGCTTTTTCTCATCTGCTGATTTTTCTCTCCTCAGTAGAGGGAGATGTAGATGGCTATATGACTTCAAAGGACATTGTGGTAGACCCTGCCTGAGGGGGGGGGGGGGGCAAACCCTTGAGAATTCATTTTTCTTTCTTGCCTTGGAGCGATGTGGATCCGAAGGCAGCACAGATACTATACTGATCTTGAAGATGAGAAACACCTAAACATTAGACACAAAGGGAATAGGGGCCTTGTGCAGGGATTTTGTGTCCGCAGGCTGAATACCATTTGAACTCAGTAGGCATCTCAGATATCAGGAAAACACACAGTATAGCAAACAAGTAATTATTCTAAGTATAGTAACTGTATATTCTTTTTTAAATATTTCTATGAAAAAAATCTGTAGATCTACAGCAGAAAACAAGTAATAAAACATTAACAGAATTAAGAAAATGGAAATCTCCCCCTCCCAGAGGGAACTTTTCTGCCCAGCAAAGGACAGCACAAGCCAGCCATCGATCCTCAAAAGCCTCAGAGTTGAGTACTCTTCAGTCACAGTAAAGTTATGAAGGGCTTCGCACCTTCGTATTTATCCTAAACTCCAAATTTCTATAGTTGTGACTCTATGTTAAGAGGCTGAAAATTAAGTAACAGCACTACTAGAACTTTCTACAAAGGTGACAACACTTATGCGAGGGTACACATTTTGAAAACTATCTACACCAACCCTAAAAACGAACCTAATCGTAACTCTAATAACAATACTGTAATGGAAAGGAAGAACAGAAAATATTAACAAATTTTTGCTTTCATTTATCGTGAATGCTCGGAGCTTTTGAAGGACACATTTAGTTGAACAGACAGCAAAAGAGATCTGAGGTAACTTAGACAAAAGGAGGGAATTGTAGGTAGGGTAGGAGTAAGAGCTCTTGTATCCAATTCTCTGGTATAAGGCATCAGATCAGACAACCCAAACTTTCAAAATGTTGAATTAGACAAAAACAGACATCATTGGATCATACTTTTAAATGGAGTACTCTTTGTTTTGTCAGTTTATAAGTAGTGTAATTTTTTTCTGTAGGGAAATGGTGTTTCTTTTTCTTTTGTGGGGCTGGTATATTGTTTTTAAATTGCTTTTTACTGTGCTAGTTCTGTTGAAAATGTAACTGTTGTGGACTGGTGGTGTTTACTGGCAATTGCTGCTTGTCTTCCCAGGGAAAGAGGCACCATTTTTGTCTGAACTTGGAACAGACTACCAGTTCCGTGGTCGGTCCTTCTTCTGGTCACATAAAGAAAAAGTTAATGAAACAGCTTTTGCCACTACAGCAGACTAGCAACTTGCCTCTGCTGCATGTGGGTGATTCTGCTATGGCTGTTCATTGTGTTAGCACTTACAGCCACTATGGGCCAGTAGTTACTATGTTTTCTGTGGCTGTTGGGGTCCCCCAGTGGGCATTGGGCAGCCACTGTTGTCAGTCCTGGGAGAGGGAACAGGGAAGGTTTCCCTGTTGTGACAGAATGTTGTACCCATCCATGAGGAAGCAGCTTGCTGCCATTAGTAATACAGCTAGCCCCATTTTTCCTGTCAAAGGCAGAAAAACAAACATGTATCTACTCCTCCGCCACCTCAAATATCTTAAATAGAAGTAGTTTACTGGATCTGGCTCAGGGTTTAATTCAGGCTATTGATCCTTCTTGTAAAGTAATTTCTGGTAAAAGGAAGAGGGATTCCTATTTTCCTGAAGGGGTTCAAGATTCTGAATCTGAACAGGAAGATGCAGGGACGGATGTAGGATTTTGTTTCCCCCTCAGATGCTCCATCTTTCTCAGTCTGGCTTTCCCCATCGCAGCTCGGTCAACAGTGTGTTGTGCAGGAGTGGAATACTCTACTAATTATACTTTGTTTTCCTGGATATTCACTATATAAGGTGCTGCTGCCTGGTTTTCATATCTGGCGGCAGCTGAAGTGTAAAAGTGTCTGCATTTTTGTGTTTCGACTGGTATTGCTTAGTACCTGAACCGATCACTACTTATTTCTAATTATTTCACAGCTGGTCTTTCTTCTTTACCCTCTAAGGCAGTGAATCTGTATTTGATAGCCTATTTACTATATGTTTTAACCTGCGCAGACATATGCGACTGGTTAGCAGTCTGCCTTTTCAGTTTCTCCATATACAGCAGCCTGTTTAAGTATGTTAGCCTGGTTGTTACTTTAATTAAGGGGCTCGCTGGGAATACCAAAGACTGTGCAGCTAGCAACTCTCTCCGTTGTCTGCTATTTCTTTGTGCACTGCATGCTACTTCCTTTTAGTTTGGAAATGCATATGTTAGTTTCTGAATAGTTGTTTGTGTAATTTAAAGTTGTAGTTTCCCCAACTGTTAAGCGAACTACTAATAACTGATAAACCTCAGCTGCTTTGTTTCCCTGTTTGTTTTTGATGTGTAGTTCCTCAGCTGTTTGTGGTTTATATGTCACTGCAAACTTACATTGTACTGCAATACTGAATAGAAACTTACTGTTGTTAATGTCTAACACTATTTCTGCTATTACGTGTTGATAAAGCTTTGCTATATAAATCCACTACAGTATTATACCACTCTTACATATCTTTTACTATTACTTACTGCCTCTGGTGCCCTCCACTGTTATACCTGCCTTATGACTGCCTTTTTTCTCTACTCGCTCCTGTTCCTCTTGAAGCTGCTGTCTCATTAACCTTAGGAATACTTACCTCTCTCCTACAGAAAGCTTCTTACCCTCACTGTCTTTCTGTGTATTTCTCATCATGACTACCATTGCCTCACATACTCAAACTCACCTCTGCATTCTCCTCCTCTTCTATTCCTAGGTTGAAAACCCAGTAAAACAAATGTCCAGCAGCAAAAGTACAATACTGGCCCTCCAGAAATGTGACCTTCAGCTCCCACTTGGTCACTTCAGTACTGCCTGCTTCTTTTACCATCTGCTATTGTATGTTTTATTGTATTATATTGTACCAACATATGCAGTTTCTGCACATCACCGAGCTGCACTGTCCCCTCCCCTTGTGCTTGTCTCTGACTCCTTTTGTATTTTTCCTTTCTTCACTATTACATAGGTTTGGGTGTCACTTATATTTTGCACTAATACTTTAATGATTCTGTAACTGCTTCCATTTATCTCTTTGCTTTCAGACAACCCTGACTTTTGTAAACCCCTTCAGTAGTCTTTACTTATTATGTTGTGAGTCTACTGTTTTTTCTCTCACCAGTCTCTTCTCAGCTGTGGGTCAACCCACTCTGTTCGCCCTCGCTGCACTCAGGTTCACTCCGCTCCCCTACCACCATTCCCACCCACCCCCACTTCCCTTACATTTATACTCTCTATACAACACCTCTTCCTGTTACATCACACCAGTCAGCTTGTTTCATCAATAGCAATCGCCACTGCTTTCTCATTCTTATCTTAATCCTCCCTCCTAGTCACACTCCATATATTCTCTCTTCTCCCTTTAATCATCATACTCCACTTCTGTCTCCAATAACCCTTACTACATATAGGCATCTCCCCTACTTCTCCCTGTCCTAATTCATACTTACTGTTCCCCATCTTTAAACTTCCCCTCCTTATCTCTAACTCAAAAATATTTTCTAATCATGCTCCACGTATTTCTTTTCATCTCTGTTCTCTTCCTCCTCTCTTTATCAACCTCTTACCACACTGCACTTTCTTATCAAAAAACACCACTCACTCTCTCTAATACTCACATTAACAGCACCACCCTCCACTTACATTTTATCTCTTTATAATTTTTCACCTTCACATCTCTTCAAGATCTACACTTTTCCTAATATCTCTCTCTCTACTGTACTCTGAAGTTAAAGGCAGTTACTATCACCGACTTTGTCACACACCCGATTACTTTTATAGATATACTTCTCAGGGACGGGGGCATCCATCCTAACCCAGGCCCACATATCACTACCCCTCACAGCCACATAACTCACACCTCACTCCTCTACTGATCAACCCCCACCCCCTCTCCTTCTCCTAAAACATTAAGTATCTACCCTTTAAGTATTCAAAGCCTTGCAAATAAGATCACAGACTTACACTCCTGGATAGCTAACACATCCTTCATATCCTAACTGTAGATCAGTGTGTGTGTGTGTGTGTGTGTGTGTGTGTGTGTGTGTGTGTGTGTGTGTGTGTGTGTGTGTGTACAACTTTAAGAATCTATGTTAAGTTGTCAATCTCGCCTTCATTCTTGCTTGATGGGTTCGGAGCCGATCCTCGGCTCCGACTCGGCACTTGCTAAGCTCGAGAGTCACTTTTACCAGCTCGAGGCAGCCCCATATCCCATGATGCAAGGCGGTAAGTACCCAGATCTCGTTTGCCGCTTCGCTGATGAGGTCCTCCTTTTACCAGCTCCTGGTAAGTGATTTATACACTACTTCTTTTGCCCCGCTTCAGTTTAAAGTTAATTTTAAACTTAAATTTAATAGTTTTAGACTAGTTTTAGTCCCTTTCTGACTAAAATTCCCTCTCTTTTTTAAAGTTTTTAGTCAGGCCTTCTCCCATCCCATCCCCCCCCTTGTTAGGGTGTGTGTGTGTTTGTGAGAGAATAGTTTTCTCTTTTTTGGGATTGTTATATTTCTTGGACAGGTGTTGTGTGTGTGTGTTTTTTACACCATGTCTAAGGAAAGGGTTTCAGGCTTTAAGAAGTGTGACTCGTGCTGTCAGAAGATGTCTCTGACAGACGGTCACACTTCTTGCTTATACTGCCTGGGACCTCTCCACCTGCAGGACTCCTGTGCGATTTGTCATTCTTTTAGCCAGAGAGTCCTGCAGGAAAGGAGAAATAAGCTGATTTTGAGGGGCCTACTTAAGCCGGAGGGCTCTCCGGCTAAGTCGGCTCCATCTAAGACTTCTAAGTCTTCCAAGGCCCAGACTTCTGTGTCCAAGCCTGCGGCCTCGGCTCCGACTCTTTCAGAGTCGAAATCGGCTCCGGCTGGAGCCGATTCTGGTTTGCACAAACCTTCGGCACCGATGGCTATCGGTGCCGATTCTGGTTCGTCCACTTCGGTGTCGGCTCCGATCAGTTCCGATCACCATGTGGCTCAGGCTTCGGTGTCGGCGCTGACCGGCTCCGACACCCTTACTTTTATGTCTGTATCGGCTCCGGCCGGAGCCGATGCATCGAAACTTTCTGTCGGTGCCGAAAAGTTGTCGGCTCCGACAGCTTCCATGGTTTCGTCGGCTCCGATGGTTCCTTCGAGGAAGAGGTCTAGGTCCCCTTCCTTGGAACCGATACTCTTGGCTCTGGCTTCTCCTCTCCTCTCGGAACGGAGCCATCGGAGCCGATCATCCAGGTCATCCAGGCTTTCTGACCATGATTTAGAGAGAGTGGTCAGTAGATTATTAAAATCACAGGCACTGGCCCAGATGCTACATAGTCCGTCTCAACAGACGACTATTAGTCCACACCCCATTGCAGTTCCTCCTTCGACTCTACCCCAGAGTTTGGAGTTGGAGTCTTCGAATGGTTTCTGCTACGGCTGAGGGACAGATACCCCCTTCTGCTCCTTCAGCCTCTACTCTTATCTCCTCTTGAGACCTTCCTTAGAGGGATTCGTGGTCGGGCTTCCCTGGTCTCCTCCGAGGGGTGAGTGGCATCGGACCCTTGTCCGACCCCACTCTTCCCCTTGGAGCCTCGGCCTTGGTGAGCTCGGCTCCGACATCTGCCTCGGAGCCTTCCCTTTTGGTGGGTCCTGGAGTTCCTGGTTCTTCGGAACGGGTTCTCTCGGACCTCCCTGGGAGGGGAGCCTTCGAGGTGATGAAGAGTGTGCTGGCCACTGGACTCAGCCAGCAGTCTGTTCCCTTAGCTCCTCCCTCTATGGTGCCTGTCGATATCTCTGCCACTTCTCTTGCTCCCGGACCCAGAGATCCTCCGCCTCAGGTTTCCCCACTGGGAAGAACCCCCTCTTCCGAGGATTCTCCTGATCAGTCAGGGGACCCTCCGCGAAAGAGGACCTGTAAGAGGAAACACGTAGACTCCCCCGAGTCTATCACTTCAGATACTGACTTAGATGAGTCAGAGGGATCCCCAAGATCCCCCTCTGAGGATGTCTCCTTTTCAGACATCCTAGAACTCCTTAGACAGAGGGAAACTGGCCCACCAATAATCCCTCTGAGGATGAGTCGGTATACCTGGAGGCGTTTGGATCTCGGCCCTCCACCTCCTGGGTGTCTCCGCCTTTCGACCCCCTTATGCAGGTTATTGCTCGAAAGGCGTGGGCTGCTCCTGACTCTGTAGAGCCAGTCCCTAGGTGGCCTTCTAAATTTATTACTGCCCCGTCGGACAAACAATTCCTCACGAAAGGTGTCCCTGCTGATGCCATGGTGGTGGCGGCTGCCACTAAGAAGGAACTTGCAGATCCTTCCGTACCTGTCCATCCTCCTAATAAGGACTCTAGGACCATGGATAGGTATGGTAAGCGGATGTTCTCTTCAGTGACCTTTGCTATGCGTTCGCTGAACTACCTATGTCACTTCACCAGACTCCAGAGGGATATCCTTAAGGAGCTAGGTGAAGTAGTACAGGATCCTACAGCTGCAGGGGCTCAAGAAAAAATTGCTTCGCAGCTAGGAACCCTTAATTCTATTGCTAACTCCTCCGTGCGACTGATATCATATGCTGCAGATGGAGCGAGTAGGGCCGCAGGTACAGGTGTGGCTCTTAGATGCCAAGCCTGGATGCGGCTCTGTAATTTTGCAGATCCCTTTAAGGCGTCCTTCACAAACTCTCCCTTTGATGGGTCAGCTTTGTTTGGCCCTCAAGTGAAGGAAACGTTGACCAGGTGTGAGCAGGACGGCAAGACTCTTTCTGCCGTAGGGGTCCGTTTTTCCACCCCTTCTAGACCTTACCCCAAAGGGCAGAAGGGTGGCAAAATGTGGTTCCGCAAATCCCAAGGAGTCACGCCCGGATTCACGTGGTCAGTTTACCCCTAGAGGCAGAGGGGTAACAATAACAGACGCCGCTCTAGAGGCAGAGGGTCCACAAAACCAGGGAAGCAGAGAGCCTCTCTCTGACAAGCCCTTTCAGCATCCCTGAGATGTTGCCCGGCTGTCGATCCTTGGAGGCAGTCGGGGGAAGACTATCGCTGTACCCAGAAGCCTGGCGTTCCCTCACTCAAGACAGATGGGTACAGTCGATCATATCCGAGGGTTACAAAATTCCTTTCGAGGAAAGTCCTTTCTATCACTCAAATTCCCTTCCAGATGTACCACCCGGTCTAAGGGAAATTGCAGAGTTAGAAGTCTTAAAACTACTGCAAAAAAGAGCCATTCAGCCAGTTACAACAGATCATTCAGAGCCCGGAATCTACTCAAGGTTCTTTTTGGTCCCCAAAAGACGGGAGACTGGAGACCAATATTGGATCTCAGCAGACTCAACAAGTCTGTGAGGAAGACAAGATTACGAATGGTCACTCTTCAGTCAATTCTGCCCTTCTTACAGAAGGACAACTGGATGTGCTCAATAGATCTTCAGGATGCGTACTATCACATAAAATTCACAGACGCTCCAGGAGATTTCTCCGCTCGGCTGGGGTCCAGTCATTTCCAGTTCAGAGCCCTGCCCTTTGGTCTCACTACAGCCCCCAGAGTGTTCACCAAATGTATGGCAGTGGTCACGGCTCACCTGAGACGTCAAGGATTCCAGGTGTTTCCGTATCTCGACGACTGGCTCCTTTCAGCCACCACCAGGCATCAGCTTCTTCAAGCCAGGGATTACACAATAAATCTTTGTTCTCAATTGGGCATCTCGATCAACTCTGAAAAATCATCCTTATTGCCCTGCCAGTCTATTACTTTCATAGGCGCAAACTTAAACATTGTTCGGATGTCAGCTACCCTTACAGATCAAAGAATCTCAGACATTCAAAATCACGTCAGGATCATTCTAGCCAACAAGAAGGTACAGGCCAGAATGGTTCTAAAGGTGTTAGGCCTCATGGCTGCGGCCATTACCCTTCTTCCCCTGGCTCACTTCTATATGCGCCTTCTTCAATGGATGTTGTTCACTCAGTGGTCTTACCAACAACTTCCAATGTGTCACCAAATACTGGTGACACAGATTTGCAAGAATCATCTTGCTTGGTGGATCACTTCTCCCCAGATTCACCAAGGCAGACACTTTGTACCCCCATCCTCGGTAGCCACTGTCACTACGGATGCCTCCCTGATCGGGTGGGGGGGCATTATCAGGGCAGGATGGTTCATGGGACGTGGCAACCTTTCGAATACCACCTGCACATAAATGTCCTAGAGATGAGAGCAGTGCTTTTAACGTTGCAAGCCCTCAACGACTTTCTTCCCGTAGGGACAATTGCAGTCCACACAGACAACATGTCTGTAGTTTGGTATATCAACAAACAGGGCGGAACCAAGTCCTACCCCTTGTGTCGAGAAGCGCTCAGACTTTGGCAATGGGCGATCTCCTCTCATCGGTTTCTGGTAGCAATGCACATCCCTGGGAAAACCAACATTTTAGCGGACAGATTGAGCAGAGCTATTCTCATGCCTCACGAGTGGTCTCTCAAACAATCTATAGTGGAAGAGATTTTTCTGGAATGGGGTCGCCCATGTTGCGATCTTTTTGCTACTCCTCAAAACAGCAAATGCCCAGACTTCTTCTCTCTCTTCCCACTGCCAGACCATGCCAGAAGAGACGCTCTGACCCAGGATTGGCCCCAGGGACTTCTTTATGCCTTTCCTCCATTTCCTCTGATCCCTCAAGTTATCCAGAAAGCAACCGTTTTGAGAGCCAAATTGATTCTCATTGCTCCTTATTGGCCTCGACAAATTTGGTTTCCGTTCCTCCATCGTCACCTTTTGGTGCAGCCGTGGCATCTGGACCCAGTGCCAGATCTTCTGATTCACCAATCCGGTCAGCTGCACCGGTCTATCCCTTCTCTCAACCTCACAGCATGGTTGCTCCACTTCCTTCCTTAGCCAGGCTTCCTATGATCTCTAACCCTGTTAGAGACATCATAGTAGCTTCCTTAAAATCCTCTACCAGGAGGATTTATACGAGCAAATGGAAACGTTTTTCTTATTGGGCTAAAGCCAAGAATATTGATCCCTTCACTGCTCCAGTTCAAGCAGTTTTGGATTTCTTAGCGGAGATTTTTCACGCAGGCTCCTCTTCTTCCACAGTTAAAGTTCAGTTGGCTGCTATCTCGAACTTTCATGTCGGGTTCGCAGATCACAACATTATGTCCCACAGGCTTTGTAGAGCCTTCTTGAAAGGAATTTTCCTCCTGAAGCCTCCAGTCAGGAGTCCTCCTCCTCAATGGGACCTAAATTTAGTGCTGACATCCTTGATTCTTCCCCCCTTCGAGCCAGCTGTTTCTTGTTCCCTGAAATTTCTTTCATGGAAAACTTTATTCCTGGTTGCTATTACATCGGCTAGGAGGGTGTCTGAACTTCATGCTCTATCTGTTCGCCCCCCCTATTTGGTCTTCCACAAAGACAGAGTATCATTGAGAACTAATCCGACCTTTTTGCCAAAGGTCGCCTCAAAGACTAATTTGAATCAAGCCATTGATCTCCCTGTATTTTTTCCAAACTATTCAAACAGATCGGAACAAAAATTACATTATCTTGATGTCCACCGCCAACTCAGATATTATTTGGACAGAACAAAACAATTCAGGAAATCCGATCAACTCTTTGTTTCCTATGCTGATAACAAGAAAGGCCTTCCTGTCTCAAAAGTGACCTTATCTAGATGGCTTTCTTCTGTCATCTCTGAAATTTATCGGCTCAGGGGAAAACAGCTGTGCTCGAAACCTAAAGCACATTCAACCAGAAGCTTAGCTACTTCTACAGCCTTTCAAGCTAGACTTCCTTTAGACACTATTTGTGCAGCAGCCACTTGGGCCACTCCTCATACATTTGTTTCCCATTACAAATTGGATTTGGCCTCCAGGGACAGAGCCAGTTTTGGCTCTACCGTTCTCAAGAGTCTGTTCCATTGAGCCACCCAGGATAGAGGTGCTAGGGACGCGGTCCCATCAAGCAAGAATGAAGGCGAGATTGACAACTTAACATTGAGAAGTTATGTACCTACCATAACGTTCCATGTTAGTTCTCTTCTCTCGCCTTCTTTCTTGCGACCCTCCCTCCTTCCCCCAGGCCTGGACAGACCTTTCTCTACAAGGAATTATACTTCTGAAGACCATACAGAGCTGGCCCTTATACCATCCTGCAGGTTTTCTCTCCTTCTTTCTTCCTTTGGGAAGTTATTATGCTAGTTGCTATTGCCCTTTTGTCATCAAACGAGATCTGGGTACTTACCGCCTTGCATCATGGGATATGGGGCTGCCTCGAGCTGGTAAAAGTGACTCTCGAGCTTAGCAAGTGCCGAGTCGGAGCCGAGGATCGGCTCCGAACCCATCAAGCAAGAAAGAAGGCGAGAGAAGACAACTAACATGGAACGTTATGGTAGGTACATAACTTCTCATTCTAGAGGCTTTCACAAGTGTATAAATACTGAGCATGTGTGAGCCAGACTGCCATTTTGTAGTAAGCTGTTGAGATGTAAACATGTATGTCTATGTAGTCTGTCTTTTAATCAGTTTGTTTATATTTTGTAAAGCTGCTATCCATCCTGATTTATTTATATGTGATAAAGCATATAAATGAACTACCTTGCCTGTTCGTCATCTATATTAAGAGGGACGAGTGACATGGTGTCAGAAGAGGCATATCTAAAACGGACATGGGGCCAGAAGGGAAGCCTGATTCTTCATTTTGAGACCAAGAGGCACTCAATTAACACTGGAGGAATATATAGGAGTGAATCATCCCTATTGCACGTATAACTCGCAAAAGAGTTCAGAAACAAATTTCAGGTATTAAAACTTAAGTTGTTTCTTATTTGCAAAATATGAAACGAGACAATCAGAAAGCACTAAACGAATTTCTAAGTAACATAAATATCTGATATAATGATATATTAACAGAAATATTCGAAATAACTATGGAAAATGTTTGAAATAAAGTCAGAATTGCATAAAATGAATAAAATAAGAGAAATGACCATATTTGTGTTCACTGAGCACTACTTTTTCGCATTAATCAAAGTTATTCGATTTTTTTAAAATGTATGAAGTATTCTCATGTTTGTACAGTTATTTTGCAAAATTCAGCCATTACAGAGCATATTTCACAAAGTTAAAGCATTTTGAAGAGTTCATTGTGCATTTGAATGGTATTACAACTGCTGGCTGTGTGCATGTTCGTACATAATTACAAGGGTCATATTTTTCAGTGTGTTTTACTATAATTTGTTGGCATGGCAGATGGATTTCGGAAACCATCTCCACTTGTGTTTGACAATAATATTGCAGAGAACTGGAGATCGTTTGAGCAAGAGTACGATATTTTCATACAGGCTGCATTTTCTGATAAAGATGATCGTACAAAGACATTTATTCTGCTTAATTTAGCTGGTTCAGAAGCCATAGAAAGGGAGTGTTCATTTGTGTATGCACCTGCTGTCTTTGCAGGACAGGGGGAAAACTGTCATATAGTTGTACTGGCTGAGTCAAGGGAGGACCCCCAGTGCTTGAAACTTAAATTTTGAGAAATGTTTAACCCCCAAACGAATGTTACAAGGCAAAGGCACTTATTTTACACAAAGGATCAAAAACCTGGTGAAACGTTTTGCAGCATATATAACTGATTTAAGAAACAAGGTTAAAATGTGCAGATTTGATGATTTTAAGGCATGAGTTGATAAAAGACAGACGTGTTTGTGGTATTAAAGATGATGCTGTGAGAAAGATTTTCCCTTGTGATTTAGATTTAAGGGCAAAGAATGAAGTATTTTGTATTGTTCGGATAAATGGAAAGCCATAGATCTCAAAGATGACACAGGTTTAAAGTGCAATGTTATATCTGCAGAAACCTTTGATCTGATGATGTTAATCTTCGTTCATTCCTTACTGATGGTTTATTGGATCCGTCCTGGGAACCGAGACGGCCAATATCAAGCTCCCTGTTAACTCAAATCTCGTTTGCCGTGTTGCTGAACAACCATGTCAAGCTACTCTCTCCGCTAAGTGTCTAATCTTTGAGAGTTTATATATTGTTATTACTCTAAAATTTTCTCAAAAGTTTATCACTTTAGACTCTCTCCCTTTAGTCTTTTCTCTTTATTACCCGCTTTTCTTACCTTGTGGTAATTCTCCATTACCATCGTTGGTAATCCTTCCTTTTCTCCTTTACCCTTTTCTTGGGTAGCCGTTATTCTTCCTTTTGCTACTGTGCTTCTTCTCCACAACAGCGATGTCGGATAAGAAAAGTTCAGTTGGTTTCAAGCAGTGCAAGGATTGCGGCCGTAAGTTACCGCTTTCCGATGGCCATGACTTATGTGTCTACTGTCTTAATGTCTCTCACTTGACTGTAGATCCTCCGTGTGGGATCTGTAAAAAAATGTCTCTACCAGGACTCTCAACGAGAGGAAGAATAAGTTAATTTTGAAAGGTCTCCTCAAGTCTCCTTTCTCTGAGGCTATTTCTGGGTTGGAGGGCTCACCCCCTCCTGTTAAACCCCGCAAGAGGAGTTCTTCCTCTTCTTCATCGAAGTCACTCCCTTCTTCTCCCTCTGGAGATCATAGGGAGTCGATTCACAAGAATGTGAAATTGATTACTACTCTGGCGCTGCCACCTGTGACTCTGTCGGCTCCAGGCTCGGCACCACCCCAAATGATCCTGACTACAGCCTTGTCTCCTTTATCGATATCGGCACCGGAGTTCCCGGTGTAGACAACTGTAGTTCTGACAGTTCTGTCGCAACCCCTAATGGCACAGTCAATACAGGTTCAGCCCCCTTCTACACCATTGATATAGTCACCTTCTGCTTCATGTATGACTCTTCTGTACTCCACTGCACAGACTTTTTTGGCACCGACATGTACTTTGGTGCAGTCCTTCTCGGCAGCGTCCTTCTGAATGGTGCAGACACTTTCCACTATGGTACCGTACCCTTCGGAGTAGACCTTTGCCTTTACAGTGCAGACATCTTCAACTACCACTGTGCTGACATCTTTGGCGCAGACTTTTTCCACACCGTTTTCTTCGGTTCAGACTTCCTCGGCTCCGAGCTCTGCACATATTGAATTAGCAAGGACCAAATATTCCCCTTCATTGGATCCTTTTGCACGCAGTCAGTATAGTCCTTTCCTGGAAAGGCCAGAATTGCCATCAGCCTTCTCCATGAGATCAACCAAGAGTCTTTCTGAGCAGGATGTTTTGCGGCTTGTTGACCAGTTGCTTGTGGCCAGAGGTCTCTCTCAACCGTCGAAGTCCACGTTCCCTCATTCAGGTGAGCGCATTTTGCCTCAAACCTCAACGTATACTCTTCCTTCGACTTCCACTCAAGTCTCAAAGCCTATTACTCCGACAGCAGCTTCTCTCCCTCCGACTTCAATAGTGGATCTCACTTTGGAACCAGAGTTGATTGTGGCCTTCAATGCACTGAGCATCGGGCTCTTCTGTGCCATTGGGGAGGGTGTTCTTGGCTCCATGCCGATTTTTTTCTATGGCACTTTCCAGGGATGCTCTCTCTCTTACGGTTCACAGTCCTCTTGAGACTCCTGGTCTGGGGGCAGACTCGTCGGGGTCGGGTGTGACCCCGGTTCCGAGATTGTCGTGCTCTGTTCCGGGCTCCCATCCTTCCAGGCCATGGAGAGGGCGCTTGCCTCAGTTGGCAAAGCTCATTTGTCAGAGTCATCTCTCCCCTCTGTGCCGCAACTGCCACAAGCTTCAACTCCCAGATACCGGGCACAAGAGCCGCAGGTCTCTCCTCCTCAGGAGACCCCCTTTTTGCAGTCTTCCCCAGAACCTCCCACTGAGGAAGCACCCAGCAAAGCATCATGTAAAAGGAAACACATGGACTCCACTGAGGAGTCATTGACTGAAGATACGGATTTTGATGACGGGGAAGGGTCCTCACGGTCACCCTCTGATGAGATGTCCTTTGGTGACATCCTCAAGATCCTTAGACAGAGGGGTGACTGGAAGCCCTCTATTCCATCCTCTGAGGAATCCGTATTCCTGCAGGCTTTTCATGCCTGGCCCCGTATCTCCTGGGTCACCCCGCCTGCCGATGAGCTCATCCAGCTCATCGTGCAGCGCTCATGGAAGGCTCCTGATACCATGGAAGCAATACCTAAGAGGCCAGATAAAATATTATCGCCTCCCGCCGAGCACCCCCTCTGGTCAAGTGGTCTCCCAGTAGATGCTATGTTGGTGGCAGCTGCTACTAAGAAGGATTTGGCAGATGAGAGCCAAACTGTCCATCCGCCCAACAAGGAGTCCCTGGCGATTGACAGATGAGGGAAGCATGTATTTGCTTCATCAACCTTCGCCGTAAGGTCTTTGAATTATTTGGCACATTTTACCAGGCTTCAGCGAGATCTTATCAACCAGCTCTCTGCAGGAGTTGTTTCTGATGAAGTCTGTGATAATGTGGTTTCTCAGATAGCCACTCTAGAGTCCATTTCCAACTCTTCCATGTGTCTTATTTCTCACGCAACGAAAGGGGCAGCTAGAGTGGCAGGCGCAGGTATAGTCGCCAGATGACATGCTTGGATGCGCCTTTTTGACTTTGCAGACTCCCTTAAGGGTTCCTTCATGAATGCCCCTATAGAGGCCACTTCTTTGGCCCTAAAGTCAAGGATACGCTGGCAAGGTGCGAACAAGATGGCAAGACATTGCCTGCCGTTGGTGTCAGACACTCCACCCCTCAGTGATTCTACTCTAGAAATCAGAGGAGTGGAAAGATCTGGCACAAGAAATCACAGGGTTCTTTCCGGCATGCACGTGCTAAGTTTTCCCCTAGCGGCAGAGGGGGAAATTCCAATGGAAGATGCCCCTTTCGGGGCAAAGGAGGTCCACGAAATGGGGGTTCTAGAGATTCTTTCTCTGGTCAACCCTATCATCGCTCCTGAAGCGTTGCCCGACTGCTCACCTCTGGAAGCAGTCGGGGGTAGTTTCTCCTTGTACCCTGCTGTCTGGCAAAACATAACCAACTCTTGGGTACAACAGATTATATCCAGAGGCTATCACATACCCTTCCATCTTTGCCCAGTCTCATCAAGAGTGTTACCCAACGTCCCACCCAGTCAAAGGGAAACAGCAGCACACGAAATCAAAAAGCTGCTAGGAAAAAAGAGTCATCCAGACGGTCCCCCCAGACCAGACAGGATCTGGATTTTACTCAAGGTTCTTTTTAGTGCCAAAAAAGGCAGGGGACTGGAAACCAATTCTGGATCTCAGTACACTATACAATTTTGTAAAAACAGATAAGCAAATAGACCCCTTGTCAGCCCCGGTCTCTGGTATTGGATTATTTATCACATCTTTTCCACTCTGGGGTGTCTGCCTCTACTATCAGTGTACATTTGGCTGCCATCTCAAATTTTCATATTGGTTTTCAAGATTCTTCACTTATGTCACACAGACTCTGTAAGACTTTTTTGAAAGGGGTTATCCACCTAAAACCTCCCTTTACAGAACCCGTACAACCTTGGGATTTGGCTTTGATTCTGCAAGCTTTAACAGCTCCACCCTTTGAACCCGCATCATCTTGTGATGTAAGATATCTCTCTTGGAAAACTGTGTTTCGGATTGTAATCACATCGGCCAGATGATTGTCAGAACTTCAGGCCTTATGCATCAAACCTCCCTATCTTATCTTCCATAAGGACAGGGTATCACTGAGAACCAACTCTACCTTTTTACCAAAAGTGGTGTCAGAGCGATCTGTCAACCATTCTGTTGATCTCCCAGTGTTCTTTCCTAGCCATTTTAATAAGAGAGAGTATTGCCTGCACTCCTTGGATGTTCATAGGCAATTATGTTTTTATCTGGACAGAGCAAAATCTACCCGTAAATCAGACCAACTCTTTCTTGCTTTTTCTGGACCTAGACAGGGTCATCCTGTATCAAAAGTTACATTGGCTTCAGTGTTGAGAAATTGTATCACCTTTATCTACAACAAAAACAATCTCACCTTGCCTCATAGAGTCAAAGCACATTCTACAAGATCTATAGCAACTTCAGCAGCTTTCCATGCTGAGGCTTCCCTCAATGATATTTGCTCAGCTGCAGCTTGGGCCAAACCTCATACTTTTATTCTTCATTACAAATTGGACTTGGCCTCCAGAGGTAGAATTTCCTTTGGTTCCATGGTGCTCAGGAATGTCCTTCCATGAGAACCACCCAGGAATACAGGTAAATGGGGACTCCGTCTCGTCAGTAAGGAATGAATGAAGATTAACATCATCAGATAAAGAAGTTATGTCTTACAATAAAGTTCTGTTTGTGTTCTTGATCTTCGTTCATTCATTACTTCCCACCCTCCGTCCCCCATCCGGAGGTTCTTGGTTGATCGTATGTACTCCTTTCTGGTAGGTCTGTTATGACCAGAGGTAGCTTCTACTTTTATCTATCAACTTGCAAACTTGATCTGAGGTTACAGGGAGCAGGGCATTCTGGGTAGGACCTTGGCTCGAGAGTTTTTGGCTAACGCCAGCTTGATATTGGCCTTCTCCGTTCCGAGGATGGAACCGATAACCCATCAGTAATGAATGAACGAAGATTAACAACACAGATGGAACATTATGGTAAGACACAACTTTTTTTTTTTTTTTTTTTTTTTTTTAGAGTATGTGCTGGTGAAAAGCTTGATTTAGCAAAGTGTGTGAAGCTTGTGCTTATGGTGATGAAGAGATTCAAACAGAGGGTACAGTAGTATTTTCATGTTGCTTTTCTGGGAGAAGCTATGATTTGTTATTTTATGTGGTCAAAAGGCACGTCCAGTCATTATTAGGGCTCAGAGACGGTTTGAAAATGGGACTGCTTTCATTTACTAAGGAAGTCCACCGTGTTAGTTTAAAAGACTACAGCTCTAATTTGGCCAAGTATATTTTCTGTACTATACCGATCTTTTCGAAGACAAACTAGGCAAGCTTCCAGTTGTGTATTCCATGCAGTTAGACCTAGATGTCAGCCCAATTGTCAGACCTGCCCGGAAAGTTCCAGTACCTCTGCAGTACAGAGTCAAAGCCAAGCTAGATAAAATGGTGCAGTAAGGTGTAATTTGATCAGTTGATGAACCGACTGAATGGGTATCTTCCATGGTGGTAGCTCATAAGAAAAGCTCAGATGATATCAGAATATGTATTGATCCATGAGATTTAAACAGGGCACTAAAGAGATTTCATCATTCAGTGTGTGCAGTCGAAGAAATTACAGCTCTGATGCCAAATCCCACAGGTTTTTCTGTCTTAGATGCAAAAAGTTCATTTTGGCAAATTTTGCTTGACAGTAAATCCTCGCTACTTACTACATTCAGTACTCCTTTTGGCAGGTACAGATTTTTGAAAATTCCATTTGGGATAAATTCGGCTTGTGAAGTCTTTCAGTGTGCAATGGAGCAAATTTTTTCTGAGTACCCCTGTGCTAATAGAGTAGATATTTCAGTAGGAGGTAATGGTGAAGCTGAGCATGACTGAAACCTTGAGAAAGTTCTGGAAAGAGCTTGTCAAGTGAATCTTAAGCTAAATTCCTCAGAAATGCAAGTTCAGGTTACGAGAAGTTACTTGTGTTGGTCATTTGTTTACCAGCTCAGGCTTACGACCAGACTCTTCCAAGCAGACAGCTATTCTTGAGATGCCAGCTACAGACAGTGTTCAAGCCCTTCAGCGTTTTCTTGGCATGTTTAACTATCTAGGCAAGTTCATTCCAGACCTAAGCCGTCTAGCAGCATCATTTAGAGAGCTGACATGTAAAGATGTATCCTGGTGATGGTTGGAACAACACCGAAGAGCATTTGATGTCCTGAAACAGAGACTTGCCAGTCCACCAACTCTTAGATACTATGATGTCCACAAACCAGTTACTCTTTCCTGTGAAGCTTCGAAGTTTGGTCTTAGTGCAGTCATTCCTCAAGAGGGTCAGCATGTTTCCTGTGCATCCAAAACTCTAAACCAAACTGAGATGCAGTATGCTCAGATGGAGAAAGAGCTTTTGGCAATTGTGTTTGCATGTTTGAAGTTCCAGGATTATATTTATGGTAGACCTATCCAGATCAAAGCAGTCCATCAACCTCTAGTTACTATTTTGAAGAAGCTTATGCATTCAGCTCCAGCCAAATTGCAACATATGATGTTGAGATTGCAGAAGTACAATTTCAGTCTTGTCTACATGAAAGGCAAGCTTCTTTATCTGACTGATACATTATGCAGATCACCCAGAAATACCACTGAAGAGCATGAGAATGAGAAACCTGATTCTGAAGTCATGAAAGTGAGAAATGTTTCTTCCACACATCTCGAACCTCAGATCCTGTTTTACAGAAGCTCAGCCACTTTATCAATCGAGGAATGCTGTCAAAGCAATCTAGTTTACTTCAAGAAGAGCTACCTTATTTTCCATACGGAGATGAAATTTTGTCTGATGATGGTATTGTCATGAAAGGTCCTAAAGTCATTATTCCAAAGTCCTTGCAACAAGAATTTATCACTATCTTGCATCATGGCCACCCAGGAACCGATCCTATAAAAAGGAGGGTGAGAGGACTAGTATTTTGGCCTTATATGTCACAAGATATTGAGAAAGTACTTTCATCTTGGTCTGTATGTAATAGTACAAAGCCACATCAACAGAAGGAACCACTTCAGCTAAACCAAATTCCTGAACTACCTTGGTCGACAGTGGCCACTGATATTTTCGAGTGGAATGGTCAACATTATTTGGTGTTAGTACACTCTTATTCCAATTATTTCGCGATTGACCTACTTCCTAACCTGGCACCCAGTACTGTCATTACTAAGATGAAGCGTCATTTTGCAGTTTGTTTTAGTCCGCACAAAGCCATTTCTGACAGTGGTATGCAGTTTACTAGCCAGCAATTCAAAAGATTCTTCGAAGAGTGGAACTTTACTCATGTCATGTCCTGAGTATCTGCAGTCAAATTGTTTGGCAGAATGTGCAGTTCAAAGTGAGAAACAGTTACTTGAGAAGTCGGAACGAGATAATAGTGATGTTTTCCTGAATCTCTTGAATCTCAGAAATGTTCCTATGATGAACATCTTGGTTCACCTGCTCAGAGACTTCTTTCAAGACAAACCAGAACTACATTACCAATCAGTAGTAGTTTATTGGTTCCATGTGCTAAGAATAACAGATTTGTGAAAGCCCATCTGTTAAAGAAACGCCTGTCTTAGAAGTCTTATTATGATAAGTCCAGCAAACCGCTCAATCCATTACATGAAGGAGAGGCAGTGAGAATGCAAACGTGCAAAGGTTATGATCGGATTTGAGTTGAGAAGAGTATTTGCCCAGAGCCAAGATCATACATTGTGGAATCACATGGAGCAGAGTTTAGGTGGAATCAGAAACATTTGATGCTGGTGTTCGAGCCCGTACCACAGTACCTAGCCTGTGAGAAAGCCTCTCAGAGTGAGTTGTAAAGCGTTCCAATTCCTGAGGACGTTCCAATAAATATCCCTTTTACTGAGATGAATCCCGAAATTCCTGATATGAGTTGATCACCGAAGACTGTCCCTGTTGCTAAACCCAGTTCTGAATACTATGTTACTAGATCAGGTCGTATTTCCAGACCATGTTACAGATACACAGCAACTTGGACATGAACATTGTGTTGCTTCTAATGTCATTTCATAGGAGACAATTCTTTAAGAGAGAGGGTGTGTGTGTGTATGTGTATGTGTGTGTGTGTGTATGTATATGTATGTGTGTGTACAACTTTAAGAAGCTTTCTAGGGGCTTGCACATTTGTTTAAATACTGAGCACGTGTGAGCCTGACTACCATTGACTGCCATTTTGTAGTAAGCTGTTGAGATGTAAGCATGTATGTCTATGTAATCTGTCTGTTAATCAGTTAGTTTATATTTTGTAAAGTTGCTATCCATCCTGATGTGTGTCTCTGTAATAAAGCATATAAACGAACTACTCTGCCTGTTCGTCATCTATATTAAGATGGACAAGCAACACTAACCTTGTCAGAATTCTGGTTAAAACCAAAAACACCAAAATCTCACCCCCCCCCAGTTTCATATTTTGAGGTGACAGAATTAAGAAAAGGGGTGGAGATGTTGCCATCCTCTACTCTAACCAACTTAATCTCTCTCCACTTTCCGTTTCTATACCCAGCTCTGACCCTGCTGAACTTCTTATTTTAAACTGCCACCTAAACTCACACAAAAAAATTGCCATAGTTTCTATCTATATCCCTCCCAGGGAACACTATTCCCATCCTTTTGAACATACTCTCGTGGATCTCTCAAAATGTAAACTATGAAACCATCATCCTTGGTGATGTAAACATTGACTGGACTAAACTTACAACTATAGCTCCTAATCTTAACAGCAACCTTCATGGCTTCCACCAAGTCATCACCTCCCCTACTCTCATCAACAGAACTCTACCACTAGCACTACCCTAAACTGGATTCTCACCTCAGATCCCAACCTTTACCACAACCCTGGGACACTTCCAAACTCTTTAAATGATCCTACCTATATCCAAAGATACTCCCTGCAACCACCTGAAGACCACCTTTATAGAAACTGTCATAAACTTAAACTTCAGTCCAGATTCCTTTAACTCTAAACTGTCCAGCATAAACTGGTCCTTCCTTCACCAGCTCCCTCTCCAGATTCCTTTAACTCTAAACTGTCCAGCATAAACTGGTCCTTCCTACACCAGCTCCCTCTCAATGAAGCTGTTAATTCATTCAGTCAGATCTTAGAGATACTAAATTCACTTACACCTACCAGAAAAGTCAGAATAAAATCAAACTTTGTGCCTTGGTTTACCGAATATACCCGCACCATTATGCACAAAAGTAATAGTGTCTGGAAAGCCTGGGTCAAAAGCAAATCCCCTTCTCTACTTCAAAAGTACAAAGAGCTCAGACACCTTTCAAAGAAACTAGTTAATAATGATAAGAAAATTCTGCTCCAACCAATGAAACCTCTACAATAATACAAAAAATGTCTAGACAACCATTAATAAACTTCTTTATCCTGGCAGCCCTACCACACCCGACCCTGTCCCCCGTAACACCGCAACTGAAACTGCTACTCTCCTAAACAGCTACTTCATAGATACGATTCAAAAGCTAATTTATAATGACAGCACTTCTTCTTTCCCTCCCTCATCTCCCAAAAAAACATCTTCCATGAGCTTCTCATTTAAACCAGTTCCCACCACTTACATCAAATCTCTGTTGCTCCCCCTGTGCTGATAAACTACCCTCTTACTTTCTCAAAATTGTTGCAGAGTCTATTGCCTATCCTGTCTCTATACTCATAAATAGATCCATTAATAATGAAGCCTGTGTCCCTGATGTATGGAAATCCTTCCATACAATCCCACTCCATAAGGGCGCTAACTCCACTGACCCTTTTAACTTCAGGCCCATTGCCATTCTGTTCCCTGTCTCCAAAATTCTTGAGGAATGCTACACACCCAGTTACTCAAATATCTTCTAGACAACAATCTGCTTACCTCCACCCATGATTTCAGGCCCAGCACAGTACTTCCACTGCATTACTCTCTTTCACCCGTACAGTAGCCGAGGCCCATGATAACGACATGCTTATTTCCTGCTTATTCCATGATCTCTCAAAGGCTTTTTGACACTGTTTCTCACTCTAAACTTCTAAATAAACTCTCAGCCCTCAACCTCTTGAGTGCATCAGTTAGCTGGTTCTCAAGCTGCCTTTCCAGTAGGCAGCAGTCTGTTCGTTGGCAGACTGTCCTCTCCCCCTTTCTACCAATCAACACAGGCGTTCATCAAGGATCAGTCCTGGGCCCCCTCCTATTCAATATCTTCACGAACAAACTACATTCTGCTTTCAAACTCTCTACTCTGTTATAATACGCCTATGACTCCACACTTATCTCCACCACCTATAGTATTCCAGAGCTTTTAACAGTCACTCAGGACTCCTTCTCAGCTGTAGAAACATGGCTCTGCAATAATCAGCTAGTACAAAATCCTGAAAAAACAAAACTCCTTCTATTCCTTCCTAAAACACTGACCAAACACACATCCTCATTTGTCATCACCTCCCTCAACAACACTTATCATTAAAACTGAACCTCATACCAAACTACTTGGCACCATAATTGACGAATTTGTAAACTGCAGAGAGCACCACAACCAGCAAAGATGACCACAAGGTCCTCTATTCAAAACAATTGAGCACTTTCATAAGAATATAATAAAACTTCATCAGAATCATAGAATACTTCACACACCCACTATTAAATAGCCCTCCCAAAAGTCATATGTCTAAAAGGCACACCCTCCTAAAGAGATATTACTTAATAGAAGTACCCACTGCAATACTTGAAGATGACATACAAAATGTGAAACATAACAATAAAAACCAGAAATAAAAATAAAATAAAATCACACATGATATGACATTAATCTAAGCGCACTAGGTATGGAAACAGACTCATTTAAACCAGGGGGGACTGTGGCGTTTAATTTTAATTGCCAGTACAAGTCTTTATAATTTAATAAATCACGCCATGGTCCCCACAATGTGCTCTGATGAACAGTGTCAATGCCAAAAAATACAAATTCATGTTCCGTTCAAGATGACAAAATAAAGAATTGATACTTCTCCTGTGCTTAATGTCACTGATATGCTCATAAATTATTTCCTTAAATAGATGGACAGTTTTACCAATATAAAAGCTTGAACATTTTTGCAGAAAGCTAAATAAACAATACCCCCTGATTTACATGTACAGTGGAAGTTTGTCCTAATACAAGATGTTCTTTAGTCCTATCTTGCCTTAATTCTTACATATGGGTTCGGAGCCGATCCTTGGCTCCGACTCTGAAGATTACAAAGGTCCAAGTCTCTCAGTTGGCTCATGGCAAGGTAGGTATCCCATAATACACTAGTAAGAATCCCCAGATATCATTTGCCCCGACTACGAGTTCAGAGGCGCTGTCTTTCTTGGCCATGGCTAAGTTGGATTTTCTTCATTATTCTTGCTTATAGTGATCATTTTTTGATATCAGCTACAACTAGTTAGTTAGAGTGTTGTTGAATTATTGCAATTGTTGTTGCAAATTTTTGATGTAGCTTCTCCTCTGTTCGTTAGAGGACCTAGTCCTCTGTTAACCTTTTTTCTAATGTGTTGTTTCCTCAGCAGGGCTCGGCTCATTTAAGTTAGAGGACCTAGTCCTCTGTTCCTTTGCTCATCTTTGTGTGTTGTTCTTGAGCAGAGCTAGGCCCGTTTAAGTTAGAGGACCTAGTCCTCTCTTGTTTTTTTTCCTTGTGTGCAGTGCTTCTTGCAGGGCTAGCCCGATTAAGTTAGAGGACCTTGTCCTCTCTTCCTGCTTTTTCCTCCAGTATTTGTGTTTCTGTCAATATGTTTAAGGAGTCAAAGGATCATATACCTTCGGGATTTAAAAAGTGCCTCAAATGCTCTCAAAAAATGTCACTGACTGACGGGCATAGTAATTGTGTTTGCTGCCTAGGACCCATACATCTTCAGGAGACATGTTCTTTTTGTCACTCCTTCAGTTCTCGGGTTCTCCAGGAAAGGAAGAACAAATTGATCCTGAAAGGTCTCCTTAAGCCTTCCTTTGAGGAGGATTTAGCCAGCTCTTCAGCATCGCATTCTAGGTCTCCCTCTTCAAAAAAAGAGAAGGTCAAGTCAGCCAAGAGGCAATCTCCCACACCGACTATTTTATCTGGACCTTCGCAAAAAAATTTCAAAATTGGACAAACCTTCTACCTCTTCGTCTCCACTGTCCTCGGAGCACCCTCTACCTCTTCGGCTCCACTGTCCTCGGAGCCAGTCGAGGTTATTGACATCGACACTCCAGTATCGGCTCCAAGTTTTTCGGAGCCAACTACTGAGCACTTGCCTCAGAGCCGGTCTAGAGAGTTATTACCGGTCTCCCCAACTCTCAGATCTCCAATTTTGTAGAGCTCTAGATCACCTACCTTGTATTCCAGATCCTCCAAGAGTCTTTCTGAAGAGGATGTAGAGAGAGTAGTGCTTAGACTCTTGAAGTCGTTGGCGCTAGCTAATTTGTTGCCGGTTCAGACCGAGTCAGTTCTGGAGCTGTCTAAGGCCATACTCCCTGCTTCCGTTCCTCCTCTGAGCCATGTTGGTACTTCAGAGCCAGAGCTATCAGTGTCAGTTGTTGTGGAACCGTTGGTTCCAGCACCTCTTTTGTCTGTCTCGGAGCTGAGTTTCGCTCCGACATCTTCATCGCCATCCTTGGTGTCTAGGAGCCGAAGCTCACCAGTCGGCCCCAACAGGGATGCTTGGACCCAAGCTTTCTCAGTTCCGAGCCTACTTCTCGGTGCGTCGGCTCAGTTGAGCTCGGATCCTACATCTGTCTCGGAGCCGAGGGCTACTTCCTCTTCCTGGGAACCGGGGGTGTCCTGGGAGCCTGAGAGAGAGAGATCTGCCTTCCAGATGATGAACATGCTGTCTAGGTCTTCAGCTCCACACAAGGGTACCGATGCTCTTCCTCCTCAAGCTCCAACCACTGTCTCAGCACCATCTCTCTCTCTTGACAGCAGAGACCTGCAGCCTCAGGAGTCCCCATTGGGTGGCCCCCAGTCTTCCGCGACCTGCCCAGATTACCCTTCTGAGGAGCCTCCTCGGAAGAGAGCTTGCAAAAGGAAGCATGTAGACTCCCCTGATGAGTCCATCACCTCTGACACTGACCTGGAGGAGTCAGAAGGGTCTCCTAGGTCATCCTCTGATGATATCTCCTTCGTAGATATCCTAGAGATTCTGAAACAGAGAGGCGGCTGGCCCACTGTTACCCCATCTGAAGAGGAGTCAGTGTACCTGAAGGCTTTCGGGTCTCAACCTTCACCCTCTTGGGTGTCTCCACCTTTCGATGAGCTCTTAGATTTAGTCAGTCGAAAGGTGTGGGAAACTCCTGATGCCATGGAACCAGTCCCCAGAAGGCCCAACAAATTTCTTTCAGCCCCCAAAGAGAAAGAGTTTTTGACTAAAGGTGTGCCTAAAGATGCCATTGTGGTGGCAGCAGCCACAAAAAAGGAACTAGCGGAAACTTCCTCATCTGTCCATCCACACAACAAGGAGTCTCGAATGATGGATAGATATGGGAAGCATATCTTCTCTTCAATGGCTTTTACACTCAGATCGCTGAATTACCTCACCCATTTTACTAGGCTTCAAAGAGATCTCCTAAAGGAGCTAGGAGGTGCTCTCCAAGGTACCTTATGCTGAAGGAGTCCCTGAGAAGTTTACCGCATAGTTGTCTACCTTAAACTCCATTGTTAACTCTTCCATGAGGCTGATATCTTATGCAGCAGATGGAGCGAGCAGGGCAGCGGGTTCAGGAGTTTCTCTTAGGAGACACTCCTGGATGCGCTTATGTAACTTTGCGGAGCCCTTCATATCTACATTTACCAACGCCCCCCTTTGACGGTTCCTCTCTGTTTGGACCAAAGGTAAAAGATACACTCACCAGGTGCAAGCAGGCGGGAAAATGTGGTTCAAGAAATCTTAAGAGATTTTTCCCAGACGCACAAGGTGATTCCTCCTTCAGAGGCAGTGGAGGAGGAAGTAATGGTAGACGTCACCCTAGAGGTTGGGCGGGTCTGCAAAACCAGGGTGGCCACAATTCCTTTTGTGGACGTCCCTATTAGTGCTTCTGAAGTGGGGCCCAACTGCACTTCTCTGGAGCCAGTCGGGGGTCGCTTATCTTTGTATCTAGAAGCCTGGCACGACATCACCTAAGACAAATGGGTACAAAGAATAATTTCCAGGGGATACTCCATACCCTTCTCTTTTCCACCTCATTCCACCAAGAAAATCCTGGATGTTCCACCCAATCACAGGGATCAAGCAACTATAGAAGTCCAAAAGTTGCTTCAAAAGAGAATCATCCAAACCATCCCTGCAGACCAGATAGAATTCGGAACTTACTCCAGATTATTTTTAGTGCCAAAATGAACAGTGGACTGGAGGCCCATCTTGGATCTCAGCAAATTAAATGAATCAGTGAAGAAGTCCAAGTTCCGAATTGTAACACTGCAGTCTATACTCCCCCTGTTAGGAGAAGACATCTGGATGTGCTCCATAGACTTCCAAGATGCATACTACCACATAAAAATGGACAGAGCATCGAGGAGTCATTTATGCTTCCGGATGGGAGCCAGTCATTACCAATTTCGTGCTCTGCCCTTTGGTCTCGCCACAGCCCCCAGGGTGTTAACCAAATGCATGGCAGTAGTAACAGCTCACTTGAGATGTCTTGGATTCCAAGTCTTTTCGTACCTGGACGACTGGCTTCTGACTGCCACCACCAGGCACCTACTTCTACAAGGCAGAAATTCAACCATCCAAGTCTGCACTCAGCTAGGGTTACTATAAATTGGGAAACATCTGCCTTGTCACCCTCTCAATATGTGACTTTTCTTGGTGCAGAAATAGACACAGTCACCATGATGGCTTGCCTTCCTGCAGACAGAATGCAAAATCTAAGACAACAGATATACAGTCTACTTCCACAACACAAAGTCAAAGCGAAGACAGTCCTCAAACTTCTAGGAACCATGGCCTCTACTATGACTCTAGTTCCACTAGCCAGACTACATATGTGAATCCTTCAATGGCTACTGTGTTCCCAGTGGTCTCTTCAGCAACTGCCTCTTTCTCATCCTATTTTGATAACGGAATCTTGCAAAAAGGACCTTCATTGGTGGAATCCAGTTCAATCAACTAACAATAGGGACATCATTCATTCCTCACCAACCCATTGCTACTGTGACCACAGATGCCTCCCAGATTGGGGGGGGGCATTATCTAGGCAGGACAGTCCAAGGCACATGGCAAGAACATGAGGCTCACTTGCATATCAGTGTCCTAGAGATGAGAGCAGTGCTACTAGCGTTCCAAGCACTTCATGACTTTCTTCCTCTAGGGACAATAGCAATCCAGTCAGACAATATGTCAGTCGTATGGTATATAAACAAAAAGGAGGAACCAGATCCTACTCCCTATGTCGAGAGGCTCTTCGTGTTTGGCAGTGGGCAATATCTTCCCAGCGCTTTCTAGTTGCAGTGTATATCCTGGGGACAACCAGTGTGATAGCTGACAAGCTCCGCAGGGGAATTTTGATGCCTCACAAGTGGTCTCCGAATCAGAAAGTCGCGGAACAGATTTTCCGTAAATGGGGACAGCCTTGCTGCGATCTGTTTGCCAGCCCAATCAATGCCAAATGAAAGCTCCCTTATCCCGGGGGAGACATTGAGAGACGCACTTGTTCGCAGTTGGCCTTCGGGACTTCTTTATGCCTTCTCTCCCTTTCCGCTAATATCAAAAGTGATCCAGAAAGCAAAGACCTTGGGAAGCAGAATGATTCTTATCACTCCTTACTGGCCTCGTCAGATTTAGTTCCCCTTTCTCGGGCCTCACCTTCTGGACGATCCATGGTCTCTGGACCCAGTACCAGACCTTCTGACACACGTCAGGCACCTTCCACCTGTGTCTTCACACCCTCAACTTGACAGCGTGGCTGCTCCACTTCCATCCCTAGTCAGGCTTCATGATTTCTCCCCTGCATACACATATCCTCATGTCTTCACACAAGCCTTCTACGAGAAAATCATACACTAGCAAATGGAAAAGATTTTCTATTTGGGCATGAGAAAAAAACATAGATCCTTACACAGCCTCCCTGCCCTTGGTATTAGAATTCCTAACCAAACTTTTTCATCAGGGATTAGCTGCTGTTACAATCAAAGTTCAATTAGGAGCGATCTTCAATTTCCATTTGGGACAACACAAATCTAATCTTATGGCTCACAGATTGTGTAAATCATTTTTAAAAGGCACTACCTTGCTGAGACCTCCCTTTCAGGAACCTGTATCTCCCTGGGATCTAAATTTTGTTCTGTCCAGTTCCCCGCCCTTTGAACCCGCACATACTTATGAATTAAAGTTCCTTTCATGGAAGACCATTTTTCTAGTACCATTACATCCTCCAGAAGAGTGTCAGAGTTACAAGCACCGTCAGTCAAACCTCCTTACTTGATCTTTCATAGAGACAGTTTCCCTTCGTACAAATCTGCCCTTCATCCCCAAGGTTTGCTGTCAATTTAATATGAATCAAACTATTCAACTGCCAGTCTCTTTTCATAATCATTCAAACAAAGCGGATATAAGTTTCATCAAGTTGATGTTCACAGACAGTTATGGTTCTGTCTACATAGAACCAGTGAGCTTAGGAGATCAGACCAATTGTTTGTATCTTTTTCTGAGACAAGAAAATCTATACCAGTCTCTAAGATAACATTAACAAATTGGATTTCAAATTGTATATCTTTTATTTACTCTTCTAATGGCAAAGAACTCCCGTTTAAAATTAAAGCTCATTCTACCAGATCCGTATCCACATCTGCTGCCTTTCAAGCCAGAGTTCCAATTGACAGTATATGTGCAGCAGCAACTTGGGCTACCCCTCATACCTTTATTACTCATTACAAATTGGATTTGGCCTTCAGGGGTAGAGCCTCCTTTGGTTCCACGGTTCTTAGGAGTATATTCCCGTGAGCCACCCGAGCAAAAGGTGCTAGGGACGCTGTCCTATATGAAAGAATGAAGACGAGATAGGACTACAGAACATAAAGAAGTTATGTACTCACCATAACGTTCCATGTTTGTAGTCCATGTCGCCCTTCATTCTTACGAACCCACCCCGTACCCCATGTATCCTTGGAGGATCTGGAGACAGGATAGTATCTATCTTCCTTAAGGTGGAGACCTTTCATTTTTGTTGTTCCTTGTGGGAATACCTTCCATCACTTTTTTAGACAGCAGCAAACGAGATCTGAGTATTCTTACGAGTGCACTATGGGATACCTACCTTGCCACGAGCTAACTGAGAGACTTCGAGCTTTGAAATCGGTCGAGTCGGAGCCGAGGATCGGCTCCAAACCCATATGTAAGAATGAAGGGTGAGATGGACTACAAACATGGACATTTATGGTAAGTAACTTCTTTTTTTGTTCACAAAAACTTCTGTACCTTCCAAAATATATGGGCACTGTGAACACATGCCACATTTAAAGGTACCCCAATTCTTCCCACTAAAAGTCACGAAAGGTGTATCATGATTTTCCAACAAATTCTTAATGCATCTAGCTCGTCGATGCACAGACTTAGGTGCCTTACCCAGAATATTAGTTGTTCCATCAAAGGCTTTAAAAATATCCCAGTTCTGTTTAATAATTCCTTGAATATAGGATTATTTAATGGTACAAGAAGTAACAAATCCACAAGAATACCCATCAGTTCTTCCATTTTGAATCTCTGCTTGATGCCCATTAGCCACTAAGATAGGTATAATGTGTCCCTGGCTTCTTTTTGTAGAAACTTCTTCATAAATAACATTGATTAAGTCAAGGGGATGACCTCTAGCTACAAACATGTCTTTTTAACTTGATACTTTCCTCCTGAAACTGGGCATCATCCGATATGCTGGCTAACCTGATGTATTGCCCTTTTATTATTCCTCTTTTTTGATGGGTGGGATGACAACTACTGTAGTGGGATCAACTATTAGAATAAGTCGCCTTTCTAAAAATGGAACTGTGTATTAATTTTTTGCTGTTATCCTTGTAGATCATGATGTCCAGATAACTAATCCTTTCAGTGCTATAGTGGTGGGTAAACTTTAAAAAGGAAGTCGAGTGTAAGTAATCAATAAACTTATTAGTGTCCACTTCATTTGTGTCCCATGCAATAAAGATATCCAAAAACCTGGCATACAGGTGCCAGGTTAGTACATTGTCTTGATTAAATACAAAACGTTTTTCCCGTTGCAATAAAACTATTTTAGCGAACACTGGGGCACAACTAGCGCCCATCGCTACTCCCTTCTTTTTTTGGAAAAAACTGGCCCTCTAAATGAATGAAATTGTTTTTAAGTACCATATCCAACAAAGCATCAAGCACATTAATTTTGTTCGAACTGAAGGCCCCTGACTCGTGTATAAATTCATGAAACATCTCTATGTCTACATCTTGAGGAATTACATTAAATAAATTGATGTCTATAGTAACGAAAGCCAAATTGGGACTATATTTAACTTCTCTCAGTTTAACCAAAAAGTCTCAAGAATCACTTATTACGTGTGGAGATTTAGCAGCCAAGGCCTTAACTTTCTGATCTGTGTGTATAGTACCATTGGGTGGGTAATGGAGGTTCTGGCACTGACTATAGGTCTCATAGGGGGATCTGTGAGATACTTATGAATTTTGGGGATACCAAAAAAGGGGGGGGGACGACAATCAGCTATTTAACTTGTGGAAATTCAAATACATCTCCAGATATTTCTCCCTGATCTGACATGTCCTGGAGAAAAAAATGAATCTTAGCATAGCAAACATTTATGTAATTCAGTGAGGTTTGTTCATAAAATTTTTCATCAAAAACATGAGCAAACATCTTATTTAAATAATCCCCCTTTGTCATATTAACTATCCCACCCCCCCTTGTCAGGCTTCATGACCCTAAGTTGTTTGTTGTGCATAAGCTCTTTTAATAAACAATACTCAGAATGAGTCAAGTTGTAAGTATGAGAATCATGAGTATTGCTTCCCAACCAAGTCCTAAAATTGAATTTGTGCATCTTTTCAAAAATAAGTAAAGGCATAGCCAAAACAGGATTAAATGTGCTGTTCCTTCGCAAAACATTGTTCAAATTCAAATTGTCAGAACCATTAAGCAATAATTTAAAATTTAATTTCCTTAAATACATTTTTAAATCAGCTAATAAGGTCTCAATTTTAGCATACGTAGTGGGTACAAACTTTGCCCCTTACTCAGCAATGAAGGAAAATTTTCGTCAAAGGTACAATTAGTAAAATTATAAACTTTGAAGTCTCCACTTTAACTAAAATGTGGGGAAATGCTTCATCAGTACCTGTAATATAAATATTGTCGGAATTGTCTAAGAGTTTTGTCCTGGTTGGTGAAAGGAGTTCCTCCTCGCATAGCCACCCCTGGCTCTCCCTCAATTCCGGGCCTGTAGATGATAATTTCCCTCCACATGGGAAAAATGATTCTGGTTCCGATTCCTGATCCTCTCTGACCTCCTGGGTGGAATTGGATCTAAAGGGATGGCAGTTTCATCCTGAGCATCATCATATGTGTCCTCCAATTGAAGATGTTCCTTGTTTACACCATCAGGCTCGTTGCTCTGCCTTCTGGGCCCTCCTATTTGCTGGGGGTATGCCTTCCCTTCCTGGTACTCACGTCGATCAAAGTCCAGTTTCTTACTCTTCCTTTTTTGAATGTCCAAAACTACGGAGTCATTTCTGCCAAAAATAGCAGAATACTGCTGATGTTGTACAGAAAACAGTACACCATTTTTGATTTTGGTGTCTAAAGCCACTGCTTCTCTCATTAAATTGTTAGTGTTTGACCGTTTGTGTTTTCTTAAAATTTTTTAGCATCTCTAATCCCTGTTTGTTAAACAACTCCAGTAACTCTAGGTGTAACAGAGACTCCGCAACCAACCCATTAGGGTACTTCCAAAGACAAAGCCCCTTTGGAACTCTTTCAGAATGAATGCACTCAGTCAAAAAACACTTTCAACCTGCAATTTCTGACACTGTAGTAAGACATTTTCAAAGGTGCTCAAAGAGCCTCTATAAGAAGCAGTCTCAGTACTCACACACTGAAGATTGATGGTGGAACACAACCAGTTGTTTAAATTGATGTTAGTGTGGTTGTTCTCCCCTACCTCGGCTCCCATAGGACAAGAACCAATACAGGTTGAAGAGAGAGGCTTCCTCAAACACACGGATAGGCGGTGAAAGTCCGAATGGATTTGTGAACCTACACCATTTCTAGTTGAACGCTCTATAAGTTGTTGCCCCAACAAAGTTAGTTGCCCCACACTCTTGTAGAGTTCTTCCAAACTCGGACCAGTCCTGTTACCACCACTGCTCTGGCCCTCTGCAGTAGACATAGTTGCAAACCAAGGACAAACCACAAACCCACAAGGCAGACAAAAACGTAAACTGCAGAGAGCACCACAACCAGGAAAGATAACCACAAGGTCCTCTTTATTCAAAATACTTGAGCGGTTTCGTGAGAATACAACAAAACCATCAGAATTATAGAACACTTCACAGACCCACTATTAAACAGCCCTCCCAAAATCACATGTCTAAAAGGCACACCTTCCTAAAGAGGTATTACTTAATAGAAGTACCCACTGCAGTGCTTAGATGACATACAAAATGGGAAACATAACAATAAAAACCAGAAATAAAAGTAAAATAAAATCACACATGATATGACATTAATCTAAGCACACAAGCTATGGAAACAGACTCATTTAAACCAGGGAGGACTGCGGCATTTAATTTTAATTGCCAATACAATTCTTTACGTTCTAATAAATCACGCCATGGTCCCCCCCCCCCAATACATTCTGCTTCCAAACTCTCTACTCTGTTAACAAAACGCCTATGATTCCACACTTATCTCCACCACCTATAGTATGCCAGAGCTTTTAATACTCACTCTGGACTCCTTCTCAGCTGTAGAAACATGGCTCTGCAATAATCCATTACTACTAAATCCTAAAAAAGAAAACTTCTATTCCTTCTTAAAACAACTGACACAACACAAATCCTCCTTTGTCATCACCTCCTTCAACAACACTATAATTTAAACTGATCCTCATACCAAACAACTTGGCACATATTTGACAAATTAAATTTGACCTATACATCCAACAATGCATAAAAAATACCAGAAACTTGGCCTACTATACAGAAATCGGAAATTCCTCACACTTGCTTCCAAAATTTCTCTGGGTCAGTCACTCCTCTAACCCTGCTTACTGTATGCTGCCCCTATCTTTACTAAAATTCAGTCTACTCTCTTGCCCAAATTTGACCAAACATATAACAAAATAGCCAGATTTTCTGCAAATCGTCTTACAACTCTCACTACTGTCTCACTCTTAAGAAGCTTCAATGGCCTGAATTCTCATCAACTACTACTTCTTCAACTACAGATCACACATTCTGTTCTCTACAATGCCTCTTCCTGCCCTTCCCTCTCCAACCTTGTGTCTTACTACACCCTCCTCTGACATCTCCGCTTAACTGACAGACATCTTCTTGACATCTATAAACCCAAAAAGAACATTGGAAAGTCCCTTTATAAGTACTGTATAGCACGTGTTTGGAACACACGTCATGTAACATAAGAAATATCTCTCAACATCACTAGTTTAAAAGAGAGTTAAAACACTACCTCCTAAATACTTAGCCCTGCACATGCCAAGCTCCCACTTGACATCTCTGTAGTCTCTACCTCTCCTCTGTTTGTCTCAGTCCTCTTCAAATCTATTAGAATTATTACTTTCTATTTCACTTACTCTTACTCCTCATTTCTCTTCTTTACTATCTGACATGTAATACAGTGTTTTTACACTTCTGGCATCATACAGATGGAACCTTTAACTTCTAAATTACACCTTCACTACTGTTATACCACTGTTTTGTCTTTTTCAGGTGATACCTTTGCTATACAACTTATATTACCTTTTATTGCCTTGTATATTATTGTAATAGAACTTTTCCAGTTAATATTTAAGGTATTGTGGTTTGTATGTATATTAGAACTTGCCTCCTCAGGTTTGAGAAGTGTACTCTGTATCATTATGTCTGTTGTATTTTTATTATATGTCTGTATGTAGATTGGAGTTTTTTCCTTGCATCTCCACTGAAAATGGGCCTTTGGCTCAGTTGGTCCAGCCAGGTTAACAAATGTCAGATAAATAAATAAATAATAAAGATGTATGATTCAGACTCAGAGGAGAGCTCCTTGTGGGAGTTTTCTGTTTCTCTGTGTCTGTTGCTAGAATGTGCCAGTGTTTTTCAATGGGAGAACAGCAAGGTTTCTCTCTCCCTTAGAAAATACTATGAGTTGTTACAGAAGGATTTTATAGAGCGTACACTCATTCCTTCTGTTCTATCTCTCTGTTTTAGAGGATGTGTGTGTTACTGCCTGCAGTTTTCCTTATAGTCAGCCAGCTGCCCCTAAAACGTCAGCTAGGATGTATGAAATTCCTCATTCTTTTAAATTTTAATACACTGTTCACAAACCTGACCCAGCCGCTATACCTTTAATTGATCCTACTGCTGTTAATCGCTTAGTTAATTCCAATCCTACTGTTTCTGATAAGGATGGGAAAAGTATTGTTAGGTATGGGAAAAATGGTGTATGCTTCTGCAACTTTGTTTTTTTTTTTAAGAATTTTGAATTGTCAGGCTGATATGTTAGTTTGTTCTCTCAGATTGTGAAAGTAGGGCGAATGTTTTTTTTCTTGTGAGGAAAAATCTGCTTTAAATAACTTCTGTTGCACAACTCACTACTCATTCTTTGTGGTGTGTGTGTGTGTGTGTGTGTGTGTGTGTGTGTGTGTGTGTGTGTGTGTGTGTGTGTGTGTGTGTGTGTGTGTGAGTGATTCTTTTGATACTTCCAGGAATATGGTCACTGGTATTCTTTTTAGGGAGGTTTGCATGGCTGCATTTTTAGAACTTCCCAGATGATGATAAAAAAGTGATTTTAAATTCTCCCTTGGATAGAGATTTAGTGTTTGGCCGCTCTGGTGCAGAGGTGATCAGAAAGTGTGATGAAAGGGGCAAGCTGATCTGGGGAATCTCTTAAGATTTTTCATCCCTCCTTTTCAAAATTGTCCAAGGGATTTTCTCTCTCCTCATCCAGTTTTGGCAAAAAAAAAAAAAAAAAGAGAGAGAGAATAAACAGTCTCAACAAAAGTCTGGTAAACATATGTTTAAGAAGAAATGGCAAGGGGGTCCAAAAAGGAATCTTGAACCTTCCCAAACCAAGGACAGTCCAACAGGTCTGAATAACTGTTCAAGAGACCTTGTGATCCCTTCTCACCCTGGCCCCTTTTTTCTTCCAGGAAGTCTGAATCTTCATTTTTCCCTTTTGGCGATAGATTGTTTCAGACAAATGGGTTCTGAAAAATCATTCTTACAGATGACATTACGAAGAAATTCCTCCTTTCCAGGGGTTCATTCCTCATTGTCCAGATCAGAGTCTTGTGTTTCCATTTGTTGTTCATTTCATGCTGTCCTAAGGAGTGATATAACTTTTCCTTCTTTCTAGGTGGGGAAGTCTTTTTATTCAAGGATGTCCTAATGTTAAAGAAAGAAAATGCATGAAGGCCAGTTCTGGATCTTTCTTTTATAAACTTGTTGTGATGTCTAAATTCAAAATGATGCCAGTTCCCAACCTTTTACCTCCTCTTCCTCTTTCAAGGTTCCTGGTAACACTAGACTTAAAAGATGCTTATTATCACATCCCTATTCATCCAGACATCAGACATTTCTTAAAGATTTGGGTGTCTGGATCACATTATCAGTCCATTTTTTTCCGCTTTGGACTATCCACTGCAAAAGCAGTGCTCACAAAGTGTTTAGCTCCAGTTATAGCTCATTGCAGGCTACAGACTAATCACATTTTCCATATTTACATGACTTGCATATCTTTGCAGAGTCTTTTTCAAAGTGTCAGGAATTTGTCTCTTGGGTGAGAGGTCTCTTACAGAAGCTGGTATTCAAAGAGGACATTCAAAATTCTTTCTTGACTCCTTCACATGGGTTTGTGTTCCTGGGATGTCAACTAGACACCTCAGTTCAAAGAGCATTTCTTACACATAAAAATAGCTTTTTTTCTAAGGTTTTCCACTCAGACTTCGGCCTCTGTGAGAGAATACCTTAGAATTTTGGGTCTTATGGCATCTATGATTCTCATGATAACCCTAGCAAGACTCCACATGAGAAGGATACAGTGGTATCTGAAATCTCTCTAGTCCCAGGATTAGCATCCTTTATCTTTTCAAATCCCAGTGCGAGGATTTATCAGAAGAGAAATTTTTTGATGGAGACAACAGATATCCTTAAATCCAGGTCTCCTTTTCCCTCCCTGCTCCAAAGCAGCGTGTCCACACAGATGCTTTGGGCTTTGCTTGGGGAGCGGTTTCAGGAGGGATAAAGCAGGGGGCGTGGAACACCTAGGACAGACTCAAGCACACAAATGTCAGTGAGATGCTTGCATGATCAAGGCACTCAACTCTGAACCATTTGGACCTCTTCAAGTGGTTACAGACTATACTGCAGTCATGTTGTAGATCAGCAAGCATGAGGGAACTAGGTCATGCCTCCCTATTGCAGACTAGCCATGTTAACTTGGGATATAGTTTCACAGCGCACACATTCTGCAGGCATCTTGCATTCCATCAGAGCATAATTGTGTGGCAGATAAGCTGAGCAGGACCAGGACAGACCCTCACAAATAGAAACTATATCAAGGGGGTCTTCCAAGTCGTCATCCATCTGTGTGGAGCTCCTCAAGTAGACCTCTTTGCCTCGTCCCTGAACAATCAACTGGCAAGATTCTTTTACAGGACTCCATGCAAGAAGGCATGGAAGAAGAATGCCTTTTCTTTTCATTGGACAGGAATGTTCCTGTATGCTTTTCCACCCTTTCCACTAATATCCAGGGTAATTCTGAAGATTCAGAAGGAATCCTCCAAGATTATTGTGGTGACTCCCTTCTGTCCAAAGTAACCGTGGTTCTTCCTCCTTTTGGAAATGGTCAGGGGCAATCGCTACAAGTTTTCTCACAGACTAGGTCTACTCACACAAGAACAGGGATGTTTGATACGGGCCCCTGTTAGGATATCCAATGTTCATAACATTGAACCCAGAAGATCGAAAAGGCATAACATCGAAGTGCCGTAACACTGCAATTTAGAAGCTCAAACTATGCAGGTGAGTGTGAGAGAGCATGGCACAGCTGGGTGTGGGGTTGTGTCCATTCCCAGCTGCAGTGCAATATTGGAATTGCTATATATATAAATATATGTGTATATAAATATATATATATATATATATATATATATATATATATATATATATATATATATGTATATATACACACATATGTTTTCAATTTTGGTGTTGTGGCACTTCCATGTTGTCTTTTCAATGTTTTAGGTTTGCTGTTATGAATATTGATGTTCTAAGCATTGACACTCTAACAAGGACCCGTTTAATACACCACAACATCAGTCATCATCAACTGACTGGCTGGAAGTTAGGGTCTTAATTCCTTTTAGGCAGCTGTTTACTGAGGGCTTGCAGTAGGTACTAATGGAGGCAAGAAAGCCTGTTACTTGAAAATCATATATTAGCAAATGGAAAAGGTTTTCTAGTTGGCCCCCGCAACATAACCAGCAGCCTTTCAGGGCTAGTTGTTTTCTGGTTTTACAATATTTGTGTGATTTTCTATCCAATGGCTTTTCTTATTTCTCTATCAAGGTTAATTTATTGGCTATTTCAGCATGTCTGCCCATGGATTTCCCTCTTTTAATGCAGTTTCATATTGAAATGTTCTTGAATGGGGATCTGAAATAGTTTACTTCATTTGTTCTTCAACCTTTGGGTATTCAGATCCAGATTGGATCCTAGACGGCAGCTTCACCAGCATCTGATCCAAGCTCCTCCCCTTACCCATAATACCCCTCCATCTCCTTCCATCCCTCAGATCTTGTTTGCTGCGGCTTAGCTTAGCATCGTGGTCTCAGAGCTCCAGGAGTGGTGAGTGTTTAAAAGTGAATTTTTTGGTGTTAGTGTGTCTATTTCTAGTAGAAGTTAGGTCAGGTTTCCTCTTCTTCCTCATCTTTTCCCTCATTGTGCGTCACGTTCAAAAAAAAAAAGTTAAAACTTAGTACAGTAGTTTCCTCCTCCCTCCTCATTAGTTAGTCTGCATGTGTGTGCGTGGTTGGTCGAGTAAAGGCCATTTTTCTCCTCTTTTCTAGCATAGCTGAGCAGGCTAAAGCTACTTTTAGGAAATGCACAGTATGGCCACAAGCTGTCCCCAGCTGATGGCCACACTCTGTGCGTTGTGTTTAGGGGCCTCTCACCTGTCTACAGACTGTCAGATTTGTGCAGGCTTTAACCCTAGGGCCTTGAAAGACCACAAGGTCAAATTTATCATGAAGGGGCTACTTTCTGCATCGGGGGGCTGCCCCCACGACTTCTGCAGTCATGGCTGTGACGGTTTCTTCTCCCCTTCATCCTCCTCCCAGGCCAGGACTCATCCTCCTGACAAGAGGCTTGTGGAAGGTGACATTACTAAACATGGCAGGGATAAAAGTAGGAAGAGATTCCCAAACAGGTCAGGTCCATCGGGCTCTCCACAAAAACTGCAGGCTGTTTCTAGGCCTAGCACTCCTCGGCTCCAGTCACCTAGATTTTCAGAGGAGCCTAGACCTTTATCTAGTGCTTCTGTGCACCAACATTCTAGGTCGCATCAGTGGCCACTTAGTCGCATTCCACAAGAAGTTTAAGTGAAGCTGAGATGGACAAAATGATACGAAGATTTATTCGCACCCAGATCCAGATGGGAGTCTTGCCAGCCCCCTCTCCCTCTGGAGCGGGGAGCTCGCTTCCTTTTTTCACTCCTATAACTTCTTCTCCGATCCGATCCCTGGTATCTGAGTTTTTGGATCCGAGAGGTCTCAGAGTTGGGGGTTCGGCGCCGATGGTACCTTGTACCTCCATGCCGGCCATTACCTTGAGCTTGTCGGATCCGGCCAGTTCAGACCCGAGCAGCTCTCGGAGCCATAGTCTGGGTGTCGGATCTGAGGTGGGGTTTCCGTCGGCTCTGACCATGTTGGGTCATGGCCCTCCCCTCGACGTCTGCAGGTTTGGCTCCAATTCCCCGATCGGATCTGAGGAGAGCTGCTTCCTTACTGATGTCCAAGGAGGCTCGCTCTCCTTCAGCATTCAAAGTGATGGAAAGGGTTCCCTCGAGTGGGTCGAGACACCTATTTCCTCTGATTCTGCCCCGACTCCCTCTGTTCTGGAAACAAATTCGGACATTTTGTCCACCAGGGACAGCACGTGCCTGATGTGCCCAGGAGGTTTCCCTCATGGAACAACAGACAGTTTGCGAGTCCACTTCAGAGAGTCCCACCAAAGAGACTCTTCGCAAATGGACGTGCAAAAGGAGGCACCTGGACCCCTCCCCAGAGTCCCTTACCGAGGACACCGATTTGGAGGAAGGGGAAGGCACCCCAGATTACCCCCCGACGATGTCTCCTGACTGCAGCGTGACCTTGTCAAAGAGTTAGCTGAGTCGCCCCTAGAGTCCATTTCGCCGGAGGATAAGCGCACATTCTCCGCACAGATGACCACTCTAAAAGCGGTATCTAACACATCCATGCGCCTCCTCTCACATGCCACCAAAGGAGCAGCAAGGGCGGTCGGGTCTGGCGTTGCAATGAGGTGTCACGCTTGGCTCAGGGTGTGTCAGTTCACTGAACCCTTTAAGGTGTCATTTGCAAATGCCCCGTATGATGTTTCTTCCCTTTTCGGGAAGACCGCTCGTGAGATGTTGGTCCATAGCAAAAAGGACGGGAAGACACTGTCTGCCATCAGGATCCGCTTCTGTAACCCTCAAAGAGCCTTCTCCAAGAATCAGCAAGGGCAAAAGAAGATGTGGTTGCAGACGTCTCAGTATTCCCGGGACGCTCAGGACTCATCTTCCCCCAGAGGCAGAGGAGGTTTTGATAGATGCCGGCCCAGAGGCAGAGGGTGTCCGAGGAATGTGGGGTCTCGAACCATTCTCGGACATGCCCATGCAGCAGCCCTGAGGGGTTGCCCGACTGCTCTGCTCTGGAGGCAGTCGGGGGACGTATTTTGTTGCACCTAACAGCATGGGAGTCCATGTCAACAGACCGTTGGGTGCTTTAGATCATATCCGGAGGCTATGCCATTCCCCTTTGCAGAATCTCCTCTTCCACCAAAACACCTCCCAGACATGCCACCCATGCAAAGGGAGGCATCAGCATTAGAAATAGAGAAGCTGATAAAGAAACGAGCCATCCAACCCATCCCCCATGACCAGTCTGGATCGGGCATCTACTCCAGGTTCTTTTTGGTGCCAAGGATGATGGGGGACCTAAGACCTATTCTAGACCTTTCCACCCTCAATTTGTCAGTTGCCAAAGAGAAGTTTTGGATGGTCACGTTGCAATCCATTCTGCCTTATCTGCAGGAGAAAGACTGGATGTGCTCGATAGACCTCCAGGACGTGTACTACCATATAAAGATTCACAGACATTCCAGGAGGTTCATCCGCTTCCGGCTAGGAACCAATCATTACCAGTTTCGAGCCCTACCCTTTGGTCTCAACACAGCCTCCAGGGTGTTCAAGGTCATGGCAGTTGTAGCGGCTCACCTGAGGCTTTAGGGAATACAGGTCTTCCCATACCTGGACGATTGGCTCCTTGCTGTTCCCACTAAGCGTCTACTTTGTCAAGCCAGAGACTACTTTTTGAAGCTGTCAGCCATCTGAGAATCACTATCAACACGGCAAAATCTTCTGTGATCCCAGTCCAGGTTCTAGAGTACATTGGAGCAAGGATAGACACTTTGCAAATGAAGGTTTTTCCAACCCCGGAGAGAATTCGGAGCTTAAGACTCCATGTGTCCTTGATCATTCAGTCACACCTCCCATCAGCAGAGATGGTACTATGAGCTCTTGGTTCCATGGCAGCCACAATTACCCTTCTTCCTTGTGCTCGTCTACATATGTGGGTTCTATAGTGGACAATAGCGGTCCAATGGTCATGGTTAGATCTACTGTTGACGCATCCAATATGCATCAGCAGGGCTGGCAGGGAGTCCCTCATCTGGTGGATGCACTCCTCAGAACTGGCCCAGGGAAGCCTATTTATTGCAACCTCTTCCCAAGCCACGGTGACCACGGATGCCTCCCAACTAGGGTGGGGGGGCATTGCTCGGGAAGGACAGTCCAAGGCACTTGGTCCCTGAATGAGACCAAGTTGCATATCAACGTCCTAGAGATGAGGGTGGTCCTTTTAGCGTTGCAGGCCCTTCATGCCTTTCTTCCTCTGGGAACTATTGCTATACAGTCAGACATTTCAGTAGTCTGGTACATCAACAAGCAGGGAGGAACCAGATCTTATCCCCTTTGTCACGAGGTCATGAGAATGTGGGAGTGGGCAATCTCCTCCAGCCAGTTTCTGGTAGCAATGCACATTCTGGAGGACAAACTGAGCAGGACTGTTTTGATGCCTTACGAGTGGTCTCTGAATCCTTCGGTAGCAGAGCAGATCTTCCTCAAGTGGGGATGGCGTTGTTCTGATCTCTTCACATCTCCTTCCAGCGTGAAGTGCAGCGAGTTCTTTGCTCTGAACCCCCCACAGGGGGAGTCCCCAGAGACGGTCTAGTTCATGTTTGGCCTCCTGGTCTTCTTTATGCTTAATCCTCGTTACCTCTTATTTCGAAATTCCTCCAGAAGGCTCACAGGCTGGGGAGCAAAGTGATCCTCATTGCCCAGTTTTCGCCTCACCAAGTATAGTTTCCCTTCCTCGGGTCTCATCTACTAACTCCTCCATGGATCTTAGATCCAATTCCAGATCTCATATCTCACCCCTCGGGGGTTCCTCATCCAAATCTGGACAGTCTGAAGCTCACTACTTGGCTGCTCCAGTTCCCTTGATAGCTAGGACTCCCGGTTTATCCTCTCCAGTTAAGACTATTCTGGTGGCAGCTCACAAATCATCTGCCAGGGAGCTTTACCACAGTAAATGGAAGTGTTTTTCCATATGGGTTTCTCAGAGGGTTCTGGATCCTTTCACAGCTCCTGTCTCGGCGGTGTTAGAATTCTTGGCATATTTATTCCATCAATGTGCTAGCTATTCTATGGTGAAAGTTCAATTGGCCGCCATTTCCAACTTTCATATTGGGGAGAACATGGTTTCTTTAGCATTCTCTAAACTTTGTAAAACCTTTATTAACTCATTCACTCTGGAGCAGCTCAGAAAAAGCTGCCTGCTTAATTCCACCATAAGAACAACAGTGCAGCCTGAGCTCATTTTCAGGAAATCCTTTTCTAATACCATACAGAAAACAAATGTTCATAACTCTTGAACAGTAAGAGCTAGACTAAAAATGTAAATGCAAAAGTTGTTCAGCAGACACTGACCTTTCCAACAGTGTAAATGACTGCATATCAAAGGCATTATTAAATATTTAGCAAGGAATGCTGATCTTGTGCATATTTTTTACCTTTTTGGAAAAGAAAAACACAATATCTTGGCCAATGTACCAGGTAGACTCATACAATTTGTGTTTAAATTGTACGAATGTCAGCTTTAAAATGATACCTTAACCATTGCTGTGTGATGCTCCTTTACTGAGATATTCAAATAAATATGACTAATATGGTATTTCTCATACTTGATAAATAAAGCATAATATCTCATCACCTGTAACAGACAGAGACTGTATATCAGTGTACAAGTTGTGTATCTCAATGTCAACTTCACAATGATGCATCATTTATGTCATCACCATGCTCCATTGCAAAGATATGGGCATAATAATGAGATGCATTAGAAATGTATAATTTTCATAATCCTGTAAGACTAAACAAACTGATATAGGTAAATGTGCATAGTGCACAGACACAGTTCTTTTACCATGTTGTAAGGAGTAACACTGTCTTCAAAATGAGGTATGACTTAGCACACTGACATGTTCCCTTGCAAAGTTAGTTACCAAAAATATGAAAAAAAATCATAATTTTCCATAACCCAAGTTTAAAACAAACTTTCATATCTGTACATGTGTACAACATACAGGCACAATTCCTTAACCATGTTGGAACTATCAATACTGTCTTCAAAATGAGGTATTACTTAGCACATTCAGATGCTCCCTTGCAAAGCTATGTACCAAAATATGAAACAAATCCTAATTTCCATAACCTAAGTCTGAAACAAACTTTGATATCTGTACATGTGTACAACATACAGACACAGTTATTTTACCATGTTAAAACTATGAATACTGTTTACCATGTAAACAGACATCATTGTAAATTTACACATTCTTGGTGTAGCCAACATACTGCTGAATGGGTACATGTAAAGAGAAAAAGCAAGGTAAGGACCGCCACTCTACTATTGAACCCAGGACAGGCATGGGACTTCAGTAGCATGCAAGGCCATCTGATCTGTCTGACACCTGTGCTGGCTACCCACTCAGACAGCTGATACCACTACAGTTTCATGACCTCCTTCAGTGTCAGCAGTCTGCCTTACCTTTGCCTTTTCTCTTTACATGTGTCCATTCAGCAATGGACCTAGTGGATCAAGTTCTGTATTACTAAGCCTTTCCTGTTATCTAAACTCTACACATGCCAGATAAAAGCAGAATAAAAAAAGTTTTGCAGGATGGTTACTGACATATTCGATTATACGTGGAAGCACTCTCTTGAAATAGTTTTTCTTTCTCTGCATCTTCACCAGCTCCTTACCACAGTTATTTGCCAATCTCAGAAAAATATCATATTTTACACAGCACAATTCATAACCAAATGTAAAATTTGTACCAGTGCACAGCATACAGATAGTTCTTTTACAATCTGAAAATGAAGTGTTACTCAGCATGTGTACAAGTTCCCTGGCACGTCTTTTCCTGTGTTGTAAGTATTGAAATGGTGTTCATAAATATAACAATATAGTTTTACTTACCATACTGGTCCTTACTTGGTCATGGGTGTTTTCCATTCTTCTCACAAGCTGCATGTTACCAATCCTCCATAGCGCTCCTCATGCCATTGTGGAGGTCAGTCAAGAACAATGCAATGCCCTCCTCGGTTAGGTGAACGCCATCCCTTCTGAACAGGTGAACATCTTCTGCAGTGATGATGTCATTGCAGAGTGTAGATCCACCGACCCTGTGCATCAAGCCATGCATGATCCCATTCTGTAAACATCTGGCTTTGTGCGCTGTCTGTTGACTGTTTGCTGTTTTCCATATCTGGCGAGGAATTATGTCAGACCACACAAAATGACAAGGTGGCCACCACGACTGCAGGTGTTCTAAAATTGCTCTGATTTGAAACCGTAGCCTTCCGAGTGGTTGACTGATGACATCATTCCTTCCTGTGTGCAGCACATGAATGTCAGGCTCAGGGGAGATGGATTTGGAACACTTCTCTTCCAACAACTGCAGTACACCGCTCCAATGCATACCTCTTTTTGCAATCCAGTGTACCTTCACAGTAGATGTGGGGAAGCTCAAGTTGTAGTGGTTTTCACTTACAGAGGGATGTCTGGCAGCCTAGTGAATGTAGGAATGGCCACATACCCACACTGTCACTTGTCGTTCTCCTGCTCATGAAGCCATGTCAGTGTCAGTGTCAGAAGGTGGATGAACCTGCACAGGAAAGAAAATGCAAACAGATTACTACTGATATTTGACAGATGTATTGGAAGACTACATATATATGTATATCACATGCATTACCTGGTTAGCCCATCCAAATCTTCATTCCTATCCACAGGAGCATTATTCTTTTCATAAGGTAGATAAGTGGTGATGACGCTGCAGAGGTGCATACCTACCACCCTTGAAAACAGCAAATTATACACAATGACTGACAAGGGGGCACGGAAAGGGCACATGTAAAGAGAAAAAGCAGGGTAAGGACTGCCACTCCACATATGCTGAGGACAGGGATGGGGCTTCAGCTCGTGGGCATCTGAAGTGTCCCATATCTGTGCTGGCTACCCACTCAGAGTGCTGGTAGCAGCAGTGATTCCCGATTGCATGCAGTGCCAGCACTCTCCCTTACCTCTGCCTTTTCCATTTACATGTGTCCTTTCAGCAATGGCCATAAGGAGTCAAAGGGGGCAGCTAATGTAAAGCCTCTTGCTGTGACCTACATACATTTACTACACCTGAAGAGAGGGAGACTGAGTGGAGAGTTCAACCACGACAACGTGTGAAAAGATTGACTGCCCCAGGCTTTGTCTTTTTGCATGTGTCTTTTCCCAGAGGGAAACATTGCATCACAGTGGCAGCCCTGAGGCTATGCTTACCTAGGACAGCAGCACTATGGGACTGAGCTGAAGAGTCTTCAAGTTCCCAACTGCAATCCAGGTCGATAATAAGATCCTTGGTGGCTGGGTATGTACCCCGTGATGCACCCACCAACACAAGAGCAGTTGGCACAAATCTCTGAAGAGGAACCTTCCTGGCACTTGTTACTGAAGTTCTAACAGACATTCCCTGCTGAGGCACAACCAGATCCTTGCTTGACAAGGAGCTACTTACACTCAGATCTAGTGGATTTTTTCCATCCCAATCCCCATACTTTGGACTGCCATGAGCTTCAACTACAGTCGAAGGAACATCCACGCCCTTGTCAGCACTTGCACTTTTATGGACTGTGGAGGACCTCATAGGTGTGTGGGTGATAGCATGCGCTTTCTTGAACACAGGTAAAGGTAATTCATCATCCGTGTCAAAATCAGACTGCACTGGGTGACCATTGTGTGTGGCACCCTTCCTTAGGAGTGCAAGTGGTACCTCATCCTCACTATCATGGTCAGTTTCATCCTTATTGTTCAAGTGTTCTCTTGCAAGTCGTAGTGGTATGTCAGGAATGGCTGTCCCAGGGGCATCATCAGTATCACAGGCAATGGCCTTCTCACGCAGACGTGCTAGTGGAATCTCATTGTCTGTGTCATAGTCATCATCCTCACTCCGGTTGGCATTATGTGGTGCCCATAGCTGGCCTTAGGCATAGGCCAACTAGGCAGTCATCTAGGAGCGCTTTTTCAGTGTTTATTTAATGTAGGTAGACCTGGATGGGGGCACTGGGTGGTGTGGTGGGGGGAGCCATGGAGCCCTTTTGCCTAGGGCACCAGTTGACCTAAGGCCGCTCTTGGTGGTGGCTCGAGGTACATACCCATGTCTGAACCACTTCTACAACCATTAGAATCTGTTTCCTCACCCAACAGGTAAATGCTGCTTGCTTTCTCCGCAGCAGATGGCATCTTCATTGTGGGGCATGTTGCTTTCCACTTGAAGTTACACCTGAAAAACACAACAGCATAGAACATTCTGAAGTAATATACCTGCACAGAGGCACTTGAAAATCAACACACCAAAAAACTACACAGTGAGTGTGTGATACTTAAAATTATTACATGATATGATGTTCAGTTGCAGTAGTTCACGAAAATATGAGGCATATAACCACAATGGGGACTTTACTGGCTTTCAAACAGATTGTAAAAATAACAGAAATAAACTGATGGGGGGTGGTGGCCTTGAAATGACTCCACCCAAACCCAAATCTGGCTTGTGCATTCATCAGTGTGATAACGACTTCTACCTTAGTGAATAACAGTGACAGCTGCTGAAAGTTTGACATGAAAAGTGATAATGACTCAGTGCTGTATTGTAACTGCACTTATTGTTAATGTGATAATGACCTGCATTTCATTGCTGCAAAGGTATGCATGCTCAGACACAGGTGATAATTGCTGCACTTAACCTGTTGAGTAGGCATTCATTATATTACCTTGAGCAGCTGTTATGTAACACAGACTCATCATCATCTGTTAGGAGATGACCTGAGTAATTCAGTAAAAATAGAATAACAAATATATGTTACTTTGCCCTTCCTCCCACCTAAATGATTGAAACTCCCTACATAGAATACAACCCCCAGTGACATTACTAGTATGCAGTCTGCTAACGTTTATGAAAAGAAATGGGATTCATCATATAACCATTGCTCAGTTTTATGCTTCAAAAAATACCCTGACAGATGGGTATACAGACTTTGGAAGGGATGAAAAAATAGCCCAGTAAACAGGATCCCCCCAAAAATTCAAACAGATTTCCATCAGCCTAAAGGCAATGAGCATCTGTCAGCAGTGATCAGAGTCTCTTCTAAGATTGGAATACTTGGCAACCCTTCAGACTTCAGCAAAATGCATAGAACGTCTACTTTCAGTGGAATACAACTTTATCCTGGACAGCCTATTTTCTCACTACTATAAGCAGACAATGAAATGTCAGTCAGCCTTGCAAGCTGCTCTTATAGTGTGGATAAAATGATTATATTAGAAAAATTACACTACAAAAAACTAGCGGCCACAGTTTGCAAAAGCATATTCTATACAACCAGTGTTATATCTGGATGGAATACAATACCAAAACATACGGACCATCTGCACTGGTCGTGGGTGTTCACAAATGCAGTCTGACATTATTATGTACTTATTGCAGCCAAGTCATACACTTCATGATTTGCTACATATTATTAGATAACCTCTTTTGATAATTGGCTATTTTCTTTTCTACTTTCAAACAATTCTTATACTACATGGGTCTTAGATGTTGCCAACAAAGTCATAAGCTGATCCTTGGAATAATGAGATTGAAATTGAGGATGATGAATAAATAACGTGAACAAACAATATCATTATATGCATATACCTGTTCATACAATTCTCTCCAAGTGACATTCAAGTCAAGACATTCACTCTCCAAGTGACATTCAGTACAGCTTTCCTATAAACATATTACATAGGCAATACAATATTATTATTATTATTATTATTATTATTATTATTATTATTATTATTATTATAGCAGTTAATGTGGATATCTGCTTATAGGCAATCATTTCTTGTAAAATAAAAAAATTATGTTAAATGAATAACTAAGTTGTAAACAATCTTCATGACAGAATGGTGTAAGGGCCTAATGAATTGGATAGTAACGTTGAAGACCCCCAGCCCTCCAGCACTCTTGGTCAGTATCTTTACCTCCTTATTTTTTATATTTTTCCCATAACAGATTTGTTTGTTTTTCATTTGAATTGTGCAGGTTATAGGTCACATTAAAGGTGGGAACAGTTTTGAAATTATTTATTGTAGTCTCATTTTTTATATCACAATAACCTGGCATTTTAATGGGGATGTGTAGACTTTTTATATCCACTGTAAATGCACCAAAAAGAAGCATTCACCCCAGTCACCCCTACAATAAAATATTGAAGTATGCATAAGCACCAGAATGAAATATTTCCCCAAACGACCCTTCAGTAACAATTCCTGGTAAGAACATGCCCCAAAATGAAGCGTTCACCTGAGGGACCCCTACAATAAAATGTTGCAGTAATCGCACAAGCGCCAACATGAAGCATTTCCCTGAATGACCCATCTATAACAGTTCCTGGTATGGCCTCCCACCAAAATGAACCATTTACCCAAGCAACCCCTTCAATAGAATGTTGAGGTATGCACAATCATCTGTACAGATTTAACATCAGCATTTGACAGGGCCATACAGAAAACTGTGATCAAGAAATTAGAGCAACTTGGTATTGATTTACTCTTGATAAAATGGATAAAAGCATAGTTTACAAATAGGACATGGCAAGTATCATACAGCAATTGAACAGGTGAAATTCTTGGTTACAGTCAGGGTGGCCCACAGGTCTCTGTCCGAGACCCTTACTTGTTTACTTTGTATCTGCCAGACCTATCCTTTTCATCTGAGGTGGTCTCTGGTCTGTATGCAGATTACCTGAAATTGGGTAAACTGATTACGTGTTACAGATAAGGCATGTGTGCAAATGAATTTGATTAAATTGACCATTTAGACACATGAGAATAATATGCTGATAAATACATCAGAAACTAAGCATATGAGGTTTTTGCAGGCTGAAACTTAACGTTTCCTAATGATATTGTACTACACCTTCACATTCATGTAATTCCATAATGGTCTTTTCTTATAAAATGAGTTAATGAGTTGTCTTTTCTCAGCTCTTATGCTATGAATGAAATCAAAATAATGAAATAGATATCAGATGAGCTGCTCTGTAAGTTAACGGTAGATGTCTATGTAACAAGTAATGTAGCGGTCATGTCAACAACATCCAAAACAAATAATGTGAAGTTGTTCTATCTAACCATTCATTCTTACAGATGGGTTCGGAGCTGGTCCTCGGCTCCAAGTCGGCCTACTACAAAGCTTTAGGTCTTCAGACATCTTGAGGCCAAATCCCTATCCCATGATGCACCTAGAGTTACCTCAGATCTAGTTTGCCGCTGCAATAGATCGGAGGTTCCTCGCATAGCTCGGGCCAGTACAAAATTTTTTTCTACAAATTTATAGATCTTTTTTAATATATCTCTGTTTAGACTTAGCTTAGCTCTTATAACTTATTGTGTAGATTCCCTTTCCTTGGTGTGCCTTTTTTGACTAGTTATTAGCTCTCTTGGCCTCGTTTTATTTTAGTCCTTGTTAAATCTTTACTGTACTTTAAATAGTAGTTGTGTGTCTTTGAATAGTGACTTTTTCTGTCACAGCTTTTGAATATATTTAGATATATATATATATATATATATATATATATATATATATATATATATATATATATATATATACATACACACACACACACACACACACACATTAGAATGCTTAGATAAATAATTATAGTGTGTGTGTGTGTGTGTGTGCTTAATAGTATTTTTAGCCCATAGTTTTAAAGGGCTTGTTTGATAGTTTTTTGGGTGTGTCTTGTTCATTCCATTATCCTCTATTGAGATTGTGTGTTCCAGTATGGCTGACCAGGATAAGGATAAACACCCTAAATCAGGGTTTAAGAAATGTCCAAAATGTGGACAGAAAATGTCTGTCACTGACAGCCATGTAAATTGTGTATACTGTTTGGGAGCATTGCACCTTCAGGAAAGCTGCTCCATTTGTCATTCATTCTCTTCTAGGGTTCTTCAGGAGAGAAGGAGAAAGTTAATAGACAGAGGTTTAAGTCAAACCATCTTTTCAAGAAGCTTTGAGTGACCAGGACAGGTCTAGCAAATCCTCAAAGTCTTCTAAGACTTCTACTTCTTCTGAAGTAAAAAAAAAAAAAAAACGTCGACGTCGGCTCCACAGCCCTCGGAGCTGACCGTCTGTCCTTTCGGAGCTGGTCCCCGGTCCTGGAACCGGTATCCGAAGTGCCTAAATCTCCACTCTTGCAATCTGTACCACCTCCTATCCACTCATCTCAGTCTTCAATAAGCCTTTCCAATTTGGATGTGGATCGTGTGGTGCAGAAGCTTTTACAAGCACCAGCCTTTGCTAAGTTTTTATCGGCTCTGACCCAAACAGCTTCAGAACCGAAGACTCTCTTACCATCTACTACTTTTCCTCCTCCGAGCCATACCGGTCTTTTGGAGTCGGAGGAGTCGGACTTGATGATCGTTGAGCTTTCGGAGCCGATGCTTGCTCCAGTGTCCTCGGCTCTGTTTACTCTGACGTTCTCGGCACCAATCGAGGAATCTAGGAGCCGACACTGTCTGGTCAGGCCCATGGAGGATAGTCGGACAGACTTGTCAGTTCCAACTCTGCCTCTCGGGGCTTCGGCTTGGATGAGCTCAGCTGCTACCTCTGGCTCGAAGCCCACTGTCCTGGTGCCGGGGGTATCGACGGTTTCCTCGGATCTATCGGTCCCTTCTCATCGGAGCAAAGGTGCCTTTGAAGCCATGAGGAGAGTTATGTCTCCTAAGACATCCTCGACTTCAGGTCTGGCTACCTCCTCCCCAAAAGCGCCTGTGTCTGCTTCTGCTTCACAGATCCTTGCCAAGCGTAGAGACCCAGAGCCTCAGGAAGCACCATTGGGTGGTCCCTGCTCTTCTGAGACCTCACCAGAAGTTCCCACTGATGAGGTTCCCAGGAAAAGAATCTGTAAGAGGAAGCATTTAGATTCTCTCACATGAGATACCGACTTGGATGAATCACAAGGGTCCCCACGGTCCCCCTCTGAGGAGATCTCTTTTGCTGAGATATTAAAAATCCTTAGGCAGAGAGGTGACTGGCAGTCCACCTACCCTACTGAATATGAGTCGGTTCTCCTGAAGGCTTTCGGGTCTCAGCCCTCCACCTCTTGGGTGTCCCCACCCTTCGATGAACTTATGGAGCTGGTCTCACAAAGGGCATGGGAGTCTTCGGATACCATGGAGCCTGTCCCCAGGAGGTCTAATAAATTTATTTCTGCCCCCCAGGAAAAATCTTTTCTTACCAAGGGAGTGCCGTTTGATGCCAAAAAGGAAATTTTGGAAACTTCTTCCTCTATTCATCCTCCTAACAGAGATTCTAGGATCATGGATAGATACGGGAAGCACATGTACAGTTTAGCGAATTTTGCACTGCATTCGCTCAACTATCTCACTCATTTTACTAGACTGCAAAGAGGTCTAAAAGAGCTCAGAGATACTCTTCATGGTACAGTAGCTGCAGGAGCTTCAGATAAAGTTGCCTCCCAGCTTACTGCCCTCAATTCCATAGCAAACTCGTCCATGCGCCTCATTTCATATGCAGCTGATGGAGCGAGCAGAGCAGCGGATAGAGGAATTGCTCTTAGGAGACACTCCTGGATACACTTGTGTTCCTTCACGGAGCCCTTTAAGTCATCCTTTGTCAACACCCCTTTAGATGGCTCATCCCTTTTCGGGCCCAAAGTTAAGAAAACTTTGACCAGGTGTGAACAGGAAGGAAAGACTCTTTCTGCCGAAGGGAGTTCGTTTTTCCACCCCTACCAGACCCTACCCCAAGGGTCAAAGGGGAGAAAAGATGTTCCGTAAAGTCCAAGGAGCCTTTCAAGACACACGTGGTGAACCCCCCTCCAGAGGCAGAGGAGGGGGCAGTAATGGAAGACTCTGCTCTCGCAGCAGAGGGGGTCCATAAAACCAGGGTGACAGAGATCAGTTCTTTGGGAAGCCCTACCAGCGCTCCTGAAAGGAGGCCCGACTGTCCTACTCTGGAGGCAGTCGGAGGTCGCTTATCCTTGTATCCAGACGCCTGGCTCAAAATAACAAACGACAACTGGGTACAAAGTATCATTTCCAGAGGATATTTCATTCCTTTCGCCACACCCCCTGCACTGATAAGAAAAATCCCGGACATTCCACCCAGTTACAGGAACAGGCAACAATAGAGGTCCAAATGTTGCTAACAAAAAGAGTCATCCAACCAGTCCCTGCAGACCTGATAGGATCCGGAACTTACTCGAGATTCTTTTTAGTTCCAAAAAAAACAGGGAAATGGAGACCTATTTTGGACCTCAGCAGACTAAACAGATCTGTCAAGAAAGAGAAGTTCCGGATGGTCACACTTCAAGTCGATACTTCCCTTTTTAGGGAAAGACACTTAGATGTGCTAAATAGATCTTCAGGATGTGTACTACCACATAAAAATGGCCAGACCATCCAGGGATCATATGCGCTTCCGGCTGGGAGCCAATCATTACCAGTTTCGAGACCTGCCCTTTGATCTCACTACAGCCCCCAGAGTGTTCACCAAATGTATGGCAGTGGTCACGGCTCACCTGAGACGTTTAGGATTCCAGGTGTTTCCATACCTAAACGATTGGCTCCTCACCGCCACCACCAGGCATCAGCTCATACAAGCCAGGGACACCACTCTTTCACTCTGCAGTCATCTGGGCATTATAATAAACTCAGAAAACTCTGCCTTGTCACCATCGCAACATACCATTTTATCTGGCAAAATTGGACACCACCACCACCACTTTGAGACTTCCAGCAGAAAGAGTCTTAATACTCTGTCAGCAGGTCCACAATATCATATCCAAATACAAGGCTCCAGCATTAGAAGTACTAAAATTGTTAGGCATGATGGCAGCTGCAGTATTAGCCATACCGTTGGGTCGCATGCACATGTGGATTCTGCAATGACTGTTGTTCATTTAGTGGTCTTACCAAGAGCTATCAATGTCTTATCTTATAATGATCACAAACACATGCAAAAAGGATCTTTAGTGGTGGTTGACCTCTCTTCATGTTACGATAGGTGGTCCTTTTGTTCTACCCCCACCAGCGGCCACAGTGACCACGGACGCTTCCCTGATAGGGTGGAACGGGCATTTTCAGGGAAGAACAGCCCAAGGCACATGGACCGATCAGGAGGCACATCTGCATATCAATGTCCTGGAGATGAGGGCAGTACTTTTAGCATTGCAGTATTTCCAGGACTCCTTTCCTCTGGGAACAATTGCGATTTAGATGGACAACATGTTAGTGGTCTGGTACTTGAACAAACAAGGAGGAACCAGGTCCTATCCCCTTTTTCGCAAGGCCCTAAAAGTATGACAATGGGCTGCATCCACCCTTCGCTTTCTGTTAGCAAAGCACACCCCGAGGAAATCCAGCGTGATAGCAGACAAGCCGAGCAATTTTGTTGTCTCATGAGTGGTCCCTCAGAAAGAAATAGTGGACAAGATATTCTGCAGATGGGGCCAGTCTTGCTGTGACCTTTTTGCCAATCGCATGAACACCAAATGCAGAGGCTACTTTGCCCTGATTCCCCCTCCGGGAGAAGCCCCAAGGGACGCACTCGTACATGATTGGCCTCCGGGTCTCCTCTATGCATTCCCACCAATTCCCTTGATACCTGAAGTACTACAGAAAGCAAAAGCCCTGAGAAGGACCATAATTCTAATAGCCCCTCATTGGCCTAGCCAGATTTGGTTCCCCTTCCTTCGATTTCATTAATTAGAGGACCCTTGGATTCTGGACCCAGTTCCAGATCTTCTGACGCACTCATAGGGGGAACTTCATCCCTCTCTTCAGTCCCTGAAGCTGACAGTTTGGCTGCTCCAATTCCCAACATAGCCAGGTTTCATAACCTTTCAAATGAAGCGCAGCACATTCTAATATCCTCTCATAAATCCTCTACGAGGAAGCTATACCTTAGCAAATGGAAAAGATTTTCTATATGGGATTCTCAAAATAACATTGATCCCTACCAGGCCCCTATGGCCTCCATATTGCAGTTCTTGACCATGATTTTCAACAAAGGAGCTGCAGCAGCAACAGTTCGGGTTCAGCTTGCTGCTATCTCTAATTTTCACCTTGGATTTGAAGGATTGAACATAATGTCACACAAACTATCCAAAGCATTTCTTAAAGGGACTTTTCATCTCAGACCACCTGTGAAAATCCCCTTATACCGCATGGAATCTAAATTTTATGCTTTCTCGTATTATTCTCCCTCCTTTCGAACCAGCTTCCTCATGTGATTTGAAATATTTGTCATGGAAGACTATCTTTTTAGTAGCTATCAGTTCTGCTCGCAGTGTGTTAGAGCTTCAAGCCTTGTCCATAAAGCCTCCTTATTTGATTTTCCATGCTGACAGAGTCTCACTACGAGCTAATCCCTCTTTTTTGCCTAAAGTTTGTTCTGAAACTAACCTTAACCAAGTTATTGATTTGCCAGTGTTCTTCCCCAAACACTTCAACAACTTAGAGTATATGCTGCACAAGCTTGATGTTCATGGACAGCTCATATTTTACTTGGATAGGACAAAAGAGTTTAGGAAATCAGAACAACTTTTCGTTTCCTTTTCAGATTGCAAAAAAGATATGCCAGTGGCTAAAACAACTCTAAGTGGTTATCCGATTGTATCACATTTGTTTATTCAGCTACTAATATGCCCTTAGAACACAAAATGAAGACTCATTCTACCAGAACAGTGTCTACATCATCTGCCTTTTCTGCTAGACTTCCTATAGACAACGTATGCAGCAGCCACCTGGTCAAGACCTCATACCTTTATCACTCATTACAAAGTTGACAGGGCCTCCTTTGGGTCTACTGTCCTGAAAAACATACTCCTGTGAGCCACCCGAGATAGATGGTGATTGGGACGCTACCCATCTGTAAGAATGAACGGCAAGATAGAACAACTTCACATAAAGAAGTTATGTATTTACCATAACGTCCCATGTGAGTTGTTCATCTCGCCTTCATTCTTACTTCCCACCCTCCTACCCCCTCCAGGGTTTGTCGACGACTGAGATACTAGATTCTTCCTGGTTGCTCAGTCCTTCTATGGCTTTCTCTTATAGAGTGATAGAATGACATATGGTATCATTATATGCAGCAAACAAGATCTGAGGTAACTCTAAGTGCATCGTACATAACTTCTTTTTTTCATAGCGGAATCCATGAGTAAACATCTTAACAAAAATGGCATCACACTACAGATTGTAAAGCATTACTTCTTTTTCTCCAGCTGGTGACCTTTAATGACCATGCCCCATAGATAAATCCCTGAAAAGTCTTAAGTCTAGTAAAATCTGATTAACAAATATATAAAATGAATAATTTCTACATGAATATTCCTTCACCTGTCCCTTGCCTATCGACTCCAGCAAATAACCAATTGTTGCTGATATTTCCTCTCTTATTCCTGATATATTTTTGCCCTGAATAATTCAAATTCAGTTCCAGGTCAGATGATCTATCTTTTTGGTGCCAATAAATTTCTCCATAAAGGAAAATTATGTCCCTTACCCTTTGGAAAACTGACGTTAATGAACACTTTAATTAAACATTTCTAGCACTATAAACTATATTTCATCCATTCTTCATAAAGGTGTTTACTGTCAGTAACTGGATTCATTTTTTGGATGCAATTTACCATAATATTTACAATGGAGTTACAGATAGAAGACATTGTACAAAAACTAGTCTGATATCTGAAAATATTACCAGCCCTGTTCTGATATCTAAAAAATATTACTAGCCCTGTTGCGACACTAGAAGCAGGCGGCTTAGTATTTGACCCAGACGTGTTCCTTGATGGTCTACAGACCTGAGTGGTGAATTAGAACTTATGAACGCATTGCATATGTATAAGGTGGCATGGCAGTGGAGGGTAGAGATGTTTTACTTGCTTTTTGCTGTACTGTTCCCTGGTACAACATTTACATTTTTAAAAGGTCAAAGTTATAACTGCTGAATATTTCTCCACTACAGAGTAGTAACAGCAGCTGTGTACAGCTGGCCAGCTGTAGTGATGTTTCATTCATTGCTTAGTACTAGAGTGAGTAGGTCAGTTGAAGTTTCTTGTTTTGTCTTTGTTTGACTTATGTTGTACATTGCAAATATGGTAGTAGTTTAGCATGTTTTAATATTAGTTAAATGGAAAAAACAAGACATCATTTTGATCTTGGTCTCACTTTTAGTTATAAGGCAGTGGATAATACAGTTGTAAAACATTATTCTTCTAGAAGCATTAAGTTTTGTTCACATTCAGTACTAAGTTATTTTGAGCTAATCAGTCTTAAAGGTGACTGAATGAGACTTGAATGTCATCTGAAGGTATTGTGACCCCATGCTGTAGCTGTGCAAGAAAGAAGCAAAGTGTGTCATTGGGTCCACATTCCAGTACTGACATTGAGCTGTAGCATGAAGGGAGTGCTTCATTCCTGAGATGCCCTCCTTGAGCATCTTTCCATATCTGTCTCACAATCATATAAAACCTGTTTCTTTTACCAACTTACTCTTTCATGTTTATGCCATACAAACCAATATTCCTACATCTGGAGAGTATGATGGAGTGGATAATATAAATCTCATTTCTATCTGCCATCTTCAGGCATACCCCATAACTTTGCAGTATTATTCTGCAGCGTATAGAGTATAACTTTGTCCACCTTTGCAACCTAGAATGTTTATCTAAAACCTCATGCCATACACATCCTGGTTTCTAGCCTCAGAGGTCCACAAGTAAACTTGAGATCTGATGTTTTGTTTTTTCTGCCCATTCCTCAACATTATGGGTCTCGGATTAGACTTTGGACAGTTTTCCAGACTTAAGCATCTGTTGCCCAGACTCCTCCCCTTACCCATAATCCCCTCCTATGCCCAGCAGTACCTCAGATTTCATTTTCTTCTCATTCAATAAAGATGTGATTCATTAGCTCAGGCTCGTTTCAGCTAAGTTTTCTTGTGTCATTATTTTGTTACCTTAAGGGTATTTTTCATTACCGTTGTTGGTAGCTCTGTTATCTGTGTATTTGTGGTATTATTTCGTTAACTATGTCTGACAAACCTTCTGAATTTAAAAGAATTGTGAGGTTTGCAACCACAAAATGCCTAATTCAGATACAATACCTTAAATGTGTATATTGTTTAGGGGCTGCCCACCTTGAAGAAGATAGCTCAGTCTATATGATATTTGGGCAATGAGCAGTTATTTAGCTTCATAGTAGATTGGTTCTTAAGGGTCTTGTTCCACTACGGGAATCTTCAAAATTGTCATCTTCTGGAGTGTCCCCATCCAGGAAGAACACCTTTGAGAAACATAAGGGGGACAAAAGTGACTAATCCAAAGAGAAAAGTAAAGACATGAGGAAGAGGTCTCTTGACCACTATCCTTCATTGGTATTGCCTTTGGCTCCATCTGCTAAACTGTCAAGACCCCCGAATGCTACAGCCACATCAGATCTGATTCTCCTGCAATCCAGAACACTCTCTGTCCTGCCAGTGCCATAGGCTTTCTCCAGAGTTGGTCTCCCCTAGACTGCACTCCCCTTTTCTTCAGGAGAGACACCGACAGAAATCATCCAGACCTCCCTCCATGTATTCTTCCATAAGGTCTGCCAGAAGTCTCATCAAAGTTGATGTTGATAAAATGATAATGTTCCTTAGGACTGTGATCCAGTTTGGAGTTCTCCCAACTCCGGCTTCAATTGGACCAGTGAGTTTTAGACACTTCCCTTTGCTTTTGTCATCTGCTACTGTGATTCAACCACTAGCTTCAGGGTCTTTGGATCTGAGATTTCCTGAGTTGTCTGTGTCTGATCCGAAGTTATGGTCTTCTTCAGCTCTGGCATCATCGCTGATCTAGCTGGTCCCAGTTTCCTCAGAGTCAGATGGATCTCAGAGCTGTAGCTTCAGCGGCAATTCTTGGGGCATGGACTTGACTCCAAAGTAGTTGGAGCTGTTTCTTCCTCTCAGGGCTTTGGCATTAGATAGCTCTGGTCCAGCATCTGTCTCAGAGCAGGATCAGGTTGGTCATATCGGATATCCCAGTGCTATAATTTTGGCTCCTACCAAGATGTTCCTGGGTCCCCCCTTGGCTTCTGCCTTTGAGGCAGTGAAAAAAGCTATCTCCAATGTTGGTAATTGGATATTTGTTTCCCCCTCAGTTCCACCTGCTCCACAGCTGGTGGCCTTGGGTCTTGATCCTATGCTGTCTGTTCTTTCGGGACAGCTGGTTCATATAGGCCTTGAGACAATCCTCATTCAAGACACCCTTCAGTCTTCCAAATCCATCCCAGAACATCGCCTCCTGGAGGCATAAGTGCAAGAGGAGAAGCACTTAGACTTCCCCAGGAGTCATTGACAGAAGATATGTATTTTAGTGATGGGAAGCGGTCCCCCCAGATCACTAATTGAGGACATCTCATTTGGGGAGATCGTCGAGCTTAGACAGAAAGGAGGCTGGTCTTTCAAAGCCTCTTCTCAGAAGGAATCCATTTTTCTTGAGACTTTTGTAATTGGCTCAGCTACTTCCTGTGTGGGTTCCCAGGCTGATGAAATGTGGATTTGATCTCTTCTGGGCATGGAAGGAACCTGATATTATAGAACCGATGCCTAAGAAACCCAAAAAATATCTTGTTGCTCCTAAAGACTGCGCTCAGAGCAAGGGCCCCAGGGGTGGATGTCACAGTCTTAAGGCCTTGGACAGATTTGGAAAATGAGTATATGCTTCAGCGACCGTTGTGTTAAGTCTCTGAATTATTTGACACACATGACTAGATTTCAGAGGGATTTGACAAAGAAGCTCTCCAAGTCCCTTTCTGGGTCCATGTCTGTGGAGGACAAAAAATTTAATTTTCAGCTGGCTATCCTCCAATCCCTGTGAAATGCATCTATGTTACTAATTTCAAACACTAAGGAGGATGCTTCAAGGGCTGTAGGTCCAGGCATTATTGTAAGGAGACATGCCTGGATGTGTTTGTGTGATTTAGTGGAGCCTTTTAAGATGTCTTTTATCAATACCCCATTTAATTTCTACCCTTTTTGCCCCAAAAGTAAAGGGCACACTTTCCAGAAGTAAGCAGGATGGGAAGACTCTTTCTACCATGGGCATACAGTTTCCTACCTCCCTGTCGCTCGTCTGGTCAGGATAAAACAGATGAACATTCCTGGGTTCTGTTCAAGCAGCTTTATTACATGCAAACACATCAAAAATGAGGCTTTGTAACTGAAACTTAAATAAACTTACAAACAGACTGACTACCACAGTCATACATGTTAACACACTGGCTGTTTTCTCAAAATGGCACTGCTGCCTGCACGTGCTCTGTATTTATATGCACATGCTACATCTGGAAATGCTTCTTAAATGTACATGCACACACTCTGATCTACACCCCCAGAGGACCTTTTCTAGTAACCAGAAAGTGAGTAAAAATTGTGGTTCCAAAAATCCCAAGAGTTTTCTCAAGATTCTAACAGAGAAAGATCTCCTTGAGGAAGGGGGGGTGCTCTAATGGCAGATGTTGCCCTCAAGGCAGAGGAGGCCATCAGAATCGAGGCTTCCAGGGGCCTTTCGCCCAGAAGGTTTACAGTGCTCCTGAATGGCTGTTGTACTCTGGAGGCAGTCAAGGGTCATTTGTCTGTGCATCCAAAAGCCTGGATGCCCATCCCCAAAGATGTCTGCGTGCGGAGAGTTCTATTTATAGTCTCCAGTGTTCTCTATTTTCATCTGATTCAACTATGGGCCTTCCTCAGCACCAACTTTGAAGCTTCTTGGTTCCAGGGCTCTGACTTCTCCCCTACACAAGTTTTTTGTGGATATCTGTCCTTATAGTTAACTCCTTCCTCTACCGAGATATTTTTCCCTCGAGTTTAGGTGTAGAGTTATGGTTAGAATTAGAGTTAGGGTTAGGTTAAATAGTTTGTTTTTTTAGATATTATGGTTGTAAAGTTTTATGTGTGTTCTCTCTCAAATTTGTAGTATTAATTTAGTATTTTATAGTGTTTCATAGGGTTTAGGATAGTGTATTACATATATGTATAGCTACTGTGTGTTTGTGTGTGTGTATCTGTCTTAGTTTGTTTAGTTTGCTGTGATAGTTGACATTATGGCAGACTGCCCAGGATTTAAAAAGTGCTCTGAATGTGAATCCCTCCTCCCCTCAAGGATCTACATATGCTTTTTTGTTTATTGTTTGGGCACTGCCCATCTTGACACTCACTGTCAGGCTTGTGCTTCATTTAGCTCTAGGACTCCCCAGACCAGGAGAGAGAAACTCATTGTCAAGGGCCTTTTCCTTCCTCAGACAAGGGTCTACAATACCTTACACTTCTTTGGCAACCTCTTCTCCATCTAACAAGGATAAGAAGCCAGAAGACAAACAGAAAGAAAAAGAAAAGGAGAAAGGAAAAGAGAAAAAGAAGGAGAATCTGAAAGAGAAGAGAGAATGGAATTCAAAAAAGGTTGAGGAAGCATTCCCTGGATCTGATGATGCTGTCTGGATCTGATCCAAAAGTTGCTGTGTCCATATTACCTTGTTAAAAGGCATTTTCCTCGAACTCCTTTTTGTCGACATATAAACAGTGAACTCCCAAAACTCTGAATGGTCACTTCAACTAATTATTTCCCAGGAGAAAAAAAACGCTTGCCCATCATCGGGAATTTGCCCTTTTCTCCACTGTAGTGCGATCTCGGAGTTGGTATATTTAGTTATGGAATGTGGGGGGGGGGGCGCAGCCCCCCACTTCATAGGGTCTGACAGTTTGTTTGGTTTTTGGTAGACCAAGCAATTTTTTTCCTGTGGGAAAAAAATTGCTGAAGTGGCTGTACAGAGTTTTGGGAGTTAGTTGTTTGTGTGTCGACGAAAAGGCGTTCAATGAAAACGCCTTTTGACAAGGTAATATAGACCCAAGTTGCTTGATGGTCAGAGATGACAGTCTCTCAAATCCATCAGTCACATTCTTATTCTGGTTCTCTCCAGACCCAATGAGTCTGAGGTTTCATTCACCCATCCTGCAGGAGTGGATAAGTTTAACCAAGCAAGATTTCAACAGGATGATGAGGAAGTTCTTTAGAACATAGATCCAGCTTAGGGTTCTCTTTGTATTGTTTTCTGGGAAATTGATGATTGTTGAGCCAACTACACATCCTCTTCCTTCTCTGGTCCCGGTCTACCCTTTGGACCTGACTATTTTGGATCTCATCTGTCCTAGACTGCCTTTGTCAGAGCAAACATGTTGAGTAACTTTGACTCTGTCAGCTTCTGTTCCTCTTTTGACTTTGATTTGTTCAGATTTGGAAGAGACTTAGAGCCAGAGCTTTAGAGATGGGGCTGGGGGGGATGGGTTGATACCAAAGTTGTTGGAGCCATCTGTTCCCCACGGCCATTGGCATTTAATAGCGCGGCCTTGAGATCAGCTTCTGGGTCGAGACCCATTGGTTCCGAGGTTTCTTTTCTGTTTGAGGTTATGAGGAAGTTTATGGAGCTGAGTGGGTCCTTTGTCTTTGAGGCTTTTGAAAGGGCTGTATTGATGCCAAGGGATTAAGTGTATCTATCTAGTTTGGTTCCATCCAAACCCCGGCAGGAATCGTCTTCAACTTCCCATCTTCTTGTCAGACAGGGACAGTCGGTGCCACAGGCTTCTCAGGCTAATTGCTAGTTTAGCTCCCAGTCTGATTTGGAACCTTCTGATCTCCCACTAGAACTGATTAATAAGACACAGGCTTGGATGAAGGCAAAGTCTCCCCTAGATCTGCCTTAGAAGATGGTACCTTCAGTGAGATCTTTGAATTGATGAAGCAGACAGGGGGATGGTCCACTTATAACCCTTTACCAGAAGAGTCTATGTTCCTAGAAGGCTTTGGTTTCAGCTCATCTTCGTCCTTGGTGGTACCACTTGCTGACCCACACATTGGTCTGATGGCTCAATGGGCATGGAAGGACCCTGATGTAGTAGAACCCCTTCCAAAAAAAAACTAACAAGATTTTGGCAGCACCAAAAGAAATCATTAAAGCAAAGGTCCACTGCTGGATGCGATGGTGGTGGTGTCTGCCACTGAAAAGGAAATATTGGTGGAAAGTTCTTGGTCCGTCCCCCTAACAGGGAGTCTAGGGCTCTGGACTGGTGTGGGAAATGGACATACACTTCAGGGACTTTTGCATTTAGACTGCTGAATTACTTAGCCAGTGTCACCAGATTTCAGAAAGATCTGACCAAGGAGCTTTCATAGGTTCATGGGTTTTTACTAGACTAACGAGTACAAGGGCTGTTTTAAGTCAAGCCATGCATCTGAAATCTCTGACAAGTTCTGGTACCCTTGATGAGTGTAAGCAGGGTCTTGGGAAATGAAACATTTGCAAGTAGGGGCCCTGAGAGAGAAAGCATTTACAGGTTGCCTCTGTCCATTAGAGACATAAGTTCCAAACCAGGGATGAATTTCCTGTTGCCCATACAATTGTCCAAGTTGCACTTGAATTCGGTTAGGGTGGAACTCTGCTTCACATGGATGGGGAGCCTGTTCCAGAGACAGGGTAGTCATTGAGATACATACCTATCTCTCCATCAGGTCCTGTTTATATCACAAGCAAGGTTTAAGTCTTTAGAATGGGTAATTCTGGTGCTGTTTGTTTTGTGACTATGCAAGGAGGTCCATCATAGTGGGGGGAGGGGGGTCTAACAATGTCCTGTATGCCAGGCATAGATCAACCTTCAACAGCCTGTAGGACACAGAATACGGGGATAGGGCCTTGAGGCGGTCTGCATAGGGCACTTTACTTACACCTTGTATTCTTTTAGTGAGGAACCCCTGTGGATGTTCCAGTTGTTGGATATGCCTGGTTAGGTACATACCAAATGGGGCATTGTACTCAATTACAAGTCTGAATGCTGAATACAGGGCAGCAATGACTTCCTTGGACCTAGGTGATATACCTTTGTTTATAAGTTGCGCAACATAGAATTATTTTTCTCACTACTGTAGGCACGTGATGGTCAAAGGCTAGGTTACTGTCTGTGTGTGTGTGCCTAAGTCCTTGACTACTGCGTTATCTGTAAGTGGTGTGTTGTCAATATGATATTTACTAGGGGTGGATGACTTCCTGAAGGATACTGTTATGCAATTCTTGGCATTTAGTCTTAGTCCATAGCTCTGACACCAGTTTTGTCTCTGTCAGCCCTTCCTGGAAAACATTTGTGTCAGTGCGGGATTCAGTGGCAGCTCCTAATTTGCAATCATCTGCAAATTTAGTCAGCCAAATGTCATTGGCCTTCCTTCACTTCAGAGAAGTAAATACCAAAAAGGAGTGGGACTCCACTTGTGACTGGCCTCTTTGTAGAGGTGGACTCCCCAAGTCTAACTTCCTAGGTTCCTTCTGTGAGCCATTTGGCTATCCAGCAGGTGACATACATGTTTGTACCTAACCTCTTGAGTTAGTCAACAATGCCCCAATGGGGTATTGTGTCAGATGCCTTGGCCAGGCCAAGGTAGGCAGTGTGAAACATTTTGCCCTCGTCCATTGCTTTGGTGAGATTCTCAAAAGAAGTCCACCAAGTTGAGCCAGGTTGAGTAGGCATGACCTACCCTCGATGAAACCAAACAGAGATCATAGGAAGTTATTAGGCTATTGGTCCTGCGGCTGTTATAAGCCAAGCCAAGAGTTTAACCCATGTTAAGTCAGCACCCAAAGCCCCTGTCCAGCAGGGACACAGGTGGAATCCCAGGGCTGTATTTTCTGTTTCCCACCCAGTTATCCAGGTTGCGCTTAAAAAGGGATAATTAGATACTCTGCTTGACATGGAGAGGGAGACTATTCCACAGATGGGGGATTCTTTGGGACACAAATCTGTCCCGCCAACAAATCCTATTCGTATCACAGATCAGGTTGAGGTCACCCGTATGGGTTACTCGAGTGGAGCTTGACTTGCGGATATGCAGTAGTCCCATCAAGGCGGGGTCTGAGATTGCTTTGTATGCCAGACAGAGGTCACCTCTGAGGAGTCTGTATGAAACTGAGTAGAGGGACAGGGCTTTTATCCTGTCTGTGTAGGGAAGATGTTTGAGGCCCTGGATTCTCCTGGTGAGGAACCTATGTGGTCTTTCCAGCTGCTGCATGTGCTTTGCGAACTACATGGTGAAGGAGGCATTGTACTCAATAACTGGCCTTATAAGGGAAGAGTACAGGGATGTTATGACCTGTTTGTCCCTGGATGAGATACCCTTAAATATGAGGTGGGCCATGTAGAAAGCTTTCTGTACAACGGAAGCAACATGGTGGTCAAAAGTCAGGTTAATATCAACCCAAATCCCTCACGACTGATTGCGTGCTTAGGACATTATTAATGTGATAATATGTAGGGACGTCACTCTCCCCAAAGGGGATGATGATGCATGTTTTGGCATTCAGCTTGAGGGCATGTTTCTGGCACCAGTCATTTGTTTGGGTGAGACCCTCTTGGAGGACGTCCACATCACTTGGAGAATTGACGAACGTGCCGAGCTTGCAGTCATCTGCAGACTTGGTCAGCCATAGCCCACTGGTTTTGGCCTGCACCTCAGAGAAGTATATCCCAAATAGAGTCTGCAAGACTGATCCCTGGGGTACGCCACTCATTATGGGTCTGTTGCTTGAGGTGGCTTCCCCTATTTTGATTAGGTGGGTTCTATCAGTGAGCCCGTTTGCCATCCATCTGGTAACATATGGATTGATGCCTAGCTGAGAGAGTTTATCTATTATGCCCAAGTGGGGAATAGTGTCAAAGGCTTTGGCCACGTTAAGGTAGGCAGTATACACCATCTTCCCCTCATCCATAGCTTTGGTGACTGTCTCAAAGAAGTCAACCAGATTTAACAGACATGACCTCCCCTTGACAAAGCCAAACTGTGTGGGGTCGAGTGTTTGCAGATTGGCAATGTCCCTGTTAATGAGGTCCATGCTAATCCATTCTGGCCTTGCAGATCAGGCTAGTTAGGCTGATGGGTTTATAATTTCCCAGATAGGTGGACACTCCACCATTGTGTAAAGGGATGACGGTGTCTGTTCTCCACTCGGCTGGGATAAAGCCAGTACTCAGGCTTTGATTGAATAGGGTGCCTAATGGTGCTGCAAGTTCATGCCTGAGTTCATGTGGGATGCAGCCTGGGAAGTTTTTGGGTCCCATGGAGGCTGTATTTTTTGCCTTTGAGAGGGCAGTGATGACCTGTTCTATAGAGATAAGGGGTGGGGGACAGGTACTGGGGATGTCCTGATTCACTGATGGGGGACAGAGGGGGTGAAGTTTTCGCTGACTCTTTCGGCCAGTAGATTGGCTATATCTACAACATTTGTGTATGTGATGCCCTTGATCACCAGTTCTGAACAGATCTGGGTGCTTCCTTTGAGATTGCAGACATATGTGAAGAAGGCCTTATGATTGTCTCTGGTAGATGTGGACTCGAAGGTGGCTTTAGAGGAGTTAGGCACCTGCTCCTTCTTGGTCCTGGACAGCAATTTCTTTCTTTTTGTTATATAGTTTAAATATTGCAGATGTCCACCAGACTGGTTTACTCTTCCTTGCGGAGAATGATTTTGCCCTGTCAGGTATTCCTGATGTAGATTTGAACATTGATGCCAGTTCCTACAGAAGGAGGGGAGGCCTGTGAAGCTGTTTATACCATCCCTCAGGAGGTTGTAATCAGCTTTGGAAAGTTTTTTTGTTTAACCCTAGCTAGAAGGGGGATCAGGGGAGATGGTGACTTTGAAAGTGACCGCTTTATGGGCAGATCTTACCAGGGAGGATGATACTTTAGGGGTGCTCCAGTGGCTACTCATGTTGGTTAATACCAAGTCCAAGATATTATCGCCTCTTGTGGGGTATTGACTAGCTGTTCCAAGGCATTTGCATTGATAAAATTGAGAAAACTGTGGGCATTTGTGTTCTGGCATGAGTAGTTTTTCCAGTCTTTCCAATCTATGCTTAAGTAAAGTCGCCCAGGATCAGGGTAAAGTGTTGAATCTTGATAGATTCCAAGACGTCCAGGTAGGTGGAATGGGCATCTTGAGTCAAATTTGGGGGCCTGTAACTAGTTATGATTTGAATAGGGGTCTTATCAACAGTTAACTGCACCTGGAATATCTCCTGCGCGTCATACTGTTTGACCAGCCTGGAGGTGTGCTTATCTTTAATATATATTGAAACTCCACCTCCTTTGGCTTTGTTGCCCACAGTTTGGGGTCTGAATGTATGATAGGATGAGTAACCAGGTAAGGCTGGGGTGCTGTCTGCAGCTTTGAATCAGGTTTCTATGACTGCACAAATGTTAGCATCTTCCAGAGTTAAGAATGCTTGTAGTGAGTGCAGTTTCATGTCTAGACTCCTAGCATTTAGCAGCATGACCTTTAATTTGCGTTTTGTTGAAATGTTTATGTTGATAGTATCGACCTCATGACTTTTCCTAAAATAGGCACTATGGGGGAGGCAAGGGCCTTTGCCAGAAGCCTGAAGCCCAAGTTAGACAGATGCAGGCCATCTCCAGGAAATTGTAGTCTGTCAATCATATCTTCCCAGGCTGTCCGGTACTGGATCCCCCTGAAACGACACCAGAAACTAAGCCATTTGTTAAAGTCAATCATTTTTTGTTTGTATTGCGGCATCTTTGTGGTTGATGGTAAAATGCTGCTTAAGGCTAGGGACATACCTGCTTGGGGCACATACTCAGTGTGCTCAGTCATGTCTCTCTTCATATAGTCCATGGAAGTATGTCTCAAGTCATTCACGCCAACATGGACTATGACAGAGTCATAACAGTACCTGTTGTTAAGAGACTTGAGTGCGTGTGTGATATGGCGGATTCTGGCACCTGACAAACAACTTACTGTGACTTTGGGTTCGATCCAGTGACTGAAGGTTTATTATTACATTAATGATCATTTCCATGATGATTCATTCCATGGCTTTGCGTATAAGACTAGTAAGACTTGTGTGTCTGTAGTTTCCAGGGTTTGTAGATGGCCTCCCTTTGTGCGGAGGGATGATTGTTGCTGTTCTGCATTCATGATGCACAAAGCCGGATTGGTGGCTACAATTAAATAGCAATTCCAGAGGGCCTGATAGGTCATGTTTCATGCTATTTATCCTAGGATAATGTCTGGGCCCATTGATGCAGTGTTCTTGGCCTTAGAGAGAGCATTCAGGACCTGTTCCCTAGTGGTAGCAAGGGGATTATATTTGATGGTATTTCCTGTGGGAAGGTTTGGGGGAGAGAAGGGTAAAGTTGGAACTGAATTTGCTATATCTTCTGGCTCAATATAGGTGGTTCCAATTATAATGAGATCTGCACACAATTGTGTATTGCCTTTGAGGTTGCAGACATAGGTAAACAATGCATTGTGGTTCTCCTTGGCTTGGGAAGCCAAATTTACTTCACTCTTGGCTTTGGTAGACTTTGTCATCTGAGTTGTTTGCTTAGTTTGATGAAAGTGTTTTTAACCTGTCTATGGATGTTCAGAAGACCATGGGCTGACTCACAGCTTTCCACCCATAAGTGCACCTCCAATTTAGCCATGCGACTGCTTTCTAATGCAGCTGAAGGAACAGCTAGGGCAGCAGGCACCAGCATCACCATGTGTGGGCATGTCTGGATCCAGCTTTGTGATTTTGCAGAAATCTTTAAGTCTTTCTTTGTCAGTGCCCCCTTTGATGGCTCCACTATGTTTGGACCAAGAGTAAAGGAGAAGCTAACCAGGAATCAGTAAGATGGTAGGACAAATCCATTAAGAAAGTCTGATCAATTGCTTGTTGCTTTCTCAAAGCCTAAATTTGGTAAAGCAGTTGCCAAGGTTTCTCTTTCCAGATGGTTATCAGACTGCATTTCTTTCGGTTACAATAAAAGGACTTGACTCTACAATATTAACTTAAGGTTCAGTTTACAAGGGCAATGGCCACATGTTAAGTTGTCTGTCTCGCCTTCATTCTTGCTGGATGGGTTCGGAGCCGACCTCGGCTCCGACTCGCAACTCTAAAAGCTCGAGAGTTGGTTCCACCGGCTCGAGGCTGCCCCTATATCCCACAATGCTAGGCGTGAATTACCTCAGATCTCGTTTGCCGCTACAGCGATCGAGGTGTTTTTCTACCGGCTCCAGGTTAGTCAAAGTTAGATTAGTTTAATAACTTTAAACTTACGCTAGCTTAGTTTATTTCTCTTTTACCCTTAGTGTAGTGGATATTATCCCTTCTACTTTTTTATCCAGCCCCTTTTTTTCTCAAGAACTATTAAGTTCTTTCCCTAGGCCTTCGGGCCCTTCCTTCCCTCCCTTAGGGTGTGTATGTGTTTTGGTTAGGATATATTTAACTTAACTTACCTTTCAGAAGTTTTGTTTTAAATAATTCTACTTAGACTTCTATCAGTGTAATCTGTGTGTGTGTGTTTCTGTGTGTGATTACACTTCGGTTCCTTGAGTATGTCCAAGGATTCAAAGGTCTCAGGCTTCAAGAAGTGTGACTCGTGCTGTCAGAAAATGTCTCTGACAGACGGTCACACTTCTTGTGTGTATTGCCTGGGACCTTTACACCTGCAGGACTCTTGTGCTGTATGCCATGGCTTCAGCCCTAGAGTCCTGCAGGAAAGAAGAAACAAACTCATATTAAGGGGTTTGCTTAAGCCTGAAGGTTCCCTTTCTGTTACATCGGGGAAACCTTCTAAGGCTTCCAAGACCTCGGCTCCAGCTTCAGAGTCGAGGCCTAGGGCTTCGAAGCCTGCTGCTTCATCGGCTCCGGCTGGAGCTGATGAGTCTTTGACTACAGTATCTGTGGTTCCCTCGGCTCTGGCCGGAGGCGAGGCATTAGAGATTCCTGGGTCGGCTCCGATCAGACCATCGGAGCCGACATCTAGAAAGAGATCGAGGTCACCGTCCCTTGGCTCCGTTCATTCGGCTCCAGCGTCTCCCTTGCTGTCTGAACGGAGCCACAGATCTCACTCCTCCAGGTCATCGAGGCTCTCAGATCACGACCTCCAGAGGGTAGTGAGTCAACTTTTAAAGTCCGAGGCACTGGCCCAAATGCTCCAGAGCCCGACTCATCAGTCGATGCCTCAACTTATTCCTATAAATATTCCTCCTCCGACTCCTTTGAGTTGTAGCAGGCGCCTCGACCGAGACTGTGGTAGCGTCGGAGCCGATACAATTGTCTTCGCTCCGTCGTCAGCTCCGATTTCTTCTTTGAAGAATCTCGGCCGGGCTTCCCTCGTCGGCTCGAGGGGTGAGTGGCATCGACCCTTGTCCGACCCCCTCTCCCTCTCGGTGCTTCGGCGCTGGTGAGTTCGGCTCCGACATCGACCTCGAGCCATCTCTGTCGGTGCCGAGGGAGGTTCTCAGCTTCTCGGAGCGGGGACCTCTGGCTCTGCCAGACAGGGGTGCGTTCGAGGTCATGCGGAGTGTGTTGGAACCTTGTTCGACTCCACAGTCTGCTCCGTCCGCCCCTCCCTCTTCGGGTGCCTTTGGTTATGTCGACTCACTCCCTCATCCCAGACCGCAGAGAGCCAGCTCCTCAAGAATCCCCTGTGGGATCTCATCCTCTTCCGAGGCCTCCCTGAATTGGCAGGAGCCCCTAGGAAGAGAAAGTGTAAGAGGAAGCACATAGACTCACCTGAGTCTGTCACCTCTGACACAGATTTAGAGGATTCGAGGGTTCCCCGTTCCCCGTCTGAAGATGTCTCCTTCGCAGACATTCTAGAGATCCTGAAACAGAGGGAAATTGGCCAGCCCTTAACCCTTCGGAGGATGAATCTGTGTATCTTGAGGCGTTTGGCTCTCGCCCTTCCACCTCCTGGGTGCCCCCCCCCCTTTGGTCCCCTCATGCAGGTGGTGGCAAAGAAAGCCTGGATGGCTCCTGATTCAGTGGACCCTACCCCAGGAGACCTTCCAAATTTATAACAGCACCAACTGACAAACAATTTCTCACAAAAGGTGTTTCTGTGGATGCTATGGTGGTAGCTGCTGCCACCAAGAAGGAACTAGCTGATCCTTCAGTGCCTGTTCATCCCCTAACAAAGAATCTAGGTCTCTGGACAGGTATGGGAAGCGGATGTTCTCGTCAGCGACCTTTGCAATGCGTTCGCTGAACTACCTATGCCATTTCACCCGTCTCCAGAGAGACTTGATCAAGGAAGCGAGTGAGATGTTGAAGGATACTACAGCTGCAGATTTTCAGGACAAAATGAACACCCAGCTGACTACCCTTAATTCGATAGCTAACTCCTCCATGCCTCCTTTCATATGCGGCTGATGGAGCGAGTAGGGCCCGAGGACAGGTGTTGCCTTATGCCGGCATGCCTGGATGCGACTATGCAATTTTGCGGACCCCTTTAAAACGTCTTTCACTAACTCCCCGTTCGATGGATCATCTCTCTTTGGTCCTCAAGTGAAAGAAACCTTGACTAGGTGCGAGACGGATGGCAAAACTCTATCTGCCGTCGGAGTCCGTTTTTCTACTCTTTCTAGACCTTACCCCAAAGGCGAGAAAAGTGGGAAAATGTGGTTCCGCAAACAATCTCAAGGGAATTTGCCTGACCCACAGAGTCGGTTCCCCTCCAGAGGCAGAGGAGGGAACAATAATGGTAGACGTCGCCCTAGAGGCAGAGGGGGCCCGCAGAACCAGGGCAATCGAGAAACCTTTTCCGATAAGCCCTTTCAGCATCCCTGAGGTGTTGCCCGACTGTCCACCTTCGGAGGCAGTCGGGGGAAGATTGTCACTGTACCCAGAAGCCTGGCTATCCCTGACTCAAGACAAGTGGGTACAGTCCATCATTTCCGAAGGCTATTCCATTCCCTTCGTTCGCATCCCAAACCAATCAAAAAAATCCCTTCCAGATGTTCCACCCGCTCAAAGGGATCTTGCAGCTTTGGAAATTTCAAAGCTGCTTGCAAAAAGAGCAATTCAACCAGTTCCAGCAGACCAACTAGGATCCGGAATCTACTCCAGGTTCTTTTTAGTTCCAAAGAAAACAGGGGACTGGAGACCAATTTTGGATCTCAGTATCTTGAACAAGTCAGTCAAGAAAACAAGATTTCGGATGGTCACGCTGCAGTCCATCCTCCCCCTATTGGGAAAGAGAAACTGGATGTGCTCTATAGACCTTCAGGATGCGTACTATCACATAAAAATGAACAGACGCTCCAGAAGATTCCTCTGCTTCAGGCTGGGAACCAGTCATTTTCAATTCAGGGCCCTGCCCTTTGGTCTCACCACTGCCCCCCGGGTGTTTACCAAATGCATGGCAGTGGTAGCTTCTCACCTGAGACGTCAAGGATTCCAGGTGTTTCCATATTTGGACGACTGGCTCCTCACAGCTCCCACCAAGCATCTTCTTCTAATGGCCAGGGACTACACCTTTCGCATTTGTCAAAAGTTAGGCATTTCAATAAATTGCGAAAAGTCTGTTTTGTCGCCTTGTCGTACTATTACCTTCATAGGCGCAAATCTAGACACAGTCAACATGTCTGAGAGACTAACACATCAGAGAATAGCAGACATACACAAACTGGTCTCGCTCCTCTTCAGCAGCAACAGAATCAAAGCCAGGTTAGTTCTGAAAGTGTTGGGGATTATGGCGGCTGCCATACCTCTGCTTCCATTAGCCAGATTCCACATGAGAATCCTTCAATGGATGCTCTTCACGCAATGGTCATACCAGCAACTGCCGATGTCCCACACCATTATGATCACGCAAACATGCAGAAATCATCTTCTGTGGTGGATGTCTTCCCCTCAACTCTTATTGGGAAGACCCTTTGTTCCTTCCCCTCCGGTTGCTACTCTGACAACGGACGCCTCCCTGATCGGGTGGGGGGGCATTATCAGGGCAGAACTGTCCAGGGCACATGGCAACCAGACGAATGCCACTTGCACATAAATGTTCTATAGATGAGAGCAGTGTTTTTAGCGTTGCAAGCCCTTCAAGACTCTCTTCCCTTGGGAACGATAGCAATCCAGACGGACAATATGTCCGTAGTGTGGTATATCAACAAACAAGGCGGAACCAGGTCCTAGCCCCTGTGTCGAGAAGCACTCAGACTGTGGCAATGGGCGATTTCTTCTCAGCGGTTTCTGATAGCAACGCACATCCCCGGGAAGTCCAATCAAATCGCGGACAAGTTGAGCAGAGCTATCCTCATGCCTCACGAGTGGTCTCTGAAAGACTCTGTTGTGAGAGAAATTTTTCTCAAGTGGGGTCAGCCTTGCTGCGACCTTTTGCTACTCCCCAAAACAGCAAGTGCAGAGATTATTTCACCCTATTCCCTTTACCAGGCCAGCCCAGCAGAGACGCTCTAGTCCAAGTTTGGCCCGGGGACTTCTGTATGCATTTCCTCCCTTCCCACTAATCTCTCAAGTGATACAGAAAGCTATCGCTCAGAAGGCCTCGTTGATCCTCATTGCTCCTTACTGGCCTCGACAGGTTTGGTTCCCCTTTCTACATCATTTTCTGTTGAGCGACCTTGGCATCTGGACCTAGTTCCAGATCTTTTGATCCATCAGTCGGGTCAGTTTCATCGCTCCTTCCCTCTCTGAACCTCACTGCTTGGTTCCTCCAATTCCAACCTTAGCCAGGCTTCCTCAAATATCTCACTCTGTTCGAGATATTTTGATAGCTTCCCATAAATCTTCCACTAGAAAGATTTATTTGAGTAAGTGGAAACGTTTAGCCCATTGGGCTCAAGGAAGGACATAGATCCTTTCACTGCTTCCATCCAAATGGTCCTTGATTTTCTAGCTGAACTCTTCCATGCAGGTTCATCTCCTTCTACTCTTAAAGTTCAACTGGCAGCTATTTCTAACTTTCATGTGGGCATTTCAGAATCTGCCATAATGTCCCACAAGCTTTGCAAAGCCTTTTGAAAGGAGTTTTTCTACTCAGACCCCTATAAGAAATCCTCCTCCTCCTTGGGACCTAAATTTAGTTCTTAGTTCTTTGATTCTTTCCCCTTTCGAACCTGCAGCCTCCTGTTCTTTAAAATTGCTATCATGGAAGACTCTCTTTCTGGTAGCTATTACTTCAGCTAGAAGAGTTTCAGAACTTCATGCACTCAGCTGTCGACCTCCTTATCTGTTGTTCCATAAGGACAGGGTATCTTTACAAACCAACCCGTCCTTTTACCTAAGATAGCCTCATGCCTAACCTAAATCAAAGCATTGACCTCCCTGTGTTTTTTCCAGAATATTCTAATAGGTCTGAACATCGTCATCGTCAGTTAAGGTACTATTTGGATAGAACCAAACAATTCAGAAAATCTGACCAGCTGTTTGTCTCCTATGCAGAAGGCAGAAAAGGACTTTCAGTTTCAAAGGTATCATTATCTAGATGGCTAACATCTCTGATTTCCCTTGTTTATGAAATTAGACACCAAAAGCTGCCTAACAAACCTAAAGCCCATTCCACCAGAGCTTTGGCTACTTCTATAGCCTTCCAAGACAGACTGCCTATTGACACCATTTGTGCAGCGGCTACTTGGGCTACTCCTCACACTTTCATTTCTCATTATAAGTTGGATTTAGCTTCTAGGCATAGAGCTAACTTTGGTTCCACTGTTCTCAAGAGTCTGTTCCGTTAGGCCACCCGGGACAAGGTGCTAGGGACGCGGTCCCATCCAGCAAGAATGAAGGCGAGATAGACAACTTAACATATAGAAGTTATGTTCTTATCATAACGTTCCATGTTAGTTGTCTTCTTCTCGCCTTCTTTCTTGCGTCCCACCCTCCTTCCCCCTGGCCTGGACAGATCTAGAGGAGTTTGATTGTGACCTCTCTTTCTACCACCTCTTGCGATAGGTATATGCTCTGCTGTGCATATTTCCTAGAGTCAGGATTAGGTCACCCTTTCTCTTCCCATTGTTTTTAGAGGTGGAAATTTTCCAGTATTCCTGGTTGTATTTTTAGCTGGGCCTAGCTCACAAACGAGATCTGAGGTAATTCACGCCTAGCATTGTGGGATATAGGGGCAGCCTCGAGCCGGTGGAACCAACTCTCGAGCTTTTAGAGTGGCCGAGTCGGAGCCGAGGTCGGCTCCGAACCCATCCAGCAAGAAAGAAGGCGAGAAGAAGACAACTAACATGGAACGTTATGGTAAGAACATAACTTCTATTTCAACAGCCTTTTCTGGTAGACTACATATCGATGATATTTGTGGTGCAGCAACTTGGTCAGCAGTTCACACCTTTGTATCTCACTACAGACTGGATGTACAGTCCAGATCACATTCTTCCTTCAGTTCCACCATTCTCAGGAATGTATTTCCTGGATACCTCAGAGGTATGACAGCTTGGGAATCTGTCCCATAGTTGAATCAGACAAAAATAGACAACATTGGATATGAAAATTATGTACTTGCCATAACAATAGATCATGTTTTCTGATTTTCATCCGTTTCAGACTCCCTCTCTCCTGCCCCTTTCCAAATATATCAAATGGGCTTCTGGTAACTGAGTAGTTTTCTGGCACACTCTCTCTGTGAGTGATCCGTACTGTCTTCCAGTCCTTCCAAAGATTCTGTATAATTGATTTAGTCTTGAAAAGACTTGATATATATTATCTTATTGGGGCAAACTTGATCTTGAGGTACTGAGGTGGAGGACATACTTCTGGGGTCAGTGGCAGTCCAGAGCCCAGGAGACAAGAAGCTTCATAGTAAGTTCTGAGGATGGATCTGATAACCTATAATTGAACCAGAAGAACATCAGACATTTATTTATGGTTATAGTAAGTACATAACTTTAGTTTATTAATCCCTGTTATTTCACCACCTCCACTAGTAAAGAAACTTCGAAACATGCCACCTTTCAAAGAGAAGCAACTGTGTTAGAGATAGAAAAGCTGCTAAGAATTCAAGTCATCCAAGAGGTTCCACCAGAACAGCAAGGATTCATAATTTACTCTAGGGTTTTTTTTGGTGCCAAAAAGGAATGGGAACCTCAAGCCAATTTTGGACAACAGCTGGCTGAACATGTATGCCAAATATTTGAAGTTCTAGATAGTCATGGTGTAGTCCAACCTCTCCTTTCTGAGGAAGGACAATTGAATGTGCTTGACAGATCTACAGGATGCTTCTTACGATCTCAAAAAGGACAGGTGATCCAGGAGATTCCTTCATTTCCAGCTGGAGGCCACTCATTTTCATTTTAGAGCCATGCCCTTTGGTCTCACCACAGCCACCCAGGTGTTCACCAAATGCCCGGCAGTGGTTGCAGCTCAACTCAGACTGCATGGGTTCTGAGTGTTGCTTTACTTGGACAATTGTCTCCTCACTGCTCCTACCAGTCCTCTTCTAGTCCAGGCCAGAAACATTTTGCTTCAACTTTGCTCCTCCATAGGAATCACAATAAATCACAGCAGATTCATTTTTGTCCAATTCAGATGCTGGAATTCATAGTGGGTCACCTGGACACAACAGTACAGATAGCGAGGCTGTTTCAAAGGAGACTATCTACCCTGGCGACTTCCAAGATTGCTGCACATTGAATAACAGCTTATTTCTGGCTCTCCCAGTGTGAAAACAGAAATTCAACAGAGAAGGTCAGTAGACTTGTGTTTATGCGTAAATTTCAGTAACTGGCTAGTAAATGCACTGCCTGGATGCCAAGAATAAAGAAATGCAGAAGCCCTGGAAAAATCAGCTACAAAAAGTGAGGAAGAAACATTGATTGGGGAAAGTTCTGCAGCTGTTCAGCAAAAAGCAATGCAGCTATCAGACATGACTTCCAGTAACCTACAGGAAGATATACTGTAAGACAACTGCATACAGACCTGGTTAAAATAAACACAACACAGATGGAGTATACCAACACAAACAAAGGTTGCAAAAAATGGGAGAAGCTTTAAACAGATTTTCAGATGAGATGGTAAAGCTGCAAAAATCTGATGTTGAAATAAAGAAAAGGCTGGCTGAATATGAGCCTGCTTAGGAAGAGATGTTTCAAAAATAGAATAAGAAGACAGAGGACATAGGGAAAACCTGACATTTTCAGGTATACCAGAGGAGATGGAAGCAACAGACTGAATTAATTTTATGAAAGAACAAATAAGCAACTGGGCTGGTATTCCACAGCAGGAGTTGTTAGTAGAAAGGGCACATCGGGTGTATCCTCAAAACCTGGCTGTAAGAAAGCAACCTAGACCTTTAAGAGTAAAGATGCAATCCTACCAGCAGGATGAGTTGATTCTGACAAAACAGTGGAAGAAGGACAAAGTACGAAAAGTGAGAAAGACCAGAATGTTTTTGAAGAATGACTATTCATTGTACATCAGGCAGAAAAGGAGTAAATTTATCCCATTATTCAGGGAATGTCAAGAAGAAGGAGTGAGATTCAAAGTGCTGTACCCAGCTATCTTCAAAATATTTTTCCTTGGAGGAACAAAATAATTTTTTATGAATTACATGCAAGGAAAGAAATATGGACTGTGAAAAAGAAAGAGATTCTGCTTCTTTTTCTTCTGGTAATTAAGGCCAAGGAGAGACTGTGCCAGTGGAAAGTTTTCCAGTGTTTCAATGGAAAATACTTGAGAGAGGGGAAAAGCATAAGAGTTGACTAGAAGAATCGAGAGTATGTTGGAACTGAAGCATAAACAAGGTTTGGGAGATGGAAATGAACAGGTATAGACAAGAAAATTTGCAAATATTGGACTTTCTTGGACTTTGTTAAACTTTTATGGGACTGTAAGGCGTATGTTCTACTTCATGTCATTAATGTTTGGAGAATAAAAGAAGTAACTTAGAAACTGACAAATGTGGGATCAATAATTATATTTGTGAAAGATGACCGAACAAGAAAATCTGAAAGTATTTGATTTTTATGGGCTTTGTTAAACTTGTAGGGGACTCTAAAACATATGCACTACTTCATGTTATTAATGTTTGGAAAAATGCTCAGAAGAGGGGAAGAACAGGGAGAAAGTTAACTGTAAGTAAAACAATGTTTTTCTTGATAGTGTTACTTAAATAGTGCATGATTAACTTTGCAAGTTCAAGTTTATTCAGTTATTTTTAAGTGTAATGGTGATACTAATGTACATGCATACTTTTTTTTCTTTCTCCCTTATTTCCTCTTTCTCCTTGTTCAGTTTTAAGAAATGCAGGCACTGCAGTGTATATAAAAATCTGATTAAAATTGCATGACTAAAGAAAAATTAGTGTACCTTTTCTCATTCTTGCAAAGGGGAATGACTGGGTTAAGGCCATTAGCTTAATCCAGTAACACGTTTTAAGAGAAAGCAAGTAAATGAAAAACAATATTGAATATTACAACATTTTTTTTCTAGTAAACAATTTTGTGTGTAGTTCTCTTGCCTCTTGTAGACAATCTGATAAAGGGAATTGGCTTGGAAAAAATGTTTTCTGAAAGCATTCAGATATTTTCACAGCTGAAAGAGCTGTAAAGATTAGACAGATTTAGACAGCATTTAATGAAACCACAGGCTGTACCATGTGTCTGAGCACATATAACCTTTCTTTTAGGTTAGCTCAAGTTTGTGTATGTGGCTATCAGGAATCTTTCTTCCTATTAGGAGGGTAAAACTTTAATATTTGAAGATGTACATAGTTTTGTGTGTTATTATTTAGTTAATAGGTTTCAGGGCAGTACTGAGTGTGTGTGTGTGTGTGTGTATTTTTGTTTGAGGGTTTTCAATAAAACTAACAATTCTGTAAGGTGTTACATAGGCTCAAATGGAGATGACAAGAAGCAACTGTATAAAAGATTAACCTGCCAAACAATACATGCATGTAACTCAAACGCTGAAACTAGACATGTAACAAAAACATTGTTATACATAAGAGGTGGGAATAATAATATCTCAAGAATATGATACTTTCTTTAGTGTCTTTAAACATTGTGGTCTCACAGATAAATACAAAAAAGAAAAAGTAGTGAACTATATTAAAAAATGTAGAGTGCAAGCAGCTGTGCTACAGGAGACATACTTGGAAAGAACTGAACATGTGATTTTGATAAAGAAAGCTTTTCAGGCTGATTATTCAGCAGAATAACTGGGGCAATGGAAGAGAGGAGTAGTTGCATTAATTTCAAGAGGAGATCCAATAGTAGTAGAAGAGGATAAAAAGACAATTATGGTAGATATGTAGTACTAAGGGGCTACTAGCAAGTATTTATATTTCACTGAAAACTGTTATAATGGAGCTTAGGAAAATTCTGGGAGAAATAATCAGCTTTCAGCAAGGAATATTACTTATAGGTGGGGACTGGAATTTGATTTGCAACAGTGAAAATGTCTCTGTGGGGCCCTGAAGGAAAAATATAACAAAGGAGGATAGATTTTTAAAGAAATTTATGAAAATATTTTGCATGGAAGATGTGAATTCAGTACCAGGAATTTGGAAATGAATTTACATATTATTCCTATAGATACAAAAATTGGGCTAGGCTAGACAGAATTTACATTTCACAGGAATATGTGCAGTTCATTGACGATCTTGATAAACTCCCAATAACTATTTCAAATCATGCACCAATAATAACTAAAATAAAAAACGAAAGAAAACTACTAACAACAAAAATAAAATCCGGAGAACCACAGCACGCATTAGTAACATTTTATTAAGCACTTTTCGTCTGTTCTAGATAACAAACTTCATCAGATACATTAAAAACAAAAGTTCAGTCCTTTTAAAAAGGAAAAAGCATTTGACGTGATTAAAAAAAAGCATTCAGATTATATAAAAATCTTTGGTAACTTAGTAACCCCCAAACCATTCTTAAAGTTGCAACAATGTATATAAAAACTTTGAAAATCAGCATATTCAAATAAATGTCACTTGAAAAGTATATAATTAAAATTGTACCTCCTAACTACTATTCTTATGTATACCAGAGCACTTAAAAATGTACATATTTAATACTATCTACCTAGACTTTTAAGTTTAAGAAGGCATGTTATAGCACACACATCATTGATTCCAGGATAGCTATGAGGATTCAAAAACAGTTGCCAACACAACTCTAGTTCTTCTAACTTTAATGATAACGGCCCTACTCTACTATCTGCTCGTACCTGGTCAATTGCTTTAAACTTAAAAGTGTGTCCTACACAAAATGCTATATGTTTAGCTAAAGCATTTTCAGTCTTCTATCTATGGCATATATATGTTTATAAATCCAGTCTCAGAGTCTACACTCCGTTTTGCAGATGTATAACACTGTACATGCTTGGCATCTTGATAGGTAGACAGTGTACTTCAAATTACATGTAAATCTGTTTTTTAAGTGGTAGGTTTTATTTCTAACTTCAAAGTTGTTACCTACATCTATAAAGTGTCAGTAATTGCACATATTGCATTTGACCATCCCTGGAAATGTAGGTGTAATGTCCTTCTTGCTGTCTAATAAGTTTTTTTAAATTATACCCTCTTCTATATACTATCTTCAGGTTATCTCCTACTTTGTTCATAACGAACGTGTCACTATGTAAAATATCCCAGTTCTTGTGTATAATATATGAAACCGTAGAACTATTAGCGTTGAAAGTTGTCACTAGACTGCTGTTAAATTCTGTGGTTTCTTTCCTGTTGTGAACATAGGTCAACTGGGAGTTGTCTAAAGTTAATGAAAGGTTGACATTGTCATTGATTATATAAACCTGAGATTTGTCTGGGCCTAATATAGGAGTGTATATACCTTTTGATCTTTTCTGTTTAACTTCTTCTACAAGTGAATCAACTAAATCCTTAGGATAGTCTCTTCTTAAGAACAGGTTACTTAGATTCTGCCACTATAAATTTAAGTCTTCATCTAATGTTACAATCCTTGCAGCTCTTACTAGCTGTCCCTTCACCACCGATCTTTTTTGGTGGTGTGGCTAACAGCTCGAAAAGTGCAAAAATCAATTTGAATAGGTCTTTTTTCTGTGAATTTTGGCCAGATATCTCTTACTGTTGATAGCTTAATATCTAGATAGTCTATAGTTTCCTCATCAAAATTGAATGTGAACTTCAGAAAATCTGAAGAATTATTTTTAATTGCATGTTAAATGCTTTTTCCTTTTTAAAAGGACTGAATTTTAGATGTTCTGTAGTCCTATCTCACCTTCATTCTTACTCTTGGGATCGAAGCAGAGGGACTCAGCCATACTGTAGCTCAAAAACTTCTTGTTTGCTCGTGGCTAGGAGGTATTCCATCATGCATCCCTACTATTCCCCAGATCTTGTTTGCTGCTCATTCAGCTCAGACGTGATACTTCTTGGCTGTGGCTAAGTGCTTTTTTTCAATTTTTCTTGTCATTGTTGGATAATATTATATTGTCTTGCTAGTTTTGTGTGTTTATTACAGTCTTTGTCTGTTTCGGACTATTTGCTGCTTACTTCTCTGTGTATTTATTGTACGTTGTTTGGCCGTTCTTCCATTGGCCTTTTTGGTATCCCTGAATCACTAATCTCCTGTGCAGCTGCTTTCCCTGTGGGCTAGGCCTGTTTAAGTTAGAGGACCTAGTCCTCGGTTCTGTTTTCCATTTCTCTCTGGGCTAGCAACTGTTTTTTGATAACTCTTGAGCACAAAAACTTTTAGTACAATGACTCAGGCAACAGAAAGTTGAAAGGGCTGTCACCAAGCTTAGGGAGCCTGTAACAAGGAAGATAATGAGGGATCATGTAAAAGTATTTTGGAAATTGTTTGAAAATCTGTATAAAGTAGAGAAATAGGGAAATCAAGAAAAGGTGCAAATGGGAATGTTTATGGAAGAATTAAATATGCCAAGGTTAGAATTAGAGGAAGCACAATTAGTAACATGATAAAGAGTAGATGAGATAAAAATGGTGATGTATAACCAATCTACAGGAAAGTCCTCAGGAATAGATGGTATTCCTGTGGAAGTTTGGAAGCTAGGAAGGAAAAACTGATAAAGATCTGGAAGGTTTTGTTTACCAGTATTTTAAGAGGAGGAGAAGTACCAACATCCTTTGAGAAAACAGTGGTAGCTGTAATACCTAAAGAGGGTAAAGATTCATCAGATCCAGCTTCATACAGGCACATTTCAATACTAAACCATGATTACAAAGTGTTTGTCTATAATGGCTAAAAGAATGGCAAATGTGATGCCAAAATTGATAGATATGAATCAGTGAGGTTTTTTGGAGGGGAGGCAACATTTGACAACATTAACAGAACACTGATTATCCAGAGGGAAGCAGAATGTAAGAAAATACCACTGCTGGTGGTGGGTCTTGATGAAGAGAAAGCATTTGTCAGACTAAGCTGGGACTTTATGAGCAGAGCAATGGACACATTTGCATTCCCTGATAAAATTATAAGGTTGATTAGGAGGATATATGAGGGAACTGAGGTGAAAATTAAAGTGGGCGGAGTCCTCTCTGATCTCTGCTTGAGCAGAGGAACCAGGTTGGTTTGTCCTCTCTCCCCTTTGCTGGTTGCATTATATTTAGAACCACTGGCAAAGAAAATAAGGGACTCAAAAATTCAAGTTTAAAATTTGTATGGTAGTCAAGAAAAGCTGGTTGTATTTGCAAATGACATTATTTTATACTTGACAGAACCAGAAAGGGGCATTACAGTACTGTGGAACATATTGAGACAGTTTCAAATCTCTTTGGGATACAAAATTAATGAAGCTGAAACAAAGGCAATAGTGGTAAATGATGTACTCGTGGATGAATTGGTTCATAAGTATCCATATTTATGGGGACATGATAAAATTAAGTATTTAGGAGTAGGGATTAAAAATGATAGTGGTGTGGCAGGTAAGGATATATGGGAAGAGACTAAACAAAATATTATACAAAAACTGAGAAAAAGGGAGCTCTGTTATATGGATATCGATGGTAAGATACAAGCAGTTAAAATGTTTTTAGTCCCTTTAGTGTTATACAGAGGTCAGGCATATTTTTTATCAACTAGAGGAGACGTAGATAGCAATTAAAAAAGAGCAGAAGGATTTTATCTGGGAGGGGAAGATGGCAAGAGTCAAGTGGAATAATCTTCCAATTAAACAGGGCAGCTTGGGATTACCCAATTTGAAGGGGCATTTGAGAGGAACACCGTTAAGGCTCCTATACATAGCACAAGCAGAAAAGTATAATTCAAAGTGGAAAGAGATGATGAAACAGGGGAAGCTTGAAAAAGAAGGAAAGACTGGGATTTTGGATGCAGACCTTTAAGGAGAATAACAATAATCATACAGACATATTCATATAATAGTCGAATGTATTGTAAGAACTAAGCCAGCACGGGAATGGAGAAAGGAGATTCTGCTGATAGGGATGACTGCAATTAGGGATGCGCAGACCATAGGCAAGAGGGGGATGGAATTTATTGGAGAAAACTGGCAAAGGAACTTGGATATTTGGAGCAAATAACTAGAGAGGGTAAGGTAATAGAATGGGAAGAGGCCAAGAATTTATTTGGACTGCAGGTTAGAGTTTGCCTTCCCAATCAAGGACTGACATCAAAGTATAGGCACAGAGAAAGAAATAGGGGGGTCCTGAATGAAAGACCAACCCTGGTAGAGTTTTTAGTAGAATCTGGAACCAAAGTTGCCATTAAGAAAGGAATAATTAGTAGAGCATATAAGATATTGCATGATAATTATAAGAATCAATCAGAGGAGTTTAAGAAGGATTGGGAAGAGAGAGAGATTCCAAGATGGTGGACAATCAGTAAACACCCACTCCACGGAGCTCCTAACAAAAATCAAATATCCTAGATCAAAGCCAAATATTTCCTAATGAGGAGTGACTATCTTACAGAATGTTGTAACTTACATCCAACTATACCTTCGACTGGGGTCTCTAGTAGAAGCAGCCTGAAGAAAAACATTAATCTACTGCTTATACAGATAAGGGAATTTCACCACTTGTAAGACTAGGCCTGAAGTCAGCATTACATCCCTGTAGGGCAAACCAGGCTTGGAAAAATGCTAAAATGTCAAAAGAAACGGAAGTAATGGAGGCCAGATCACAAAAACAAAGCTTTCTGCATTAGCCTCGCCTGAGAAAGACACTATATCCAAAAGACAGAAAATATCTAAACAGGAATCTATGAAAGTACTGGCAAAACAGAAGTCTGAAACTAATATCCAAATGGAAGGGCTTAAACAAGCCCTCCTTCCTCTTCAAACAGCAATACAAAACTTCTCTGAACAGTTTTCTATCTTCAGTAAAACAATGAACCAGATAGCAGAAAGCATGGACCTAATTGAATCTAAAACGCAAGAAAATGAATATGAAATTGGTAAATTAAAAGAAGAAATTGGTGCCAAAAACTATACAATACCTGAAATTCAACAGAAACTGATTGATTTAGAAGCCAGAAACTGCCAGAATAATATACTGATCAGAGGGTTACCTGAGAGCTATGAATACAGCCAACTTCCAACAGTAATCAGCCAGATTTTCAAAAGCGTACTTCCGAAAGAAGAGCACTCTAAGATGATAGTCATCAAAAGGGCCAATTGCTCACTGTATAAAAAAACAAGACACTAATATCCCAAGACAAATATATGTCAAGTTCTTAAACTACCAAGATACTCACAGAATGTTGACAGCTGCCAAAAAGCAAAAGCAGATAACCTGGAATGGTATTAAGATCACTATGACACAAGACCTCCTGTTGAGATTAAGAAAAAGCGAAAAAGCCTATCTCCGTACTGCACTGACCTGATTAGTTGCAATATAAAATTTCAAAAGTGCTATCCTAATGCTCCTATATTTCAACACAAGGATGTTAAATATATACAGTAAACTCACATAAAGAGGCAAAAGTTGCATTCATTAAATGCTTTGACAAAGTTCCGGAACTTTAATTTCCATTATGAACGATCAGTCCTTCAAAATTAAAGATAACATCTTTGGTTGCTTTCATGAATACCTCGTATATCTATATTGTCATAAGACTGTCTAGAATTTATCCCTGAGAAAGTGGAAGTACACACATTATCTGAATCTAATAGAGGGAACAAACAATGAGATGTATGTTGTCCAGTAGGGGACACTTCATGTAAAAACTTCCTCTCTGTCAAAGTTTACCTTATTGTGACGACATCACAGTGAAACAGGAATCAACGAAGAGAAGATGCAACAGCCAACCTTTCGAGAATCACCTGGTTGGAGTAAGCTAAACAAGTCAAAAAAGATAGAAGGGGGGAGAAGAGAAAAAAAAGGTAAAAATCCTTCAATTTACCAGTCTAAAACCATAACGTAAGTTGGTCATATGGGACTAATATCTCAGATATACAATTTAGTATATAAAACACAGGCGACGATGGACATAAAAGTAGTGCTGTTGTTTACATGGTTATGGTTGGATTATAAGAGTTGTTCTTTGACCTCCCTTAACAACTGCTATTGAAACTGTTTTTTGAAAAAATGTTGTTTCCTCTTTTTGTTCCTCCTTCGCTTCTTCTTGGATTCTTGCTAAATGAATGTGCAAGCTGAGGAGCCAGCTAGCAACATCTGACTTCTTCCTTGATGTAATCTTTAGAGTAAAATCGCAACAGGCAAACAAAACAACAGGACAGAGGCACGAGACATTAATAAACAATTTATTTGTACTTTGAGCAACTGACAAACGGAACTTAAACCTGGGTCATACAGCCTGCGCGTATATAGATTTGTGTGTGAAAGTTGCTGTCTCGAATTGTTTGGCATATATAATTCCTCATTTAAATATAGAGTGATAAGGGAAGAAGTTATTCTTGCCTCTGACCCCCATATTCACATTAAGCTTGAGGGGAAATGTTGTTGTATTCTGAGATCATCTGTTTTCTGTTCACTATGAACTAGTTAAATTCATATGGTTATATTACATATAACATATTACATATAACATATGCTATGTTAAATTGTTAATCGCTATGTAATCCAATGTAACTACTGTCTATTTTACTGTGGGGCTTTTCTCCCTGGGCCTCCGCTGAAAATGGACCTACATCCAGTCGGACACTCCCGATCAACAAATTTAAATAAATTAAAAAATAAATAAATAAATAAATAATATGGTGAGTCTATACCTGATTACACGACTGTTAATCAATATAATTGCCTCTGGGCTTACAGAAAAAACACAAGTTTGTGTCGTAAAGGTATCAGCATGGGGAATCGGATGGGTGAGCAAATTGGTGTACTAAGGAAATCAGTTTTTTGAGCTATGACACAGAATCGAAATTGCCTAGACATAGTAGGGCCTTGCTCAGTCTAATTATGATGGCTGCCAAAAAAGCAGTTTCTAGAAAATGGAAATCAAAGTCCAAACTAACTTTACTAGAAGTAACAAAGATAGTACTAGAGATAATACAAACTGGAATTGGGATCTTTAGAAAAGGGTAGAAGCAAATTGCATAGGAAAAAATGGGAAATGTGGATCAATATATTCACGTGGTTTAAAAAAGGCAGTATTTGAATGAGCTATGTAATGGCTGACTGACAGTGACTGGATATATTATAAGGGCTGTGCAATGTTTGCAGCTACTGTTTTGTCAGCATGGTTTGTAATGTATAATGTTTGCAACTGAAATTGTGTCTGTATGGTTTATTCTCATTTATATAAATGTAAGATTTTATATGTCGTACATGGTTATTTAATCATAGAAGGTTACTAGGCTATTGACCTGGAGGGTATTTCAAGTCTAGCCGTTTCATCCCAATGCAGTACCATAGAAATTCTAGTCAGCAGCCAAGATTGCATTTAGCAATGACTGCCTATGTCCAGGAAGATTGTGGGTGCTATCTCCAGTAAGAATTTACGGTGCCCCATCCATTTCTCCAGGTTCCTCTTGAACAGTGCTTTAGATGTGCTCGGTTTAATATGAATTGCTAGCCTATTCCAAAGACTCAGCAATCGCTAGGAGATAAATCTGTGCCTCCAGCATATCCCATTTAAGTTGTAGGCCATATTTAGGTCCCTGGAATGGGTAGCCCTAGTCCAGTTTGATTTATGGATGTGCAGCAATTTCATTAGGTTTGGGTTTGAGATTGCTCTGTAGGCCAGGCATGTCTCCCCTAAGAAATCTGTGCGATACAGAGTATAGTGACAGGGACTGTGCAAGGCACTTACTAGAGTCCTTTGATCTTCTTTGTTAGAAACCTCTGAGGTCACTCCAGTTGCTGCAGGTGCTTTATACGGTACATGCCGAAAGGGGTATTATACTCAATTATGGACCAGATTATTGTCGAGTATAGAGGGGTTATAAACTCTTTTGCTCTCGAGGCATTGACGTTACTAATCAGGTGTGCTACATAGAAAGCCTTCCTTACTGCAGTAGACGGTGGTAGAAGTTAAGGTTGAAGTCAGCTTGTGATTCCTAGGTTCTTTACCACTTCGTGGGTACTTACAGTGTTGTTGTTGATTTGGTAGTGTGAAGGGAAATTGTTTCTGCTGAAGGGAATGATGATGCATTTCTTTGCATTCAGTTTGAGACCATGACTAAGGCACCAATCATTGTTCTGCATAAGGCCCTCATGGAGTATACTGACATCATTTGGGGATTCAGTAATTGCACCCAGTTTGTAGTCGTCTGTAGACTTGCTCAGGCATAAACCCTTAATTTTGAGCTGAACTTCTGAGAAGTATAAACCAAACAGTAGGGAGCCCAGCACTGACCCCTGTGGCACCCTGCTGGTAAGAGGTCTGTTGGTTGATGTGGAGTCACACGCTTTGATAGTTTGTGACCAGTTAGTGAGCCAATTGGCAGCCCATCTTACAATGAAGAGGTTTGCATTCAGTTTGCCAAGTTTATCGGTAATGCTTGTGTGTGGGATTGTGCTGAAAGCCTTTGCCAAGTCTAGGAATGCTGTGTGCACAGATTTTCTCTTGTCAGTGGCCCTGGTCCTGTTTTCAAAGAAATCCACCAGATGTAACAGGCAGGATCTGCCCTTGACAAAGCTGAATGGGGTAGGATCCAGGGTTTGGAGGCCGCTTCTGTCTTTTTTTATGAGGCCATAATGATATGTTCCATGGCCTTACAGATGAGGCTCATCAGGCTTACGGGTCTTTAATTCCCTAGGTCTGTTGCTGTTCTCCATTCCGCAGGAACAAAACCTGTGGTTAGGCTGTGATTGAAAAGGGTACTTAATGGTGATGCAAGTTCATATTTTAGTTTGTTTAGAAGACAGCCTAGGATGCCGTCTGGTCCCATAGAGGCTGTGTTTTTTGCCTTGTACAAGGCTGTGATAACCTGCTCTTCAGAAATGTAGGGTGGGGGTGGAGTTTGGGGGGAAGGTTTGTGATAAATTGGAGGGGATAAGGGAATGAAATTTTCACCAAACCTATCCATTAGCAAGTTTGGTATTTCTGTGGTGTCAGTGTGTGTGATACTGTTGGTCACTAGTTCTGCACCTCCTTGTGGCCTACCTTTTAGGCTGTGTACTATCTGTAAAAGGCCGTATGATTATCCTTGGCTACGCTTGCTAAGTTTTTCTAAAAGAAGCCCTTAGAGGATTTGACAAGTTGTCTTATTTGCCTGTTGAGGCTGAGGAGGGTGGTTTTCCCATTGTTGGGGCCTAGCATTTGTTTTCTTGGACAGCAACATTTTGCCTTTATTGTAAAGTTGTTGATGCTGGATGTCCACCATGGTGGCTTGTTTTTACTTTGGGCTCTGGCTTTGATTCTTTCTTGTACAGCCGAGTCTATACGCTTATGCAAGTGATTGTACTGTGCTTTAGTGTAATTACCACTTCCAGCTGGGGGTGGTCTTGGAATGCAGTTATACCTTACCTAGGAGGGTATAGTTAACCTTGGCAAAGTTTTTTAGTCTGATTTCACCCTTTGTGAGTTCTGGTGTTCATGCCAGCTCGAAGGTGACTGATTTATGGTCAGATTTGACTAACGAGGGTCTGACAGTTGCTGCAGTGCATCTGTTTGACATGTTAGTGAGGACCAGATCTAGTAAGTATGTTCCTCTTGTCAGGGTATGAAGACATTTGTTCCAGGGCATTTGAGTTAACAAAGTAAAGGAACATTTGTGCTAGCAAGTTAGGGCTAGTGTAGGTTTCTCACTTGATGGTGGAATAATTGAAATCCCCCACAACCAGAGTGTTCAGGAATATTTGGATTGTCTCCAGTTTGGTCAGATAGGCTTTGTGCTTGCCATGACCCATGGAGGGGGATGTATAACTGGCTATGACTTGAATGGAGGGTCTTACCCACTGTAACCCGAATTTGGAGTAACTCCATGGAGTTGTCCAGTCTAACTAGATGGGAGGGGTATCTATCTCTAATGTAGATAGAAACACTGCCTCCTTTTGTTCTCACGTGTTCATTTTACAGTCTGAAGATGTGGAAGGCATTGTAGCTTTCCAAAAGCTGGGGTTCTCTCTGAGGCCTTGAACTACGTTTCTGTGACTGCATGGACATCTACATCTTCCAGTGATAGAAATGCTTTCAGGGTGGTGTTGTAGTCTTAAATAAATAACATTAAGAATTTACCTTATATGCCTTCAGTCAGGAACAACACTTCAGGTTGTGCAAACAGAAATTTTATTCTTACAGCACTGGGAGACAATCTTCATAGCCTTTGATGAAGCATTCTCATTTTACATAGAAAAACTGTATTTTTATACATTTTTCTTATCAAAACTGGTCATGCAGTTTTATTACGTTACAGTTACTCTGACGAATAGAAAACTTTGCAAATGTCCTCATTCCTCATGATTTTTGCCTCGGACTTCACGTGAACACCTTTCTATATATACTTGATTCACCTGCTTCCAAGGGGTCTTGTTTCTGACCTTGAATGTTTTAAACCTGCCCTAGCAACAACGCACTCCTAGCCTGGAGGAGTCAGGCTAACAAATTTATTTTGTACTAACTAACATACCTCGACTTCATGCAACACATACTTTTTCCTTATTACCTACTAAAAGAATGCAGTTAAGAAACAGCAATACTGTAGCTTATGAAGTTGTATTTTTCCCAGCCCTGCATACAAATTATATTTGCTTTTTAACAATCCTATTATAGCATCACTAATGAACTGAAATTAATATACATTTTAATAAGCTGGTCTTGTCCCATAACAGTTTCCTCCCTCTGACACTATTAGTGTCATACTATACATATAATTATATTTTTATTTTTATTGACTTGATAAAATACACCTCTGCATCGTAATAATCATCTTCTGTTGTACTAGAATTGTCATTGGTGCATACAGTGGCATTTCATGTGCAGGTGAGGTTAAACATCTTGTAATCACTGCCTTTAGAATAGAAAATACCAAAATGATCACAAATATAATAAAAAGTACAATGACAATACCCTGGATTATGTTAGTTTCCAGGTTACCAAAAATACTGCTCAACCATCCAAAAAGTGTCCATTGTTTTGATGTGCTGTCCAAATCTTTGGCCCTCTGTTCCAGTTTTTCAGTCAGTCACTAATATATGAACAGAAGCGATTCCCTATGAGGGCACATGACCCCCCTTTTGCAGCAAGCATTATATCAAGTGCCATTTGATTCTGCAACACCACAGTTTGCACTTTAGTCATTTTTTGATTTGCCATCCTGATGTGATGTGAAGTTTTGTTGGCCACCTCCTGTAGAATTTGGGCAAGCATTGTGATTTTAAGCATTGTCCTTTGCACTCCATACCCAGGATAAAAAATTGAAAATACTTGCTCTGTCCAGTGGATTGCTCACTTATTTTTCAGTCTACCCGCTGTGGATGTTTAAAGTGTTGATTAGCAGGAGTAATATAGTCTACAAAGTAACATCCAGACCAGTTTGTAGGTAACCAGGGGTAGGCACAATCACCACATATGTAGTAATGGTCACTTATCATGCCCATGCTCCACCCCCAGTCATAACTTTAAGTGCAAAGAGTCTAACACACTTTCATGCCTGGTATCGTTACATTTGCTTTTTCGTACTGGTACAGTCCCATTTCTGGCATAACATGTGTCTCCATGGTGTGTGGTTGCAAGCTAAAGAGATACAACCTTTGAAAAATCAGTTACATTGCACCAGGCTATGCTGATGTCATTAAGGTCCTCTTCAAATGACACATGTGATGCAGGGATGGGAATTATATGAATCCCTGCCTTAGAATGATGAGGTATATGCAAACATATCCAGCAGTTTGTTTTGTTTAAATTTTTGACATATTGCCGAAGGACCAACAATAAACTGTTTTCTCTTGACCAGTTTATAGAAGGGAACAGCAGCAGAAACAAAGCAAAAGTACCTTTTGTCACTGGATTCATTATGGACTGCTATTGAAGTTGACCTTCTCACTGGGTAGATTATTTGTCTGTCTCACCTCGATTTTCGTCTGTTAGCTGTGATGATTTGTCTGGGCTCTCCTCACGACAGGGCTTCTTGTAATGCGATGAATGGATCCATCTTGGTAGTCCTGCACAGTGAAATGCAGTCAGAGTCATTAGCAAGACCTGGAAAGGCCCCTTCCACCTCATGCTGAGGCAGTTTTTCTTCTGAAAAATGTTTACATACACTCAATCACCTGTTTGTAGTTGATGATAGGGCTGGTCAGGAGGCTTTGGTAATGCTGCTCTTACTGTTCAATGATATTGCTGCAAGATTTTTAGGAGTCTCCTACAATAAGAAATCAAAGCATCATCTGACAAAGTTAAATCGGCATTTCCTACTAGAGGGGTAGCTGGAAGAGCCATGGTTCTCCCCATTAATATGTCATATGGACTCAACTTTCTGGTGGCATTTAGTGAGGCCCTCATACTCATTAAGGCTAAGGGGAGGGTTTTGGGCCACTTTAAATGGGTTTCAGCACAAATCTTTGAAATTTTATTTTTAAGGGTCCTGTTTACCCTTTTCACTAATACAGATGACTGGGGATGGTTGGGACAGTGAAGACTCAACTTAGTATTAAAAATTTGACATAGTTCTTTAAACAATGTATTATTAAAATGAGTTCCCTGGTCACTGTTTATAGTGCTGGGTATACTGAATCATGGTATAAATTTAGATAACATTTTTTTAATAACTGTGACTGCATCAGCTTTGGGACACGGGTAAGCTTCCACCCATGCTGAGAACATACACACTACCACCAAAATAAATAGTAAATTATCAGTCTTAGTCATCTGGATGAAATCCAGTTGTATGTTAACAAAAGGTCCCCAGGGTGGAGGTAAACATGCAGATTTGCTGTTGGCATGTTTGCTTATGTTATACTCCAGACAAATACTGCAGTGTTGTACATACTGAAGTATCAAAGAGGAGACATGAGGGGCATACCAACTTTGGGTAATTTGATTAAATAAAGCTGCCTTACCTGTATGGGTCAGTAGATGATATGCCCTTACTAGGTAAGGTAGCAAAGAGGCAGGCGCCACCAGTCGGCCATCTGGATGTCGTCATATGCTGTCAAAGAGGATTTTTTACATTCATCCTTGAGCCACCTCAGAACTTCTCCCTACAATGCTTCAGCTTGAAAGGCTGACAACTTTGCAAAATCAAACACATCATTACTGTTGCAGTTTGTTATTGTTAACATACACAGATTTTTGCAACAATTTACTACTGCTTGTGTAGCAGCTTGGCCTGCTAAATTGTTTCCTTTTGTAACCATGTTCATACCTTTTTGATGTGCACAACATTTGATTACAGACAGCCACTTATGTAGCAAAAGTGCATCTAACAATGATTTTATCTACCCTGAATTTTTAATTTGATTTCCTGAAGAGGTCAAAAACCCTCACTCTTCCCAGAGTTGCCCAAAATCATGTACCACCCCAAAAACATAATGGCTGTCTATAAAAATATTGGACACCTTGTCTTTGGCTAACTCTCACAGGCTTTTTGCAAAGACACAAGCTCAGCTATTTGAGCAGAGTGCAAACCTCTAATCTTTGTTGCAACAATATTGTCTCTGGTGCAGACGGCTATTCCCGAGAGTAGCTTCCCTGTTTAATCTCTTTCAGGAGTCGTCCACAAATAAATTCATCTCAGCATTAGGTATAGAAGTGTCTTTTAAGTCCTCCCTAGTAGAAAGCAAATAGTTAGTTACACACACAATCATGCTCTTTACCATCCTCCGCAGTAGGCAACAGAGATGCAGGATTTAGAACAGGACAGCAGATCAGAGAAACAGATGTATCAGGAAGAAGTGTACGTTCATATCTAGTTAGACGTGCAGTCGAGAGTGATTGAGTTTTCATTTTAAGCAAAAGAGATGATACAGAATGAGGGAGAGCTACTGTGAGATCATGCCCAACCACCAACGATTGTGCCAGATTAACTAGAATGTCAGCAGTGGCAACTGCCCTTAAACAGGGTGGAAAACCTTTTGTAACAGAATCAAGTGCTGTGCTATAATAAGCTAATGGACGATAGCTGTCCCCATGTTTTTGTGCAAGTACTCTTTGAGCAAATCCATTTTTTATGACAAAATAAAATAAAAGGTTTATTATAATCTGGTAACCCTAAAGCTGGGGCAGTAGCTAAAGCTTGCTTCAAGTTCTAAAATGAATTTTCCTCTTCACCATTCCAAAGGAGAGCCTCTGCTGTATCCTGCTTTAAAAAATTTGTCAAAGGTTTGGCAATTTCTGCGTAGTTAGGGATCCACTGTCTACAGTATCCTGTCATAATTAGTAAAGACGTAAGCTGTCTCTGAGTAGTCGGACATGGGGCCTTAGATATTGCATCAATACGAGATGGTAACACTTGCCTGCTATCCTGAGATATTAAATGACCAAGATAACGTACCTTTCCTGCAAGGATAGTCAGAAAATGCAAGGTATCCTGCTGACATTGCTGAAAGGAGTTTGATGCTATCAATAAATTATGTACATATTGTACTAACACAGACCCACCCGGAAATGTCACATTCACCAAATCTTTTTTTAGAATTTGAGAAAATAATGAAGGAAATTCAGTATATCCTTGTGGCAACCATCTCCGTGTATATTGCTGTCCCTGATAAGCGAAAGCAAACAGAAACTGACTGTCAGGGTATATAGGTATAAAAAAGAATGCTGAACATAAATCTGTCACAGAAAAGTAACTAACTATGTGAGAGTGTTCAATCTCGCCTTTGTTCTTACACATGGGTTCGGAGCCGATCCTCGGCTCCGTGCCGGCCGACTGCAAGCTCTGCATCGAGAAGAAGCTCGAGGACATCCAATACCCACAATCCCCCTCTGCCTTTACCTCAGATCTAGTTTGCCGCTGCTGCATACGCATCACTGGGGACTAGCTCGAGGCTTTTACAGATAAGAATTGTTCTTTCTGTTTAAAATTTTCAAAAAAATATTTTTTCTTATAGTCAATGAATAGTTAGAGTAGGTGTGTGAGTGGCTTTGATATCTCGGTTCCTTAGATTAGTTACTTAGTTTAACTAAAGGGTACAGAGTTTTTTTCGGGGCCTACCTCCCCTACTTAAATAACTAAGTGCTTATTACAGGATTTGACACATATACCGGATTTGACTGTGTTTTTCTCTTTGGAAGTGACTCTTAATTACTGGACTGTCATTTTTTCTTGTTGTCATGTCAGAAAAATTAAAATCTGGCTTCAAGCGTTGTCAGTGTGGCCAAAAAATGTCGGTCACAGACAACCACAGTTCCTGTGTCTACTGTCTTGGCCCTCTCCACTTACAAGAGGACTGCTCTATTTGTCACTCTTTTAGTGGGAGGGTCATGACAGATAGGCGCAGGAAACTGATGGATAGAGGATTGCTGAAACCCTCTTTCCAGGAAGCCTTGGATGCTTCAGACCAGGCATCCAAGTCTTCGAAGGGGTCGAAGGCGTCGGAGCCAAAGACATCGGCTCCGAGCTCTTCGAGTTTAGTTGGATCACCGGTTCCACAGACTTCGGGGCCGAGTATTCAACTGTTGGCAGTTTCCGAGCCTCGAGTCTTGGAACCGGTGACGGAGCTCCCTCCACCGACTCTATTGAGGTCGGCTCCGTCTTCGATCCCTTCGACTCGTTCTTCGAGAGCCCTTTCCGACACCGACGTGGACCGGGTGGTGCAGAAACTTATGGAGCATACGGCCCTGTCCAAGCTTATTTCGGTCTCCTCTCAGTTGATGTCGAGACTTGAAGGCCTGCCATTATCTCCATCTGTTCCTCCTTCGAGACCTGTTCAGTCTTCGGAGCCGGAAGAGGCTGACCTGATGATTGTGGAGCCCTCGGTGCCAGAACCGTCTTTTTCTCGGTCGGCACCGTTTACCTCGACTCCATCCGATCCGGTACCGGAGTCTCGGGCCCGAAGATCTGTCCTGGGTTCCGGGACCGAGTCGGACCGATGTTTCGTTCCGACTCTCCTCTCGGGCCTCGCACGGATCGATTCGGTTCCGTCCTCGGGTCGGTGCCTTCGCTCCTGTTTCGGGATTCTTCCCATTTCTTCGGAACCGGGAGATACCTCGACTCGGGACCCGGGGCCTTCGACCTCATGAGGAAGGTGTTGTCTACTCAGACAACCACATCAGCAGGTACAGCTTCTCCTCCCCGCAAAGGACCGTTATCCTCCTCTGCACCCACGGCCACGTCCAAGCGTCGGGCACCAGTGTCTCAGCCACCCCTGGAGGGTGCCCCCTCTTCCTCGGAGGCTTCTTCGGATGTTCCCCAAGAAGTTCCTAGGAAAAGACTGTGTAAGAGGAGACACTTGGATTCTCCACAAGAATCCTTGACATCTGATACTGACTTAGATGAGTCAGAAGGGTCCCCTAAGTCACCTTCAGAGGATGTCTCTCTTGCTGACATCTTGGAGATCCTTAAACAGAGAGGTGACTGGCAAGCCCTCCCCCCTTCTGAGGATGAGTCAGTTTTGCTGAAGGCATTTGGTGCCCGCCTTCCTCCTCCTGGGTCACTCCGCCTTTGATGAGTTAATGGAATTGATTGCTCAAGGGCGTGGGAGACTCCTGACACGGTGGAACCTGTCCCTAGGAAGCCAAATAAGTACATCACGGCACCACAGGACAAAGCTTACCTTACCAAAGGAGTTCCGTAGACGCCATGGTGGTGGCAGCGGCCACGAAAAAGGAGATGTCGGAGTCTTCCTCATCTGTCCATCCGCCTAACAAAGATTCTAGGACCATGGACAGATATGGGAAGCGCATTTTCAGTTCAGCGGCTTTCTATGCTCCCTGAACTATTTGACCCATTTTACACGTTTACAGAGGGATCTAGTCAAAGAGTTGGGAGATACCCTCCAGGGTGCTACAGATGCCGCTGTCTCAGAGAAAGTTACAGCGCATCTCAACACCCTAACGTCCATTGTGAACTCGTCCATGAGGCTGATATCCTATGCAGCCGAAGGATCGAGTAGGGCAGCGGCTTCAGCGATTGCTCTTCGAGGCAATCCTGGATGCGCTTATGTTCGCTTTGGAAGCCTTCAAGTCTTCCTTTACTAACGCCCCCTTTGATGGAGCCACACTATTTGGCCCAAAAGTAAAGCAGACCCTTACCCGGTGTCAAGAGGACGGAAAGACTCTGTCTGCTGTCGGAGTCCGCTTTTCCACCCTTCTAGACCGTACCCAAAGGGCAACGTGGTGGGAAAATGTGGTTTCAAAACCCCAAAGATCTTTTCCAGACACACAGGTGATGCCCCTCTAGAGGCAGAGGGGGCAGAGGTGGAAGACGCCGCCCTGGCGGCAGAGGGGGTCCGCAAAACCAAGGTGGCAGGGGTAACCTCCTGGCAAACCTTTCAGCACTCCTGAGAGGAGGCCCGACTGTCCTGCTCTGGAGGCAGTCGGGGGTCGCTTAGCTTTATACCCTCAGGCCTGGCAAAACCTTTCTTCAGACAATTGGGTAAAAAGCGTTGTTACCAGAGGTTACAAAATCCCATTTCTATCCACCCCCATTCCAAAGAAAAAACTCCCAGATGTACCACCCCATCTGAGACCCAGCAGCTACAGAAATTTCAAAGCTGCTAAGAAAAGAGTCATCCAACCAGTCCCAGCGGACCAAATAGGATTCGGAACTTACTCAAGGTTCTTTTAGCTCCAAAGAAAACGAGGGACTGGAGGCCAATTCTGGACCTAAGTCATCTCAACACCTTTGTCAAGAAGGAAAAGTTCCGAATGGTCACGCTTCAATCGATCCTTCCATTCTTACAGAAGGACGACTGGATGTGCTCAATAGATCTGAAGGACGCATACTACCACATCAAAATGGCCAGGGCGTCCAGAGATCACTTGCGCCCGGCTGGGAGCCAGTCACTATAAGTTTCGAGCCCTGCCCTTTGGTCTGACCACAGCCCCCAGGGTCTTCACCAAATGCATGGCAGTGGTAGCGTCTCATCTGAGGCCTAGGATTCCAGGTGTTTCCGTATCTGGACGACTGGCTCCTGTCTGCCACCACCAGGCCAACTGATACATGCCAGGGATTACTCCCTACAACTCTGCACACATCTTGGCATTTCAGTAAATTTCGAAATCCTTGCTACAGCCATCACAGCATATCTTATTCATAGGAGCGGAGTTAGATACTGCAGTTAGTTCTAAAACTTCCAACAGAAAGAATAGTTGCACTTCAATCCAACATTTCCCTTCTGCTGTCGTCCAGGAAATCCCCAGCAAAATTGTTCTGAAAGTTCTGGGTCTCATGGCAGCTTCTCTCATAGCAATACCATTGGGAAGACTGCACATGAGAGTGCTACAATGGCTTCTATTTGCACAATGGTCATTCCAACAACTTCCACTAACTCACGAAATATTGATAACGAAAACGCAAATCACACCTAATGTGGTGGTTACAGACTTGCAACCTATCCAGCGGAAGACCATTTGTGCTACCCACACCGTCAGCAATGATAACCACGGACGCTTCCCTGATAGGGTGGGGGCATCTTTCAGGGACAGACAGTCCAAGGCGAATGGACCAATCTGAGTACAATCTGCACATCAATGTCCTGGAGTTGAGGGCAGTGTTTTGGCGTTGCAACACTTTGCTCCCCTTCTTCCTCCAGGGACCATTGCAGTTCAGACAGACAACATGTCCGTAGTCTGGTACATAAACAAGCAAGGGGAACCAGGTCCTACCAACTATGCAGAGAGGCCATGAGAATTTGGCAATGGGCAGAGTCCACCGGTCGCTTTCTAATCGCAACGCACATCCCGGGTCATCCAACGCCATAGCCGACAGGCTGAGCAGGGCAATTCTATTGCCTCACGAGTGGTCCTCAAACAGTCAGTTGCGGAGAAGATTTTTCGCAAATGGGGCCAGCCTACCTGCGATCTGTTTGCGTCTCCAATGAACGCCAAATGCAGGAGCTACTTTGCCCTATTACCCTCCAGGGAAGTCCCAGGGACGCTGGTGCACGCTTGGCCCCGGTCTCCTTTATGCTTTTCCTCCATTTCCCTGATTGCAAAGTTTCTGCAGAAAGCAAACAACCTTCAGAGGACTATAATTCTCATTGCTCCTCTGGCCTCGTCAAATTTGGTTCCCTTTCTCTTGCCACCGCATTCGGGGACCTTGGATGCTGGACCCAGAGCCAGATCTACTGACTCACTCGTCAGGAGTTCCTCACCCATCCCTGGAATCTCTCCATCTAGCAGCTTGGCTGCTCCTTCCCTTTAGCCAGGTCAATTCCCCTTACATCGGCGGTTCAAGATATTTTGGTAGCTTCTCATAAAGTTTCCACTGTAAAAACTTATACTAGTAAATGGAAACGTTTTGTCATCTGGGCTGAGTCACATCAGCTGGACCCTGTTACAGCCCCGTTGAATAAGGTCTTAGAATTTCTAACCGATTTATTTCAGGAAGGAGCTTCTCCGGCTACCTTAAGAGTACAGTTGGCTGCCATTTCTAGCTATCATATAGAAGAAAGTGGTGCACCTATTATGGCTCACAGACTCTGTAAAGCCTTTTTAAAAGGTTCTTTCATATCAGACCACCAGTCAGAAGTCCCACATCACCATGGAATTTAAATTTATTGCTCTCTAAATTGATGTTACCACCCTTTGAACCAGCTTCTAGTTGCACCTTGAAATTTTGTCATGGAAAACATTATTTCTGGTGGCTATTACATCGGCTAGACGGGTGTCTGAGCTACAAGCCCTTTCAGTCAAACATCCTTATTTAATTTTTCATTCTGACAGAGTATCCCTACGCACTAATCCATCCTTTCTTCCCAAAGTTTGTTCTACTAGTAATATTAACCAGTCCATTGAATTACCCACCTTCTTTAAAGACCACTCTAATAAATTAGAGTATATGTTGCACAAACTGGACGTCCATAGACAACTCAGATTTTATTTGGATAGAACAAAAGATCACAGGAAATCTGATCAGCTATTTATAGCTTTTGCTGACAGCAGAAAGGGTCTTGCAGTTACGAAACGAACTCTTTCGAAGTGGCTAACTGATTGTATCATTTTTGTTTATGAGAATTCTGATCAAACATTATCAGCAAAACCCAGAGGACATTCTACCAGATCAATTTCTACATCTTTGGCTCATGCAGCTCGCTTACCTTTAGACATCATTTCAGCGGCTGCTACTTGGGCTAAACCACATACATTTATTTCTCATTACAAAGTGGACAGGGTTTCTAGGATAGGGCAACCTTTGGTTCCACTGTGCTCAAGAACGTTCTCCCTTGAGTTCCTCAGGATCATGGAGCTAGGGACGCTACCCATGTGTAAGAACAAAGGCGAGATTGAACACTCTCACATAAAGAAGTTATGTCCTTACCATAACGCTCCATGTGGAGTGTTCATCTCGCCTTGGTTACACTCCCACCCTTCCCACCCTTAGGAAGAACGCTCGATTTGGTGCCTGGTCTGGAGTATTCTCCTTCTGCTGTTGCAGTATTGCTGTTACTATCATACTCTTGGTATGTTTGTATATATGTACTTTATGTATATAGTTAGCAGGTGTGCGTGCTGTATGTCTGGTTTGCTTGCAAACTAGATCTGAGGTAAAGGCAGAGGGGGATTGTGGGTATTGGATGTCCTCGAGCTTCTTCTCGATGCAGAGCTTGCAGTCGGCCGGCACGGAGCCGAGGATCGGCTCCGAACCCATGTGTAATAACCAAGGCGAGATGAACACTCCACATGGAACGTTATGGTAAGGACATAACTTCTTTGTAGGTGGTATGCAACTCAGTATTGTTGCTGGATTTGGAACAACAGGAAAAGTAGGCAGTACTGCATTCTTTACAGCCCTTAAGTCTTGTACAAATCTGTAAGTATCCTTTCCAGGCTTTTTCACTGGAAAAATAGGAGTATTACAAGGGCTTTTAGCTGGTATAATTATTCCTTGCTGTATTAGAGACTGAATTACAGGTTTGCTTCCCTGCTCTGCTTCCGGCTTTAGTGAATATTGTGGAACTCTAGGGAGAGGTTTTTTACGTAATTTTATTTTTACTGGTTCTGCTGATTTTAGTATACCTACTTCATTTGCATGCTTAGCCCACAAGTTGGCAGGTACCTGCTGTATTAACTGTCCATTTGCCTGTATGCTTCCAGCAGGCTGTTCCTCAGCTTCTGCTAAAACTGCCAATACTTCCTCCTCTGATTCTCTTGGAACATTTAGATACACCCCTTCTGTGGTATAGTAAATAGTACAACCCAGCTTGCATAACAGATTTCTTCTTAGCAGATTTACAGGTGCAGTAGTACTCAAAAGAAAGGAATGCTTTTCTTCAATCGGACCTAAAGACATAGGGATGGGTTCAGAAACAGGATACGTAACCATAGTATTTGTTACTCCAACTGCCTTTACTTTATGCTCTGATACTGGTATTTGACTATCTGAAGTAATTTTTAACACTGACCTAGTGGCTCCAGTGTCCTCCAGAAATTGGGTTTCCTTTGAATTTATTTTCATCTTAACGTAGGGTCTGTTTTGATCTGTTGGCAGTAGATGAGTTAAGATTTATTTCTGTGTTATTTCCATGACCTAATCAGTATGGAGCTTCCTGACTCCTTCCAATCTGAGGAGGTGGTGGAGGAAAAACTGCATTATTATAATTTGGTTGCCACTCAATCCAAGTATCTTGGACTCTTTGCATTTACCTGTGTGGGCACTCCCCTCTCCAATGTCCTGCTTCTTCTCAGTTAAAGCAAGATGTGTTAGATGAAGCTGGAGGGGCACTGCCAGCTCATTGTTGCCAACCAGCTGCACCTTGTTCCCCTTGACCAGCACTTTTTCTAAATCCTCTAGCAGTTCATGTACCCCTTCCCCTGCTTCTGCCTCGACCCCTTGGGTTTTCCAGCTGCCTGATTTGTAAAGTTAACAGCTTATACTCAGTTATCCTTCCTTCATTTTTCCTGATACTCTGAGCAGTGATTTGCAGCACTTAATAAAGACTCTAAATCCTTTCCTTGCCAATCTATGAGCACTTGCTTTATTTGATTTTGTACAGGGGCTTGCAGACCCTGCACAAAGGCTGTTGCAATAGCTGGCTTAGCTTGCTCTTCTGGGTCTGGTATTCCTAAATGTCTAGCAAATGCTGTTTTAAGGCAACTCAAATAGTCTGCAGGGGCATCCCCTTTATTTTGTTTACATGCCTGTATTTTAGACCAGTCGGTCCTAACTTGACACACACCCGTAATCTTGTTTAACAATGCTGTTCATTTATTTGTTAATGCATTCCCTGTGAGAGCGAAATCTGTCATCTCAGCCTTTTTCATTAACTGCTTTCTTATTTCATCTGAAGTAACTACCCCTCAGCAGTTGATTTAAATCTGTCCAAGTAGGATTGTAGCAATCTATTATAGTTTTTAATTCTTCTTTGAATTTTAATGGATCTTCTGTAATTGGAAAATGTTTCGACATAGTATGCAAATCAGCAGGGGCCCAAGGACGATGAACAAGTTCTCTATTTTGTGCCCCCAAAATTTCCCTGAGAGGTGCCAGTAGATCTCCTCCAGAGGTTGTAATGTCTTGTTGTACCCTGTCATGTGAGCGTGTATGGCGAGATACAGGAGTGTCAAATACTAATGCCTCTGTTGGGGAAGTAGAACCTATCTGAGAAGGATAGGAAGAACACCCTATGACTGCAGATGCCTGTTCAGAAGAAGATTGAACAGGGGAATCAGTCCGAGATGTGCCAGTATCACGCAAACTGGGTGTCCAATGGACAGTAGACCGAAAGGTAGGGGTCTGAGAAACAGCAGAGTCTTGTACAGGAGGTACCCGTACTGGTGCATGTGGGGGTGGGGGGGGGTGCCGTAGCTACTGGAGGATTATCATCCTCTTCAGAAGTTTCTGCTTTTTGGCCGTCCTTAGTTTGTTCCAAACCTGCTAAAGCAGGATAAAGGGATCCCCCTTTTACTGGTCTGTACTGCCTTTTTAACCTCTTTTACTTATTGCAACAATTTCTTGTTAACATCCTGCAGCCCTCTTAATGCTGAGTCCTTTTTCCTTTTAAGTGCTTCACTGTACCAAGAATAAAATGCTATCATTTGTTCCCCACTTACTTTGCTTTTCTTTTCTTCCAAAATACCTTTCAATGTCAGCAATTTAGTCTTATCATAAGTTCCATTTAATGGAAATACCCGACCAGAACAATTCATAGTAAGCTGAAACCAGTCATGCAAATATTTACAACTTGCCTTCCCGTAGTTAAAATGCATGAAATATGCAGGTGTTCCCTTTTCAGGGATTTGATCATGCTTACTTATCTTTGCTCCCATTTTTCTTATTTTATAAATAAGTAATAATAAAAATGCTAGGCTTACCTTACAACTCCTGGATCCTGGCAGTTCCGAAGACAGAAAATAACTGTAGTAATCCACACACCATACAGGGAGGGAAGGGTAGGAAGTCTGTCGGCTTGCATCAACAGAAGAGAGGTTTCAATCAACCTTTTCCCACAGCACCCCCTTGCTTTCGTTCCAGTGCAAGCTCAAAAGTTACAGCTCCAGCATTGTGGTCGGAATAACTGGGCGGATAGGTACTGTGTCCTGAACTGACCACTCTTTCAGACCCTCTAAGGTTATTTTCACACAATCACACTGTTAAGTCCCAGCATGCTTTGGGATCATTAATTTATTTTAACAACATGCATTTCTATGCCCTATCATGCTGTAGGCTTATGAATTTGTTTTAACAGTATATAGTTTACATTCCAATCATGCTATGGGCGCATGAACTTGTTGTATAGTCTACATCTCAATCATGCGGTGGGCTCATGAATTTGTTTTAACAGTATGTAGTCTATGTCCCAATCATGCGGTGGGCTCATGAACTTGTTTTAAGAGTATATAGTCTATGACCCAATTATACTGTGGCTCATGAGCTTTCTTTAACTTTTAATTTTTCTTTTCTTTCTCTCATGCATTCTTACATTGACAGAATAAAACATCTCTCATACTTCTTACCTTTCAATCCTGAGGGTACTGCCCTTGACACAAGGCACCTCCTTATGTTAATTTGTCCTTTGCTGTATGTACACATACATTTACTATACTCATTTGCTGTGGGGTCCTCCCACTATTACTTGTATACCTTACAAACAACTCAGTCAAACAAAAACACAGTTATGCACTTATTGTACAAACACAGTCATGCACTTACATTTTGCTAAAATTGTCTAAAAAAAGAAAAAAACAGAAACCAACTCTTTACCCTTACAAAACAGTTTCCCTGCCAAGGCTAGTATGTTTGCACACCCTGAATAGCTGCACATCTGTCTCTCTGACTATTCTATACAAAGCAGTGTGGAATTCACAGAAAATCTGTGACTGGCCCTATTCCAGAACTGCCCTACAGCAATACCAAAGTTCAGATCCGAGTCACGGCACCAAATTGTTGTAGTCTTAAATAAATAACATTAAGAATTTACCTTGTATGCCTTCAGTCAGAAACAACACTTCAGGATGTACAAATAGAAATGTTATTCTTACAGCAGTGGGAGACAATTTTCATTGCCTTTGATGAAGCATTCTCACTTTACATAGAAAAACTGTATTTTTATACATTTTTCTTATCAAAACTGGTCATGCAGATTTATTACGTTACAGTTACTCTGATGAATAGAAAATGTGATTTTTGCCTCGGACGTCTCGTGAACACCTTTCTATACATGATTCCCCTGCTTCCAAGGGGTCTTGTTTCAAACCTGCCCTAGCAACAATGCACTCCTAGCCTGGAGGAGTCAGACTAACAAATTTATTTTGTAATAACTAACACACCTCGACTTCAAGTAACACATACTTTTTCCTTATTACATACTAAAATAATGCAGTTAAGAAACAGCAATACTGTAGCTTATGAAGCTGTATTTTTCCCAGCCCTGCATACAAATTATGTTTGCTTTTTAACAGTCATATTATAGCATCATTAATAAACTGAAATTAATATACATTTTAATAAGCTGGTCTTGTCCCATAGCAGTGTGCAGTTTTCAGTTTAATTGTTTAGCAGTGTGACTCTTATTTTGTTATGATTGGTAAAGATGCTTCCTTTCTTAAAGAAGAGCAATATAGAGATATTCATGCTGTACTTAAACAAAAAGATGATGCATCCATGTTATACATACAGTTTCTCCCAAGTTTATTTACAGGCCCAGTTACACAGAAGAAGTGTTATTCTGATACCTATAACACTAAAGACATAGTATTTTTTAGCTAAATGAAGACAATGTTCAGCATTTTATATTGCCAAGTCGAATAGAAAGCTCCAGGAGAGAATATGTGGTCATATATCTGAAATAAAGTGTTGAAAATAATGCCTTATTTAAAAGATATTTACCTCAAGCTCATTGTTTTGAATTCTTAGTGATACAGAGATTGTGTGAGAATAAGAGCAGTGGGGACATAGTTGTTTAAACAAAAATGTAGAGTATATGTGTATTAATAAACTAAGAGCAGATTCAAGCCCAGGTTTGAATGGGCTTAAAAATATTCAATCTGTTTTGAAGTTGAGGCAGATGAAATTAAGATGACCAGTGTGTTTTAAGTCATGTGGTCTTGATGGTTATATAAACAGATGGAAGCTGCTTTCTGTTTTTTTTTTTTTTTTTAACCTGAAAAGTTTAATAATATGATGTTAAGTTGTCTATCTCGCCTTCATTCTTGCTGGATGGGTTCGGAGCCGACCTCGGCTCCCACTCGGCCACTCTAAAAGCTCGAGAGTTGGTTCCACCGGCTCAAGGCTCCCCTTATATCCCACAATGCTAGGCGAGAGTTACCCCAGATCTCGTTTGCCGCTACAGCTTCGAGGTTGGTTGCTTCTACCGGTTCCTGGTGAGTGTTAGCTTTTCTTCAAAAAGTTACTCTTTTTCCCCTTTTAACTTTTTTCTTCCTAGATTAGTGTAGAACATTGAGACTTTTTCCCGACCCTATATTTCCCGTTTTTTACTAAAAGAACCGTTGGTTCTTCCTTTGGGCCTTGGCCTTCCCTTCCTAGGGAGTGCTTGTGTAGTTGCTTTAACTTTTGTACTTAAGTATTAGTATTTTTGGCTAAAATTGTTATTTTTTTAGTATTACTAATTTTGCTGACAGGGTATAACTGTGTGTTTGGGTGTGTGTTAGTGTACACCTGTCAGTTAGGGAAATGTCAAAAGAAGCAAAGGTCTCGATTCAAGAAGTGTGATGCGTGCTGTCAGAAAATGTCTCTGACAGACGCTCACACTTCTTGTGTCTATTGTCTGGGGCCTTTGCACCTGCAGGACTCCTGTGCTGTGTGCCATGGCTTCAGCCCCAGGGTCCTGCAGGAAAGAGAAAACAAGTTGATTCTGAGAGGTTTGTTGAAGCCAGAGGATTCCCTGTCAGTTTCAACAGGAAGCCCTCTAAGGCATCGAGGTCTTCGGCTCCGGCTTCTGAGCCGAGACCTCAGGTTGTTCAACCTTGCCTTTATCGGCTCGGCTGGAGCCGATAAGACTCAGTCCACAGTTTCTGTGGTTCCTCGGCTCCGCCGGAGCCGAGGTTATCGAGGTACCGTGTCGGCTCCGACAAGATCTTCGGAGCCGACAACCAGAAAGAGGTCTAGGTCACCTTCTCTTGGCTCCGTTCATTCGGCTCCAGGATCTCCCCTGCTGTCCGAACGGAGCCAAAGGTCTCATTCCTCTAGGTCATCGAGGCTTTCCGATCATGACCTTCAGAGGGTGGTGAGTCGACTACTTAAGTCCGAGGCACTAGCCCAGATGCTTCAGAGCCCGACTCATCAGTCGGTGCCTGCCCCGTCCATCAACTCTTCCTCCTTCGACTCTTTGAGTTCGAGCCGGGTCGGTCGGAACCGAGACTGTGGTCACCGGAGCCGAGACAATTGTCTTCGGCTCCGTGCCGCTCCGCTTTCTTCCTTGGAGGAATCTCGGCGCCGACTTCCCTCGTCGGCTCCGAGGGTGAGTGGCATCGGACCCTTGTCCGACCCCTCCCTCTCGGTGCTTCGGCGCTGGTGAGTTCGGCTCCGACATCGACCTCGAGCCATCACTGTCGGTGCCGAGGGGGGTCCTTAGCTCCTCGGAGCGGGGACCTCTGGCTCTGCCTGACAGGGGTGCATTCGAGGTCATACGGAGTGTGTTAGAGCCTGGCTCTACTCCACAGTCGGCTCCGTCAGCCCCTCCCTCTATGCTGCCTCAGGGTAAGTCGACTCACTCCCTCATCCCGGACCGCAGAGAGCCAGCTCCTCAGGAGCCCCCTTTGGGGATTTCATCCTCTTCCGAGGCCTCTCCTGATTTGGCAGAAGAGCCTCCTCGGAAGAGGAAGTGCAAGAGGAAGCACATTGACTCACCTGAGTCTATCACGTCAGACACAGATCTGGATGATTCTGAGGGTTCCCCCCGTTCTCATTTGCAGACATTCTGGAGATCCTGAAACAGAGGGGAAATTGGCCAGCCCTCAACCCTTCGGAGGACGAATCTGTGTATCTTGAGGCATTTGGCTCTCGTCCTTCCACCTCCTGGGTGTCCCCCTTGACCCCCTCATGCAGGTGGTTGCTAAGAAGGCATGGACGGCTCCTGATTCAGTGGACCCCACTCCCAGGAGACCCTCCAAATTCATCACAGCTCCATCAGACAAGCAATTTTTATCAAAAGGAGTTTCTGTGGATGCTATGGTGGTAGCTGCCGCCACAAAGAAGGAACTGGCTGATCCTTCAGTGCCTGTCCATCCACCTAACAAGGAATCTAGGTCCATGGATAGGTACGGAAGCGGATGTTCTCCTCAGCGACATTTACCATGCGTTCGCTGAATTGCCTGTGCCATTTCACCCGCCTTCAAAGGGACTTGATCAAGGAAGCGAGTGAAATGTTGAAGGACCCTACAGCTGCGGGTTTCAAGAGAAAATGAACACGCAGCTGGCTACCCTTAATTCCATATCCAACTCCTCCATGCGCCTCTCTTATGCGGCTGATGGAGCGAGCAGAGCGCAGGGACAGGGTAGCCTTACGTAGGCACGCCTGGATGCGGCTATGCAACTTTGCAGAACCTTTCAAGACGTCTTTCACGAACTCCCTTTGATGGATCATCTCTTTGGTCCTCAAGTGAAAGAAACCCTGGCTAGGTGCGAGACTGATGGCAAGACCCTTTCTGCCGCCGGAGTCCGTTTTTCTCCTTCTAGGCCTTACCCCAAAGGCCAGAAGGGTGGGAAGATGTGGTTCCGTAAACAATCTCAAGGGACTTTGCCTGACGACAGAGTCGTTTCCTACCAAAGGCAGAGGTGGGAATAACAATGGCAGACGCCGCCCTAGGGGCAGGGGGTCCGCAGAACCAGGGCAATCGGGAAGCCTTTCCTGACAAGCCCTTTCAGCATCCCTGAGGTGTTGCCCGACTGCCCATCTTCGGAGGCAGTCGGGGAAGATTGTCACTGTACCCAGAAGCCTGGCTATCCCTGACTCAAGACAAATGGGTACAGTCCATCATTTCAAGGCTATTCTATCCCTTTCTTCATTTTCCAAATCAGTCAAAAATCCCTTCCAGATGTTCCACCTGCTCAAAGGGATATAGCAGCTTTGGAAATTTCAAAACTGCTTGCAAAAGAGCAATTCAGTCAGTGCCAGCAGACCAACAAGGATCCGGAATCTACTCAAGGTTCTTTTAGTTCCAAAGAAAACAGGGGACTGGAGACCGATTTTGGATCTCAGTGTCTTGAACAAATCAGTCAAGAAAACAAGATTTCGGATGGTCACGCTGCAATCCATTCTTCCCCTTTGGGCAAAGGAAACTGGATGTGCTCTATAGACCTTCGGGATGCGTACTATCACATAAAAATGAACAGACGCTCCAGAAGATTCCTCCGCTTCAGGCTGGGAACCAGTCATTTTCAGTTCAGGGCCCTGCCCTTTGGTCTCACCACTGCCCCCCGGGTGTTTACCAAATGCATGGCAGTGGTAGCTTCTCACCTGAGACGACAAGGATTCCAGGTGTTTCCATATTTGGACGACTGGCTTCTCACAGCTCCCACCAAGCATCTCCTTTTGATGGCCAGAGATTATACTTTTCGCATTTGTCAAAAACTAGGTATTTCAATAAATTGCGAAAAGTCTGTTTTGTCGCCTTGTCGTACTATTACCTACATAGGCGCAAATTTAGATACTATAAACATGTCTGCAACGCTAACACATCAAAGGATATCAGACATTCACAAATTGGTGTCACTTCTTCTCAACAACAACAGAGCCAAAGCCAGGTTAGTTCTAAAGGTGTTGGGAATCATGGCAGCAGCCATACCTCTCCCATTGGCCAGATACCACATGAGATCCTTCAGTGGATGCTTTTTCTCAATGGTCATACCAGGAACTTCCAATGTCTCACACCATTATGATCACGCAACATGCAAAAGCATCTAATGTGGTGGATGTCTTCCCCAGCTCCTGGCGGAAGACCATTTGTTCCACCTCCTCCGGTTGCTACTCTGACAACGGATGCCTCCCTGATCGGGTGGGGGGGGCATTATCAGGGCAGGACAGTCCAGGGCACATGGCAACCAAACGAATGCCACTTGCACATAAATGTTCTGGAGATGAGAGCAGTGCTTTTAGCGTTGCAAGCCCTTCAAGACTCTCTTCCCTTAGGAACGATTGCAATCCAGACAGACAACATGTCTGTAGTGTGGTACATCAACAAACAAGGCGGAACCAGATCATACCCCTGTGTCGAGAAGCACTCAGACTGTGGCAATGGGCGATTTCTTCTCAGCGTTTCTGATAGCAACGACATCCCCGGAAGTCCAATCACATTGCGGACAAGTTGAGCAGAGCTATACTCATGCCTCACGAGTGGTCTCTGAAAGACTCTGTAGTGAGAGATATTTCTCAAGTGGGGTCAGCCTTGCTGCGATCTTTTGCTACTCCCCAAAACAGCAAGTGCAGAGAATACTTCACTCTATTCCCTTTACCAGGCCAACCCAGCAGGGACGCTCTAGTCCAAGTTTGGCCCCGGGACTTCTGTATGCATTTCCTCCTTTCCTCTGATCTCTCAAGTAATACAGAAAGCTATCGCTCAGAAGGCCTCATTGATCCTCATTGCTCCTTACTGGCCTCGACAAGTGTGGTTCCCCTTTCTACATCATTTCTCTTGAGCGACCTGGAGTCTGGACCTAGTTCCAGACCTTTTGATCCACCAATCGGGTCAGTTTCATCGCCCTCCCTTCTCTGAACCTCACTGCTTGGTTCCTCCAGTTCCAACCGTAGTCAGGCTTCCTCATTTATCTCACTCGGTTAGAGATATATTGATAGCTTCCCATAAATCTTCCACTGAAAGATTTATTTGAGTAAGTGGAAACGCTTCTCATATTGGGCACAAGGAAAGGACATAGATCCTTTCACCGCTTCCATCCAACTAGTCCTTGATTTTCTAGCTGAACTCTTCCATGCAGGTTCATCTCCATCTACTCTTAAGGTTCAATTGGCAGCTATTTCTAATTTTCATGTGGGCATTTCTGAATCTGCCCTAATGTCCCACAAACTTTGCAAAGCCTTTTTGAAAGGAGTTTTTCTTCTCAGACCTCCTATAAGAAATCCTCCTTCTCCTTGGCACCTAAATTTAGTTCTTGCTTCTTTGATTCTTTCCCCTTTCGAACCTGCAGCTTCATGTTCCTTGAAATTATTATCATGGAAAACTCTCTTTCTGGTGGCTATCACATCAGCTAGAAGAATTTCAGAACTTCAAGCACTCAGTTGTCGTTCTCCTTATCTTCTGTTCCATAAGGACAGAGTTTCCTTTAACTAACCCGTCCTTTTTGCCTAAGGTGGTTTCAACATCAAATCTAAACCAAAGCATTGACCTCCGTGTCTTTTTCCCAGAGTATTCAAATAGGTCTGAACAAAAATTACACTGCCTGGATGTTCATCGTCAATTAAGGTACTATTTGGACAGGACGAAACAATTCAGAAAATCTGATCAGCTGTTTGTCTCCTATGCCGAAAGCAGAAAAGGAGTTCGAGTTTCAAAGGTATCATTATCCAGATGGCTAACATCTCTCATTACCCTTGTTTATGAGATTAGACACCAAAACTGCCTAATAAACCTAAAGCCCATTCCACCAGAGCTTTGGCTACTTCTCTAGCCTTCCAAGACAGACTGCCTATTGACACCATTTGTGCAGCTGCTACTTGGGCTACTCCTCACACTTTTATTTCCCATTATAAGTTGGATTTAGCCTCTAGGCATAGAGCTAATTTTGGTTCCACTGTTCTCAGGAGTCTGTTCCGTTAGGCCACCTGGGACAAGGTGCTAGGGACGGTCCCATCCAGCAAGAATGAAGGCTAGATAGACAACTTAACATATAGAAGTTATGTTCTTACCATAACGCTCCATGTTAGTTGTCTTCTTCTCGCCTTCTTCTTGGCCCCACCTTCCTTCCCCCTGGCCTGGACAGACCTAGAGGAGTTGTGATCGTGACCTCTCTTTCTACCACCTCTTTCTTAGTCATATGCTATTATGCATATTTCTTGGTTCAGGATGTAGGTCACCCTTCTTTCTTCCTGTTGTTAGAGGTGGATTCTGTTTTACAGTTATACTGTTATTGTTATAAGCTGGGGTTAGCTTACAAACGAGATCTGAGGTAACTCTCGCCTAGCATTGTGGGATATAAGGGGAGCCTCGAGCCGGTGGAACCAACTCTCGAGCTTTTAGAGTGGCCGAGTCGGAGCCGAGGTCGGCTCCGAACCCATCCAGCAAGAAGAAGGCGAGAAGAAGACAACTAACATGGAACGTTATGGTAAGAACATAACTTCTATTTTCCTATAGTAATTTGAGCTGGTCTTTTTGGAGTTTTGTTGGAGCTTTTCTGACCAGGCACATCTTTACCTGCTGGAGCTTTAATTTTATTTGTTTGTTACATGGATATAGACTCCGAAACCACAGATCAAGGGGGTATGAACACCCTCCTACTTTCACAGCTGCAGGTTGACAATTAAAGCAAAACAAAACAAAAAAAATCTTCAGCCTGCAGTGCAAGTGTCTTCTCCTTTAAGGAGGACCTTGCATGCGTCACATACACGCATTCCAACGTGGATGTAAATACATTCCACACTCGTGAGTGGAATTTAAGCTGGAAGTTCTTTTGAGATGTTATTCTGCTAATAAACATGCAAAAAAAAACACGTTGCACAGTCAGTGCTGTGTCATAAGTGGGATGCCTTTTTCATTTTTTCAGCAGTGTTTTTGTCCTGTGTTTTTCAGGATGACAGTTTAATATTGTGCTTTACTGTCATGGTACAACCTGTGACATAAACAGCATGGTGGTCATATGCATAGAAGCAAAATGCTATCTCTAACTTTAGGGGAGGGCAACAGTCTGTAATTACCTGAGCTCTATCCAGTTTGGAGCAGAGATACAGTGAATCAAAGCTTAGTAAACTGTTATATTTTTAATTGGGTGATATTGTACTTTTTTTTACATATTTTGTGTTGTGATTTCACAGTAATGACTCATGAGCTAAGTGTTGGTTAACCCATTGATTTTGTCTAGTGTATTTAAAATTCTGGAGTTGTTTCTGTGTCTTCCTAGGTTCATAGGTTGGTACTAGACTATCGGCCCTAGGTCCTATACAAGCCTAGCCATAACAATTCCCTGGCTATTTCTTCCCACAATATTTACTTCCCTGGACCCTGTCTAGCAGGGTGACTGACGTGATCCCCGGAGTGAATTTCCTATCTCCTAGCCAATCATCAAGGGTCCTTTTGAAGAGGGCCAAAGTGGTGCTCTGCTTGACATGTATGGGCAGTCTGTTCCAGAGTCTGGGGAGTCTCTGGGTCAGGAACCTATCCCTCCAGCATGTTTTGTTCATTGTGATGACAAGGTTTAGATCCCTGGAGCGTGTGGCTCTGGGGGATTGGGATTTTTTTAAATGTAACATGTCCAACAGCTCTGGGTTTGACATAGCCTTGTATGTTAAGCGGAGATCGCCTCTGAGTAGATGATATGCGACAGAGTATAGTTGGAGTTTTTTTAGATGGTCAGCATAGGGCATCTGCTTTAGACCTGTGATTCTTTTAGTGAGGTATTTCTGCGGCCTTTCCAGTTGCAGATGCCTTGAGAGGTACATACCAAACGGGGCGTTGTATTCCATAATGGGTCTAATGAGGGATGAGTACAGTGGGATAATGACTTCCTTTTTTCTGGATGAAAAGTCCTTAGTGATGAGGTGTGCCACATAGAAGGATTTCCTGACTGTTGTGGCGATGTGGTTATCGAAGGAGAGACCACTGTCCACCTGTGTCCCTAAGTCTCTTATCACACTTTCGGTGTTTAGTATACTGCCACCTATGTGGTAATTCACGGGTACATGTTTTTTCCCAAAGGTGATAACTATACATTTCTTGGCATTGAGCTTGAGCCCATGGCTCTGGCACCAAGCATCTGTTTCTGTAAGTCCCTTTTGTAGAATATCCACATCATTTGGGGATTCAGTAATGGCTCCCAGTTTGCAGTCATCTGTGAACTTTGTTAGCCAGAGTCCCTTAGTGTTGGCCTGTACTTCAGAGAAGTAGATGCCAAACAAGAGCGGCCCCAGGACTGAACCCTGAGGTACTCCACTTGTCACTTGTCTGGAGCTGGATTTGGGGTCAGCTACTTTGATAGTGTGGGTTCTGTCAGTAAGCCATTTGGCAACCCAACGAGTGATGTAGGGATTAATTCCCAGCTGAGTAAGTTTATCTCTGATTCCAGAATGGGGGATGGTGTCGAAGGCCTTGGTGAGGTCCAGATAGGCTGTGTGGACCACCTTACCCTCGTCCACAGCTCTGGAGACTGATTCGAAGAAATCAGTCAGGTTCAGGAGACAAGATCGGCCCTTCATGAACCCAAACTGGGTGGGCTCCAGTGTTTGAAGGTTGCCAATGTCTTTGTTTATAAGTTCCATGATAATACATTCCATGGCCTTGCAGATCAGGCTCGTCAGACTGATGAGCCGGTAGTTCCCAGGATCCAAGGTGGATCCCCCCCTTGTGGAGTTGGATAACTATAGCTGTGATCACTCAGTGGCACGAAGCCTGCGGTGAGGCTATGATTAAACATGACAATTAGGTGAGGTCAGTGTGGGTCAAAACAGACTGGCTGTTACTGCTACGTTCTCTGCACTGAAAAACTTTGGTGTGTTTAATTTTGAGAAGCTGTGCTGTTCCTTGCTTTATAGCAAGTAGAATAGAGATTATCTCTGTGTACATCTGTAGTACTTTTCAAGTGGGGTGGTACATTGAAACCAATTGTGAAAATTCTTCTGTTTGTAATTTTATCCCTTAATGATGACGTGAAATGTCTAAAGGGTGACATTGCTGTTCAGTGCTGTTACCACTTATTAGTACTACATAACATGGAGGGTCATTCTTTTTATTTATTTTACAAAAATATGTCTTACAGTAGGATGTGTTTCTGAAATTATGAGTCTACATAGCAGATATTATTAAATAAGTTTGAGTATCTTGAAAGACCATATAATAAATGTTTGGTAAGTGTTTTTTTTTGTGGGTATTGACTTTTAAACCAGAATGGGCGGGCTACTTAGACACTTGCTTAGTAATAGCTTTCCAGGGTATTGGTTATACTTACTGCTTTTTTTTTTTTTTTTTATCCGAAGGGAATCTCATAATACTTCTGTCAGATTTGCAAACCTACGCCTCTGTATTACTGCTTGTAAAAGTAAAGATGTTAAGTTGTCTATCTCGCCTTCATTCTTGCTGGATGGGTTCGGAGCCGATCCTCGGCTCCGACTCGGCCACTCTAAAAGCTCGAGAGTTAGTTCCACCGGCTCAAGGCTCCCCTTTTATCCCACAATGCTAGGCGGTAATACCTCAGATCTCGTTTGCCGCTACAGCGATCGAGGTGTGTTGTTCCAACCGGCTTCAGGTTAGTTTGTTTAGAGCAGTCTAAAACTTAATTTAAACCCCTTTAACTTAGTTTTTATTGATAAATCCCAAAGTTAAGTAGTTTTTTATCCTTTCCCTCCAGTTTCTCCACCCTTTTTACCACAGGAACTTAGGAGTTCTTTCCTTAGGCCTTCGGGCCCTTCCATCCCCTTATTAGTAGTGGAGTGTATGTGTGTTTTTTTGTAGGGATCAAAAAAACTAAATTTATTAGTTTAATTTATTAGTTTAAATTCATTTATTGGATAGTGTAATCGGTGTGTTTGTTCTTGTGTGGTGATTACACTTTATATCTTAGTAATGTCTAAGGATTCAAAGGTCTCAGGCTTTAAGAAGTGTGACTTGTGCTGTCAGAAGATGTCTCTGACAGACGGTCACACTTCTTGCGTGTACTGCCTCGGACCTTTGCACCTGCAGGACTCTTGTGCTGTATGCCATGGCTTCAGCCCTAGAGTCCTGCAGGAAAGGAAAAATAAGCTTATTTTACGAGGCTTATTGAAACCTGAGGGTCCCCCGACTCTATCTTCGGGCAAACCCTCCAAGCCTACTAGGTTGTCGGCTCCAGCTTCCGAGTCAACACCTAGGGCTTCGAAGTCTGCTACAACATCGGCTCCGGCTGGAGTCGATGAGACTCGAACACTTATTTCTTCTGTTTCCTCGGCTCCGGCCGGAGCTGAGGTATTGGAAATCACTGAGTTGGCTCTGATAAGGTTATCGGAACCGACAACTAGGAAAAGGTCTAGGTCACCGTCTCTTGGCTCCGTTCATTCGGCTCCAGCATCTCCCTTGCTGTTTGAACGGAGCCATAGGTCTCACTCCTCTAGGTCGTCGAGACTTTCGGATCATGACCTTCAGAGGGTAGTGAGTCGACTTCTTAAGTCCGAGGCACTGGCCCAAATGCTTCAGAGCCCGACTCATCAGTCGATGCTTAACCCTATTACTCAAAATGTTCCTCCTCCGACTCCTTTGAGTTCGGAGCCGGGGCGTTTCGGACCCGAGACTGTGGCAGCGTCGGAGCCGATACAGTTGTCTTTGGCGCCGTCGTCTGCTCCGATTTCTTCATTGGAGGAATCTTGGCGCCGGACTTCCGTCATCGGCTCCGAGGGGGTGAGTGGCATCGGACCCTTGTCCGACCCCGCTCTCCCTCTCGGTGCTTCGGCGTTGGTGAGTTCGGCTCCGACATCGGCCTCGGAGCCATCACTGTCGGTGCCGAGGGAGGTTTTCAGCTTTTCGGAGCGGAGATCTCTGGCTCTGCCTGACAGGGGTGCTTTCGAGGTCATGCGGAGTGTGTTGAAACCTGGTTCAACTCCACAGTCGGCTTCGTCCACCCCTCCCTCCTCGGTGCCTCAGGTAATTTCTACTCACTCCCTCATCCCGGACCGCAGAGAGCCAGCTCCTCAAGAATCCCCAGTGGGGATCTCCTCCTCTTCCGAGGCCTCTCCTGAATTGGCAGGAGAGCCCCCTAGGAAGAGAAAGTGCAAGAGGAAGCACATAGACTCACCTGAGTCTGTCACCTCTGACACGGATTTAGAGGATTCTGAAGGTTCCCCCCGTTCCCCCTCTGAAGATGTCTCCTTTGCAGACATCCTGGAGATCTTAAAACAGAGGGGGAATTGGCCAGCCTTCAACCCTTCAGAGGATGAATCTGTGTATCTTGAGGCGTTCGGCTCTCGCCCTTCCACCTCCTGGGTGTCCCCCCCTTTGACCCCCTCATGCAGGTGGTAGCAAAAAAGGCCTGGACGGCTCCTGACTCTGTGGACCCCACCCCCAGGAGACCTTCAAAGTTTATTACGGGCCCAGCAGACAAACAATTTTTGACTAAAGGAGTTTCTGTGGATGCTATGGTGGTAGCTGCTGCCACCAAGAAGGAACTAGCTGATCCTTCAGTGCCTGTCCATCCTCCTAACAAGGAATCTAGGTCTATGGACAGGTACGGGAAGCGGATGTTCTCATCAGCGACCTTTTCGATGCGTTCGCTGAACTACCTCTGTCATTTCACTCGTCTTCAGAGAGACTTGATCAAGGAAGCGAGTGAGATGTTAAAGGATCCAACAGCTGCGCGTTTGCAGGATAAGATGAACGCTGAGCTGGCTACCCTCAATTCGATAGCTAACTCCTCCATGCGCCTCCTTTCATATGCGGCTGATGGAGCGAGCAGAGCCGCAGGTACAGGTGTGGCCTTACGCCGGCATGCCTGGATGCGGCTATGCAATTTTGCAGACCCCTTCAAGACGTCTTTCACTAACTCCCCGTTTGATGGATCGTCTCTTTTTGGTCCTCAAGTGAAAGAAACACTGACAATGTGCGAGACTGATGGCAAAACTCTTTCTGCCGTCAGAGTCCGTTTTTCTACTCCTTCTAGGCCTTACCCCAAGGGCCAGAAGGGTGGAAAGATGTGGTTCCGCAAACAATCTCAAGGAGCTTTGCCTGACACACAGAGTCGGTTCCCCTCTAGAGGCAGAGGGGGGAACAATAAAGGTAGATGCCACCCTAGAGGCAGGGGGGGTCCGCAGAACCAGGGCAATCGAGAAACCTTTTCTGACAAGCCCTTTCAACATCCCTGAGGTGTTGCCCGACTGTCCACCTTCGGAGGCAGTCGGGGTAAGATTATCACTGTACCCAGAAGCCTGGCGATCACTAACTCAAGACAAGTGGGTACAGTCCATCATTTCCGAAGGCTATTCCATTCCGTTCTTTCACATTCCAAAACAATCAAAAAAGTCCCTTCCAAATGTTCCACCCGCTCAAAGGGAGCAAGCAGTGTTAGAAATCTCAAAGTTGCTTGCAAATAGAGCCATTCAACCAGTTCCAGCAGACCAGCAAGGATCCAGAATCTACTCCAAATTCTTTTTGGTTCCAAAGAAAACAGGGGACTGGAGACCCATTTTGGATCTCAGCAACTTGAACAAGTCTGTCAAGAAAACGAAATTTCGGATGGTCACGCTGCAGTCCATCCTACCCCTATTGGGGAAGGACAACTGGATGTGCTCTATAGACCTCCAGGATGCGTACTATCATATAAAAATGAACAGACGCTCCAGGAGATTTCTCCGCTTCAGGTTGGGAATCAGTCATTTTCAATTCAGAGCCCTGCCCTTTGGACTCACCACAGCCCCCCGGGTGTTTACCAAATGCATGGCAGTGGTCACCTCTCATCTGAGATGTCAAGGATTCCAGGTGTTTCCATACTTAGACGACTGGCTCCTTACAGCCCCCACCAAGCATCTTCTACTACTTGCCAGAGACTACACTTTTCGCACTTTTCGAAAGCTAGGTATCTCAATAAATTGCGAAAAGTCTGTTTTGTCGCCTTGTCGTGCTATTACCTTCATAGGCGCAAATCTAGACACAGTCAGCATGTCAGCCAGACTCACAGACCAGAGGATAGCAGACATACACAAAAAAGTCTCTCTTCTCCTCCACAGCAACAAAATCAAAGCCAGACTGGTCCTGAAAGTACTGGGGATTATGGCAGCTGCTATCCCTCTTCTTCTATTAGCCAGATTTCACATGAGAATCTTACAATGGATGCTCTTCACACAATGGTCATACCAACAACTTCTGATGTCCCACACCATTGTGATAACTCAAGCATGCAGGAATCACCTTCTTTGGTGGATTACATCCCCTCAGCTCTTCTTAGGAAGACCCTTTGTCCCTCCCCCTCCGGTTGCTACTCTGACAACGGACGCCTCCCTGATCGGGTGGGGGGGGCATTATCAGGGCAGGACGGTCCAGGGCATATGGCAACCTTACGAACGCCACTTGCATATAAATGTTCTAGAGATGAGAGCAGTGCTTTTAGCGTTGCAGGCCCTTCAAGACTCTCTTCCGATAGGAACGATAGCAATTCAGACGGACAACATGTCTGTAGTGTGGTATATCAACAAACAAGGCGGAACCAGATCCTACCCCCTATGTCGAGAGGCACTCAGACTGTGGCAATGGGCGATTTCTTCTCAGTGGTTTCTGATAGCAACGCACATTCCCGGGAAGTCCAATGTCATTGCGGACAAATTGAGCAGAGCTATTCTCATGCCTCACGAGTGGTCTCTGAAAAATTCAGTGTTGGAGAAGGTTTTTCGAAAGTGGGGCCAGCCTTGCTGCGACCTTTTTGCTACTCCCCAAAACAGCAAGTGCGAAAATTATTTCACTCTCTTTCCCCAACCAGGCCATCCCAGCAGAGATGCTCTAGTCCAAGATTGGCCCTGGGGACTTCTGTATGCCTTTCCTCCCTTCCCACTAATTTCTCAATTGATACAGAAAGCTTCCTTGATCCTCATTGCACCTTACTGGCATCGACAGGTTTGGTTCCCATTTCTACACCGTTTTCTGTTGGAGCAACCCTGGCATCTGGACCCAGTTCCAGATCTTTTGACCCATCAGTCGGGTCAATTTCATCGCTCCCTCCCCTCTCTGAACCTCATTGCTTGGTTCCTCCAATTCCAACCCTAGCCAGGCTTCCTCTAATATCTCACTCAGTTCGAGATATTTTAATAGCTTCCCATAAAACCTCCACTCGGAAGATTTATCTTAGTAAGTGGAAACGTTTTTCCTATTGGGCGCAGGGAAGGGACATAGACCCTTTCACTGCTTCTATTCAATCGATCCTTAATTTCTTAGCCGAACTTTTCCACTCAGGTTCGTCCCCTTCTACTCTTAAGGTCCAATTGGCAGCTATATGTAACTTTCATGTTGGAATCTCAGAGTCTGCCATCATGTCTCTCAAACTTTGCAAAGCCTTTTTGAAGGGAGTTTTTCTTCTCAAGCCTCCTATTAGGAATCCTCCTCCTTCTTGGGACCTTAACTTGGTTCTCACATCTTTGATTCTCCCCCCTTTTGAACCTGCGGCTTCGTGTTCAATGAAATTGCTATCCTGGAAAACACTCTTTTTGGTAGCCATTACTTCGGCTAGAAGAGTCTCTGAACTTCATGCACTCTGTAGTCGATCTCCTTACCTTTTGTTTCATAAGGATAGGGTATCCTTACGTACCAACCCATCCTTCTTACCCAAAGTAGCCTCTCCGGCAAACCTAAATCAAAACATTGACCTTCCTGTGTTTTTTCCTAACTATTCCAACAGGTCAGAACAAAAATTACATTGGCTAGATGTTCATCGACAATTAAGGTATTACTTGGACAGGACCAAACAAATCAGAAAGTCTGACCAACTGTTTGTTTCTTATGCAGAAGGCAGAAAGGGCCTTCCAGTTTTGAAAGTATCTCTCTCCAGATGGCTTACATCTTTGATTTCTTTTGTATATGAGATTAGGCATCAAAAGTTACCAAACAAACCTAAGGCTCATTCAACTAGAGCTTTGACTACTTCCATAGCTTTCCAAGACAGGCTGCCTATTGATACGATTTGTGCTGCAGCTACTTGGGCTACTCCTCATACTTTCATTTCTCACTGTAAGTTGGATTTAGCTTCTAGACACAGAGCCAACTTTGGTTCCACTGTACTCAAGAGTCTGTTCCGATAGGCCACCCGGGACAAGGTGCTAGGGACGCGGCCCCATCCAGCAAGAATGAAGGCGAGATAGACAACTTAACATATAGAAGTTATGTACCTACCATAACGTTCCATGTTAGTTGTCTTCTTCTCGCCTTCTTTCTTGCGTCCCACCCTCCTTCCCCCTAGCCTGGACAGACCTAGAGGAGTTTGACTGTGACCTTTTTTTCCTACCACCTCTATTTGTATATATGTATATACTGTAATATGTATATATTCCCTCATCAGGTTGTAGGTCACCTTCTTTCTGTCACTTTATAGAGGTGGGTTTCCCCTTTCCAGTGTATCTGGATTTTTTCCTGGCTGGGCCTAGCTTACAAACGAGATCTGAGGTATTACAGCCTAGCATTGTGGAATAAAAGGGGAGCCTCGAGCCGGTGGAACTAACTCTCGAGCTTTTAGAGTGGCCGAGTCGGAGCCGAGGATCGGCTCCGAACCCATCCAGCAAGAAAGAAGGCGAGAAGAAGACAACTAACATGGAACGTTATGGTAGGTACATAACTTCTATTTATAGTACTTGTAAAACTGTTACATTATGTTGTATTTGTGGTCATCTGCTAAAGAACTGACCTGTGCCTATAATATTTTGATTGTGTTTATTAAGATTTGCATGAAAGCCTGTTTTTGCTGTGATGTATTGTTTACAACACTGTTTATTAGCCCCTCTTTTTTATACCTTCTTTTCTTTGCTTGTTCCACTGTAATTTAAAATAAAATAAATTTGCAGAAATGTGAAGCATGTTGGAGCATAAGCCACTGTAAATTTAAAAGTGGAAGCAATTTCTTGTGGAACTGCAGGAAGGAAATAAAAAAAAACTGATACAGACGTACAGTAGGTGGATTGGGCACTCTAAATTGGCTGTAGGTGTGAGTGTGTATGCATATGAGTAGTATGGATGAGCTGCCGTGACAGGGCTAGCCAACTGGCAGTGTAAAACTTGGCTTGAGATGATTGTCACTGCTGAAGTGACACCCAGACCCCATGTGAAAAATGGGAAAAGGGGATGAGGATGGATGGAGTTCTGTCAAGAGAGAAGGAAATGTGTGTGCGCCCGTGTGGCCGTTTGGATGAGAATGAAGGTAAGTGTGTCTGTCTGTGTGCAATTTAGTATCATTAATTTCTGTATTAGAGAGAAATTGTGTGTGTGTGTGTGTGTGTGTGTGTGTGTGTGTGTGTGTGTGTGTGTGTGTGTGTGTGTGTGTGTGTGTCTATGCCAGCTTACATGTCCACCGAGACAATTCTGTTGTAATATTCTATAATAACCTTTAATGTGAAGTTGTTCAATCTCGCCGTTTGTTCTTACACGTGGGTACGGAGCCGATCCATCAGCTCCGAGCCGGCCGCTTTCCAAGCTCAAGATCTCTGAGTAGCTCGAGGCACAATCCCTATCCCATGATGCTCTCTGACTAACCTCAGATCTAGTTTGCCGCTGCAACGGATCGCAAGTTCTCCAGAGAGCTCGGGCCAGTATAGTTCTTTTTTCTGTCTTTGAGCAAATTGTACTTCTATATTTTGTAGAGTTTATATTCTAATTGATAGAATATAATTTTTTTAGGGCTGTGTCCCTCTTGTTGTGTGAATTAGTTGTGTTTGTGTTGTTGGAGCGGTTGCTCTTGGGCCTTGACCTCTTTTTCATTTAGGCACTTCTGTGCTTCCCTCATATAGTTGAACAGGGCTCTGTCAACTTGATTTCCCTATCCCTTATACTTAGTTTTAGATAGTGTGCTTTTTGATATATATAATTCAATAACTGTATCCCTTTTATTTAGCTTGGGATAGTTTGCTTTTTGCTATAGTTGGAACTTCTTATAGTACCTTTTTGTGTAGTATTATCAGGGATCTGATAATTGTGTGTTTGATATGTCTGACCAAAAAAAGAGACAAAAGTTAAGTTTCAAGAGGTGTGACTGTGGGCAGAAAATGTCCATTATGGACAGTCATGTGTCCTGTGTATATTGCCTAGGACCTCTACACTTACAGGAGGATTGTTCTATCTGCCACTCTTTTAGTGGCAGAGTATTGCTTGAAAGGAGGAGAAAGATAATGGACATAGGACTGTTGAAACCTGAATTTCAGAAAGCCTTGGATAAGACTGACCAGATCTCCAAGTCTTTGAAAGGGTCGAAGTCTTCAAGGGTGTCCTCGGAACCCAGGCCCTCGGTTCCAAGCACCTCCGTTAAGGTGTGGTCGCCGGTACCAAAGTCACCAGAGCCGTGCACCGAACTGATGTTTCGGAGCCAACCCTCTGAGCTGGAACCGGTGTCAGATGTGTTGAACTCTCCAATTCTTAGATCTGTGGCTTCTTCGGTCCCTTCGACCCATTCTTCTAGGACCCTTTCAGACGTCGATGTGGATCGTGTGTTGCAGAGGCTTTTAGAGAACCTGGCATTGACCAAATTACTTTCGGTTTCGTCCCAACTGGGTTCAATTCCTACTACCGTCCTTTTGTCTGTGACTACTCCTCCTCCGACCTTACCTAGGCCTTCGGGGCTGGAGGTGGAAGATCTGATGGTTGTGGAACCCGCGGAGCTGAGTCCTGTCCCAGTGACTTCGGCTCTTTCGACCCTGATCTCTTCGGTTCCGTTTGAAGAGTCTCGGAGCTGACGCTCTCTCGTCGGTTCCGGGGGGGGGGGAGTTGAACCGGCGTGTCTGTTCCGACCATTCCTCTCGGGGCCTCGGCACAGATGAGCTCGGCTCCGTCCTCAGGTTCGGAGCCCTTGGTCTCTGCACCAGGGAAGCTGCCTTCTTCTTCGGAACAGGCGGGGTCCTTGGGTTGAGCCTTCGATGCCATGAGGAGGGTAATGTCTGCCAAGACTCTCACTTCCTCAGGTCTTTCCTCTTCCCCCCTAAAATACCGCGTTCTACCTCTACATCACAGGTTCCTACTAAGCGCCGAGACCCAGAGCCTCAGGTAACCCCTTTGTGTGAACCCTGCTCTACTGAGACCTCACCAGACTGACGAGGTCCCCAGAAAGAGACTTTGCAAGAGGAGGCATTTGGATTCCCCTCAGGAATCCTTGATATCAGACACCAACTTAGAGGAATCAGAAAGGTCTCCACTGTCCCCCTCGGAGGATGTCTCCTTTGCAGACATCCTGGAAATACTAAAACAGAGTGGTGACTGGCAGTCCGTTACCCCTTCTGAGGATGAGCTGGTGCTCCTGAAGGCCTTTGGGTCTCAAGCTTCCACGTCCTGGGTTACTCCGCCCTTCGACGAACTCATGGATCTGGTTGCTTGAACGGTGTGGGAGTCCCCTGATTCCTTGGAACCAGTCCCTCGGAGGCACAATAAGTTCATCACTTCCCCACAAGACAAATTGTACCTCACTTAAGGAATTCCTGTTGATGCCATGGTGGTGGTGGCGGCCACCAAGAAAGAGATGTCAGAGACCTCTGCTACTGTCCATCCTCCTAATAGAGATTCTAGGACTATGGACAGATATGGGAAACGCATTTTTAGTTCTGCAACATTTGCCATGAGATCGCTTAACTACCTAACCCATTTTACCCGTCTTCAACGAGATCTCCTCCAGGAACTTGGAGATACTCTAAAAGGGTAACACAGATGAAGCTATTTGTGAGAAGGTGACGGCTCAGCTTTCTACCCTTAATGCCATTGTTAACTCGTCTATGCGGCTCATTTCCTATGCAGCTGATGGGTCGAGTCAAGCAGCAGATTCAGAGATAGCTCTGCGGATACAGTCCTAGATGTGCTTATGCTCCTTTGTGGAAGCCTTCAAGTCTTCCTTTGTCAACACCCCATTTGATGGCTCTATTTTGTTTTGGCCCCAAGTCAAGGAGACTCTCACTAGGTGTGAGCAGGAAGGAAAGACTCTTTCTGCCGTAGGAGTCCGTTTTCCCACCCCTACCAGACCATACCCCAAAGGGCAGAAAGGTGAAAAAATGTGGTTCCAGAAGTCCCAAGGAGCTTTCCAAAACACACGTAGTGAACCCCCCTTCAGGGGCAGAGGTGGGGGCATAATGGAAGATGCCGCTTTGGCAGCAGAAGGGGTCTGCAAAACCAGGGCGAAAGGGAGCAGTTCTCTAGCAAGCCTTATTAGCGCTCCTGAGAGGAGGCCCGACTGTCTTACTGTGGAGGCAGTCAGGGGTCGCTTGACTTTGTACCCAGATGCATGGCTAGGAATTACATCAGATTCTTGGGTACAAAGCATAGTTACCAGAGGTTACATCATCCCATTTTCAGAGTCTCCGCCAGTCAGAACAAGAATCCCAGATGTTCCACCCAGTCTGCGGGATCAAGCAGCTATAGAAATCCAAAAGCTGCTAGAAAAAAGAGTTATCCAGCCAGTCTCGGTGGACCAGATAGGATCAGGAACTTACTCCATATTCTTTTTAGTTCCAAAGAAAACGGGGGACTGGAGACCCATTTTAGACCTCAGCAAGCTAAACGCTTTTGTAAAGAAAGAAAAGTTCCGGATGGTCATGCTTCAGTCCATACTCCTGTTCCTAGGAAAGGCCAATTGGATGTGCTCTTTATATCTCAAGGATGCGTACTACCATATCAAAATAGCCAGACCTTCCAGAGATCATTTGTGTTTCCGGCTGGGAGCCAGTCACTATCAGTTTCGAGCACTGCCCTTTGGTCTCACCTCATCCCCCAGAGTGTTCACCAAATGCATGGCAGTGGTTATGGCTCACCTGAGACATCTAGGATTCCGGGTGTTTCCGTATCTGGACGACTGGCTCCTGTCCACCATCACCGGGCATCAACTCATTCTTTCCAGGGATCATACGATCTTTCCAGGGATCATATGATCAGTCTCTGTTCTCGGTTAGGAATAACCATAAATTTTGAAAAATCTGCCTTATTACCATCGCAGCATATCTCCTTTATCGGAGCAGATCTAGACACCACCACCGCACTGGTCAGATTCCCTCAAGAAAGAGTTCTCTCTCTACGAAATCAGGTGTCTCGCTTACTAAAAGAAAAGAAAGTACCTGCCTTTCAGGTTTTAAAACTTTTAGGCACCATGGCAGCTACCCTCATAGTGGTTCCTCTGGGACAGATGCACATGCGGATACACCAATGGTTGCTTTTCACCCAGTGGTCTTATCAACAGCTCCCAATGTCTTTCAAGATCCTACTTCAGACACTTGCAAGAAGGACCTTCTCTGGTGGCTGAACAGTCACCAGGTGACGATAGGTCGACCATTTGTACTTCCCCCTCCCATAGCCACCGTGACCACGGACGCTTCCCTGATAGGGTGGGGGGGCTTTTTCAGGGAAGAACTGCCCAAGGTACCTGGTCAGAGATGGATCTCATTTGCACATCAATGTCCTGGAGTTGAGAATGGTGCTTTTACCGTTGCAGCACTTCCACGACTCTCTGCCTCGGGACACAATTGCGATCCAGACGGACAACATGCTGGTACATCAACAAACAGGGGGGAACCAAGTCTTATCCTTTATGCTGAGAAGCCTTGAGAATTTGGCAGTGGGCTATATATCCACCGGGTGCTTTCTGATAGCAACTCACATCCCGGGGAAATCCAACGTGATAGCAGACAAACTGAGCAGAGCAATTCTGTTGCCCCACGAGTGGTACCTCAAAGAAGAAGTGGCGGAAATGATTTTCCGCAGATGGGGCCAGCCTTACTGCGACCTTTTTGCATCTCCGCTGAATGCCAAATGCAGAAGCTACTTTGCCCTGAATCCTCCTCCGGGGGACAGCCTAAGGGATTCACTCGTACAGGATTGGCCCTCGGGTCTCCTTTATGCCTTTCCTCCAACCCCGCTGATCCCCAGAATTTTACAGAAAGCAAAAAGCTCAGGAAAGACTGTTATTCTGATAGCCCCCTTTTGGCCTCGGCAGATATGGTTCCCCTTCCTTTAGCAATATCAGCTGGAAGAACCTTGGTTTCTGGACCCAGTGCCAGACCTTCTGACCCACTCGTCAGGAGTTCTTCACCCCTCTCTTCAGTCCCTCAAACTGACAGCTTGGCTGCTCCACTTCCCAACCTAGCCAGGTCATATAATTTGTCTTCCGCGGTACAACATATTCTGGTCTCCTCTCATAAAATCTCCACCAGAAAACTGTATAACAGCAAATGGAAACGTTTTGTTTACTGGGCCTCTCAACAGGATATTGATCCCTATATCGCTCCTATTAATAGTGTTCTGGAGTTTCTGACTATGCTTTTTCACGAAGGTGCAGCAGCAGCCACTGTAATAGTTCATTTGGCTGCAATATCCAATTTTCACCTGAGATTTGAAGGGTCTAATCTTGCACAGATTATGTAAAGCCTTTCTGAAAGGGACTCATCACTTTAGGCCACCTGTCAGACAACCAGTTGCCCCCTGGAATTTGAATTTAATACTGTTTCAGCTTATGCTTCCTCCCTTTGAACCCGCATCTTCTTGTTCCTTGAAGTTTATTTCTTGGAAAACAATTTTCTTGGTGGCTATTACCTCAGCTCGTAGAGATTCGGAACTACAAGCTCTTTCTGTCAGGCCTCCATACCTGTTTTTTCATCCCAACAGAGTGTCTCTCAAGACAAATCCCACCTTTCTTCCTAAGGTCTGCTCTGAAGTCAATTTGAACCAGTCTATTGAGCTGCCTACCTTTTTCAGGCACCATTCGAATAAATTAAAATATATGTTACATAAACTTGATGTTCACAGACAACTGAGGTTGTATTTGGACAGAACAAAGGAGTTTAGGAAATCGGAACAACTCTTTGTTTCTCATGCGGACAATAAAAAGGGTCTGCCTTTGGCTAAAGTTACATTGTCTAAGTGGTTATCTGATTGCATAAAAAAAAATATATATATATATATATATATATATATATTCATCAACCAACCAACCTTTAGAGCATAGTGTGAAAGCACATTCCACCAGGGCTGTGTCTACATCTCTGGCTCATGCAGCCCGTTTGCCTTTGGATACTATTTGTGCAGCTGCTACTTGGTTCAAACCTCATACGTTTATCACTCATTACAAAGTGGACAGGGCCTCCAGGGACAGGGCTTCCTTTGGTTCCACTGTTCTTAGGAATGTACTCCCGTGAGCCACCCAGGATTAGGGTATTGAATATGCAATAATGAATGGCACAGCAAAGTATGACACTGTTAAGCTTTAGTAAACATTCAGTGATAAAACATAAATAAGGGTTGATACAAAATTTAATCCACACCTTATAACCCCCCTACCCATTCATGATTCATTTTGCTCATTCTGTATTAAAATAGTGCAGAAAGAGAAAACTGAAAGGCAGCCACCCCAAAAGGGAAATTGGCTAAGCTTAAAATGTTCTCCAAGTGATCCTATGTTAAGGGAGTAAATATTTAAAAAAAAATTGCCCTTTTTAGATCACTAAAAGCCCCCAGCCTTCAACAGCTTCTGGCACCTCTGTCCATGGATGGCCTGGATTTGGCTGTGCTACCACATCCTGTTTAGAATATTACTGTGGTATACACTACAGATGGCCCAACTTTTGTTTAGCATTCCTAAACAAAGCGTTAAATCACTTGCTCTCTCTTTGCACTTCATTAATCCCAGATGTGACTGATATATACTATCAAGCACTTTACTTCCTTGATTGGGAAATATTATTTATTGTGTTGTCAGTGTTGAATATTATACATCAGATGCAACTTAGTTTCTCCATGAAAGAATAAAACTGCACGTCAGCTCACTAGAGCTGAGGGACATTGTCTGTCTTTCTTGCTACAGAATTTTCATTTATCACTGGAACCTCTTGTGGTTTGATTATATAGTGTATAAATGTAGTACATAAATAATAGTATGGAAA